>NC_072010.1:12680397-12989897 GCF_027791375.1 Indicator indicator
GGCTTCCTTTGGATTTCCTCTTGGGAAACACTCCGTAGAGTACGATTCTGCTTAAAGATGGTTCTCTTCTCCCTCTATCTATAAAGCACAGGACAACAGACTTAGTGTGCCTTGTCCTTCCTCTTCAAGTACCCTTAGAATAACTGGTAGAGCAAATTCTCCCTGCAGCTATGGCTGGATTGAAATCAAGACCCCATTATTTCTTGGTCCACCCCTGCCCCCTGAATTTTCAAGAACAAGAGCACAATGCTGTGCTGCCTGTTGTATGACCCTCAACCACTTGAATTCATCCCACTAAGACATTGTGTGGTTTGCTTTTCTTTTTTAATAATTGCAACAATGTTCTAAGGAGCTATTGGTAAAGGGAACATGTGTCTCCACAACACAGTGACATGACTTTGAACCAATGCCTTTCTCTGCTCCTTAATGAGGCAGTCCTACCAGAGTGGCAGAAGAGGAATGTCTGTGTCAAATACAACAACACTGTTTCATGAGCCAGCATTTCTTCTGTGTCAAAACATGGTTTAGGGCCCCAAACGTCACACTCAGTGTAGTCATGTACCTTGTCAGCAGGATTACTGAACATTAGCACGCAAAAATGAGGGGGACTTTGTCAGAACCTCTCCTTGTCAAAAACACATATGTGTGGAGTTAACTGGGAGGTAACACAGCATAAAGGGATGTGCACAGCATTCTCCAGCACAGAGCAGGTTAACAATTGCCAGCAGTATTTCAGAAATGCATTTAAAAGATGAAAATCTTCCTTTATTTTCTTTGGAGTATGCTCGTTTTGCACTTCCAAACAGCTGCCTCCAGCTATTTCATAATGATAGTAACAACTGGTAAGAAAACCTGTAAACAAAGAAAAAAAAATCCACACAGGCCTTGTTCCCTGATTTCACAAAGTTGATTTTTCTGGGACATACATTATTAGGCAAAAGTCTTTTTTTTTTTTTTTTCCCATAAGACAAAAGCAAAGCATTTCATTAATACACACTGGAAAAATAAGATAATGGCTTTCTTAATTGTGACAAGGAATGTGGAGAGATTTAATCTGAACACTGAGTCAGGTCGAAGTGCCTAAACTCCCTTTGGACACAATGTTATCACATTAACACTTACATCATCACCCTGACGAATGATGCTGAGTAACGCAGCCCTAAACGTCGATCCACGCACTGCTGCGAATTCCCAGGTAAGAAGGGAGAAACAACCACAAAGGTCCCATTTTAGCATATGTCAGGCACCAAGAAAGATAGGTTTGATAGCTGAAGCAGAGGGAGCAATCTATTTTCAGCCATTCAAATAGCAGCCACGGGCCTATCAGGATGCAGTCACTCTTAATATTTTGCATGTGTGCTGAGAATTAAAGAGTTGGAAGGCAGCACAATGCAGTCTATGCCTTCAAAAGCATGGTATAGTGACTGCTTGTAATAAAGTAACAGGAGGCAATACTTCACCGACTTGACATGTTCAGAGCAATTTCTAGATGAAAAAGGTCAACGTATCATTTACAAAGCAACAGTGCCTGGAAAACTCTTACAACTATGCTCCACGAAGCACACACAGTGATAATAACGAACGAACGGTTCCTGGTGAAGCTGGTGCTTGGAGCACTGGGCGAAAGACGCTGTCACCATACACTCCCACCTAGCACTGCTCCTGCAAGCACCTCCGAGACACTGAACTGCACACATGGGCTCCTGGTTCTTAGCATTGCCCATCTGCCTCATGCAGAAATATTGGCCGAGTTTGAGGAACACAGCAGCAACTGCCACCTTGAGTGAAATAGCTGCCTGATAGCTGCCTGAAGCCCTGACGCCTGGGATAAAACAGGGTGGGGGCAATTTGAGCATGGGCGATACTTTAAGCACTACTTTCCACCCCTGCTTGGGAATGGATGTGCTGACAGTGTCCGCAGCCAGTGGCCCTCCTCAGGGATGCCTGCTGTCACCACCTCAATGAGGTGACGGCAGAGGCACACAATGCATTTTTTAGAACCACAACATGGTTTAAAACCATCTCCAGAAAGTCCCAAAACGCCTTCGAGGGAAGTCACATCCTTCAGCTGCCCTGCTTCGGGCCTGGCAATCCTACCTACTTCTTACACCTTCGATGCCACCACGGGGCCCGGCACCAGGTAGGGACCATCGCAGGGGATAAGAGGCACAGCGGGTCGAGCCGGGCAGCCACGGACACCCCACCACAGGACCGCTCTCGGGTGGGGACCGGCCTCTGCCTCGGCCTCGGAGCTAACTCCACCTTCACGCCTCGCCCGAGGGAGGGCTGAGGGAAGGAAGGGGTGCTCTAATGGGAGGGAACGGGGAAAGGGGGCCTTCGCCTCCGAGTCGCGCGTGGCGGCCCCTCCCTGCCGGCAGGGGGCGCTGTGACTCACCGCCAGGAGGGCCGAGGCGCGCTGCTCCCCCGCCGGCTGCTCCCCGTTGATGCCGCCGTTGCTGAGGAGGTGCTGGTGGTAGTCCGGGGGCGCGGCGGCGGTGGCGGGGGTGGCCGAGCCACCGGCAGCAGCCGCCTTGGGGTGCTTGCCGGTCTTGCGGGCTCCCTGCCCCTGCTGCACGAGGTGGAGCAGCTGCAAGGTGCTCTCTCGCTCGCGGTCGGAGCTCTCGGCGCGACCCCGCTCGTAGCGCCCCTCGCAGCTGAGGTGGTGCTGGCGGCAAACGGCGATGCGGGCCCGCAGCCGCTCCACGATGGCGCTGTGCACCCGGGGCGCCGCCGGGCCCCCCCCCAGCAGCCCGGCCCCCAGCCCCGCGGCCTGGGGGGGAGCCGTGTCGCCCATCGCTGTTTGCCGCTCCTGGCCCTCCGGATGGGTCGGTCCTCACTGCCGCATGGAGGAGGCGGGAAGGGGTTGGGGGGAAAGGCGGGGGCAGCGGCGGCGGGAGCCCGAGCCCCGGGCGCTGGCGGCGGAGCGGAGGGCAGTCAGCCCCGCGCCCCCAGCCCACCCCCACCCGGCCCCCGGGCAGTGACGGCTCCGCGGGGGGTTGACAGATCGGGGGTGGGACGGGGGGGGGGGGGGGGGGGGGCGGGGAGCGTCCGGCGGCTGCTAGGGCTGTGTCAGCATCGGCCGGGCGGGAGGCGGGGGTCGGGGCCGGACAGCCCCCGCCGAGGGGCTCCACGGGGCGGAAAGGGCGCCCTTAGAGGAGGGGTGGGCTCCGCCGAGGGAGAAGGGCGGAAAAAAAAAAAAAATCGAGCTGCTGCTTCCAAAATGAATCCCTGGATGAAGGAGATCTCCCTCGGGAATGAGTGAGACTTGGCAGGTTTATTGATTTTATTTTATTTCCAGGGAGCGGGGAGAGTTATTCCTTGAAGTAGAAATTTAAGGCATTATCGTGCTCGGTGACACGAAGAAAGCCCCCAGCGGACTAAAAATCTTGTATATTTGGCGGAGTGGGATTTGGGGGTTAGTTTGTTTTTTATCTGAAGTCCTTAGTAAATGTGCAAATAAAGAGCCGGGGAAAGAGGAGGCGGCTCGGGTTAGTTTAGTCTTTGTGCTTTCTCGTTTCTCTCGCCCGCTCTTTGCTGGCCACACTCTTCGGTTTATTATTGTGTCCAACTGCCTGCCGCTAAATTGTAGTTCCTCTAAAAATACGAGAGACGAATCCCCGAGTCCGGAACAATGTCAGTCAGTGGACTTCCAGACCACGCTTTCGCCTTCAGTTAATCCAGCCACAGGATATAATCCGTATTGCTTTCAGCGCTTATTTCCCCCTTTAGTAATAAAGCAGCAACCTACGAACCCAAGCAAAGAACTCCTCTCGCATACTTTCCCTTATACTCCCAGATATCGAATAGTTTCAAGTACAGTTTCAAGAAAAGCACGGGGGGAAAATCAAAAAAAAAAAAAAGGCAAGCCAGCCCCTCTTCAGACAGTAATTACAAACGGAGAGTTGCACTTACAAACTTCCAGCATTTTGCACCCAGAACAGTCCAGCCACTTATCCTTTGTGGTTTTTGTATATTCCATTCCCGACCCGCCGGGCTGGGTGGTTGCCGGTGGGTTATCGCCGCTGCCTCTGCCGGACGCTGCCGCCGCCGGGTGTCCGAGCTGCCCGTTGCTGCTCCGTGCGGTGCGGAGCGGGGCGCTGCGGGGGCGGGAGGCGGGTGTCCGCGATAGCGCGGCCGGGGAGGCCGGGGCGAGGCGCGGAGCCTCCCAGCGGCCGCGGAGGGGAGTCGGGCCGCTGCCGCTCCCCGGGAGGTATTTGCATGGGAGGAAGCCAAGGAAATCCCCTTTTCCCTCCTCGCTCTGTACCTGGGTGCCGGGCCGGGGCCCGGGCGGGTGCTGCGTCGCTGGAGCAGCCGCCGAGGAGCGCAGCCTCCCGCTCTCCCTCCTCCCCCGGCGACGAGACCTTCAGGCGGTACGAGGGAGTTCTCAAATCACGGCGCTGCGCTCCTCTACCAGCTGGATTTATCTGGAACAAGCGGCAGAAAAGCAAGCACTGCCTTCTAGAGCGTTCTCATGCACGGGACGAGTGCATGACACGAGGTCAGGCTTGGGATGTGGGAGTTCCAGGCTCTTCACATGAACGTCTTGGGTGTCTGGGGCAAGGACGCTGCACTTTTTGGTTACTCCCTGGGGAAACCACAGCCTTGGTGCTTCTCTTGCCAGACTCCTCTGTTTAGAGCAGGGGTGGCCAACTGGGTGAGCTGTGCCTTGGTACTAACTGGCAGCCATCAGATCCTGCATGTTGTTGTAGGTGAGTTGTGAAGGGGGATGCAGAAATAGTTGGGAGCTGGCCGGTTCTGTTAAAGCAATACAAGTGTGCTGCCATGGCTGTATTGTCCAAATTCCCAAATACCTCTTTGGAAATGAAGATGACCCCCAAACATGCAGACACGCATCCCTGATGGAATACCTTTAAGGTCTTTTTGTACTGTGCAGTGCCTAATACAAGGGTGTATCACCTCTGCATTTAGTTCTGTGGTGGTTCCAGTCAGAAAAATGCACAAATTTCAGCACAACATACTACGAATATAACTCTCCCAAAAGGTGGGTTTGTCCTCTCCCAAGGTCATGCAATTTCATGCCCCTCATCTTCATGTTGCAAGAAACATTCATTTGCTTTTTCAGGACTTGGCTGTGTGAGCAGTAGCCAGAGTATCCAGCACATTCAGACCATGTTTGCCCCAGCAAGATTTGATTCTTTGCTGAGGGATGAAAACTGAAGAAGCTGGAGTTGTGGATGTGCTACCTTCAGGGGAAGGTGTTACTGCTAATGGGAAAAGGTATTTTTGTGTTTGGCCTAGAACAGCTGAGGAAGAGTTATGGTTTGATACACAACGACAGCATGAGTCTGTTGAGAACAATGGGCTGGTACCGCTGGAAAACAGAATTTAATGTTTGTAAAATAATGGATAATGTTACCTTTGCTTCAAGCCTCACTTTTATTCTTTATAGCTCAGATTGTCACTGCTGTGTTTCAGAGGGCTGGTCACAGAGCACACGTAACAGTAACACATGAGCTCTTGGACAAGAAGCATGAGTGTTTTAAACAAAGTCTGGGCTGATGTGAGAATATGGAATCAGTGGTGCTGCTCTGCTATACTCAGGATAGCTGCAGGACTTCTCTCTCCCTTACAAGATTTTGTAGAATTCAGAGAATGATCTTTCCAAACAAAGATTTTTGAATGTTAACTTAGGAGGCTTATGGTTCGCGTTTTGCCAAGCAGCATCTGATGCGTTGTGGTTTGGTAGATCCCTTTAGGGGCGAGGGACAGCTGGTTGCAGGGCTGCGCTTCCAGTCCTGACCGCTCAATCCGCAGCGAATGCTGCCCCCGGTGTTTCAGAGAGGGAAATGCTCTGAATTCATCCCTCAGCTTTTCAAGTTTGTCCAGAAGATGCTAGCGAATGTTTCCAGCCCCTGGATATCTCTGTCATTTTTGGTTTGGCTAGTGATCAGTTTTTTTCAAAAGCAAGCGGTTCTTAACATCATTGTATGTATCATCACGTGCCATTCAGGTCACAGGTGTTCTATAAACACATGCAAAAAACCATTTAAGCGGTCCTGAATATTTTTTTTCCTTCTGCTTACATAAATTTGTGACCTTTTTACATGATACTGTAGTCTCACATGAGCTGTCATGCTTGAGCAATTTTTTCTGTATGAATTCACTTGCTGTTGAAGCTCTGAGTGCTTGAAGTCAGCAACCCCTTCCAGATCAGTAAAGCAGTTATTTTTGCTGGGTTCACAGCCAGGAATTCTCACCATGGGCGTGTCATTGTGCTAATAACTTTCCAAAAATGGAACAAAAAGACTGTGCTGAACCTATGTCATCTACAACTTGAGTACATGCTTAAATCTAGGCACATACCTCATTCATCTGTGTTTAGAAATCATGTATCAAATTACTTCAAAGTTTTATTAACTCCTCCAGAACAGCACATGCTTAATATCAATCCTGCAGAGGATTCTGCAAACTGGAGCAAATTTCCATCCATTTCCATTTGCTTTCAGTGAGGGTTCTTAGCCAGACATGTATTTTCTGGGGTATCCCCAGTGTGGCAGGCTTATGTGTCATGCTGCTCACCTGATAAAATGTTCAACTTTGGTGCGGAGTCTGCACCTGACTCAAGTTTCCATGTCCTTCCAATCTGGGCACAAGTTGCACACAGTTACTGCTCTGTTTATACTGTAAAATAAGCCATCTTGAGCACACACTATTTTTTTTTTTTAAATTAAGAATATAACCCGCAGAGCAATATAAAGAAGCTATGTCTACATCTAATTAAATAAACAGCAGGGAAAAAAAAAAAGACAACAAAACACAAACAAAACCCCCAAACAAACAAACCCCACCAAACCAAACCAAACCCAAACAACCCCTTGCTATCACTTACTACCTAGAAAAACACCAAAATTCACGTAAATTGTTCAGGGAAGTAGAGCTACTGAGGGGGGTTTTAATAGAATTCTTCAATACCATTCCACATATTTCTTGTATTATTCCTTGTCTGGTAGATCACACTTCCTTACATTCGTCTCACCTCTAAATTCAGATTAGAAATAGGTACTTCATATTTCTCAAAGAAGAATCAGAAAATCAACTTCCATAAAGTCTTTTTTGTGTGTACTGGATATTTCTCTTGGAGTGGTCTTGTATTTACATGTTTATCTGACACACCCACTCTGTTTATTCAGACAAAGAAGGAGAAAACTACAAGTCTTTACTTACAAACAAGAGTAGACTAGAGGATTTAAGCCTGGGAATTGCCTGTAATTACCTGCTGAACTGCTAGAAATAGCTGCCTTTTGGAAACAGGAGAAGCCTTCACTGTTGAAAAAATGACAGTAAGAGCTATCTACTATTAGCACTAAGTTCACCATCCCAATTGATCCACATGTGACTTTCTTTCCGAAACCTGAGAGACCTAGTGAGAAAAATTATTTCTTTTCATACTGCACTATAAGAACTGGACATAGAATACAGACTGACAAGGGCCTGCTCTCCCAGAAGTACGTAACTTGGGTAGGCTTGATTCTGTGCTTAAATACCCTGTGGGGACTTTATCATTGCCAGTCTCATGTTACAGAACTTGAACTAGAGCAGATTGTTGAAACATTACAGGAACTAAAGTAATTTCCAGGTACAATCATTAATCACCTGCACCAGGTCTCATCACATACTGAGCTCTCTTCATTATTCTATTAAGACAGGCACTTCATCTTAAATTAGTGCTAATAATTAAAAAATTAATACTAAAGACAATTAAGAATACCTGATCAGAGCAAACATAATATTCTCTCATCCCCTAACTCCACTCCAATTCTCTAATGTGGAAAAGGAAGGATGAAAGACTGGTTGGATTTCTGACTGCTCCCATCATTATAGATATTTGCACTTTTTTTTTCTGCTAGAAATTTTCTTACTAAGTATTTCTATATATAGAAGGTCTCAGGTGGTAAGAGTTGTGTCTGTACTTCATGCTGGGCAAGTACTAGCATTTATAAGTGGTCCTGGAAAATTTGATCTAAATTTTAACATACACAGCTCTTCTAAAAGATCTTTTCATTTCCTGTGAAGATAAATGTAAACAGGATGTAATGATGCTTCAAATTCTCATTTAGAAACTCTTCAGATAAAACAGCCACAAAAATATTATCACTTCTTCCACTCTCTTAGGGAAATATCTAAGTTTAGTAGAGACTATACACACACAAACATTATGTCAACTCCTGCCAAGCCAAATCAGGTATCAGTTTTCTGCTGAAATAGAAAATGGTGGTACCAGTTCTAGGCATTTTCTTAGTCCAGCTGGTGATGCCATAGACAAGATTAGTAAATCTATGGAGGCACTTTCTTCCATGAAAGTCTAACAGGACACTTCTGTATCCCTGTTAGAGACAGAAAAACATAGATGTGGTAAAAATGCCTGCAGGAGTAAGAAAATAGATAGCTCAAACTTCCTAGGTGAATGAAGAGGTGAGAAACATGATCTGAGATATATATATATATATATATATATATATAAAAAAAAAAAAGTACAACTAATCATGGGAACACCTTGTCAATTTTAATTTTAGATCAAAATGTATGTATTTGTGCAATATTACCAGTAATCAGCAAGCCAAAGTTTCCCAAATTTATTTTTATCTTGGTAGGTGAGCAATTAAAATATGGCAAAGTGAGAAAATAATTAATTTTGATAGCAAAAAAAACCAAACAGAAAACCCAAATCAGAGTCTAACATGTTTTCAGAAAATTCAGAAAGTAGCAGAAATTAAGACCAGTCAGGAAGGCTCTGAGAGGGCATACTCCATCATGTGGTACAAAATGAATTTATTTCAGAATGGTTTTCCTCTGTAAGGATAAAGTTACACAAAACGTAAGAGTTGTTTTGACTTTTATGGAGAAGCCAAAAAAAGTGTACAGAGATTTTGTTAACAGAAAGAGGTGGGGCATCAAGAGGCATTATTTTTTCTAAAAGGGATGTATGAGATGGATTCCTGAGTACTTTTAGGTTGATGAGTGTGTTCCCACCAATACTATGAGAACAGGGATGAAGATGAAAAAGAATAGAGATTTCCTTCAGCTTTAATAACCAGGAAAAGAGGTATATCAAATCTCAGGATATTTACATATTTAACTCACAGTTAAGATTTGGAAATAATATTTTCAAGGCCAGTTTACTTGAGAGTAAATCTTGACCTGTTTACTGGGATTTTTCATGTTGGTTTGTAAATCTTGTATCTGTATATGGTAAAAGGGAGAACTGCTGGTATTAGCTTACTTTAACAGCACCTAAATCACTGCTGAATTTCAACCTCTTAAAAAAAGCACTTCATTTCTTACAATGAAGTGAATGATGAATCTAAGGTGCTGTCCCTAAGGAAAAAAGCCAACAGATGTTCACCATTAAGTGATGCACCTGGCAGCAGCTGCCCAGCCAGTCAGCATGTCAGTTCCCAGTAGAGTGGCATAATGACTGCAGGCATTTCTTATGGACAAATCCATGAGAAATAAGGTTTTGTTACTTTTGTTTCTGAGAGAGCAACTTTTTAAAAGAATCTAGAGTGTTAACATCTTCCTTTTGGTTATCTTGTTCAGCCACAGAAGACTGATAAAGAGGATGTGCATAGAGCAGGATGCAGAAGCAGTTCCTAACTGGATTCAAAACCTTGCACCCTGTATCTTGTCTTAGGCTACATCTAATTAATTTTATATGCAGGACAAAGTACAGGGACAGAATCATAGAATGGTTTGGGCTGGAAGAGACTTTTAAAAGTCATCATGGCCAGGCATGCCTTCCACTAGATCATGATGCTCTCAGCCCTGCCCAATCTGACCTTTAACACCTCCAAGGATGGGGCACTCACAACTTCCCTGGGCAACCTGTGCCATAACCACCCTCGTTATAAAAATTTCTTACTTATATCTATCTATACCTACCATCTTTCAGTTTGAAGCTGTTACTTGTCCTATCACTACATGCCCTTGTAAAAAAGTGTCTCCATCTTTCTTATAGGCTCCCTTTAAGTACTGAAAGGTCTCCTCAGAGCGAGCCTTCTCTAGGCTAAACAACTCCAACTCTCTCAGCCTTTCTTCACAGCAGAGGTGTTCCAGCCCTCTGACAATTTTTGTAGCTTTCCTCTGGACCTGCTCCAACAGGTCCGTGTCTTTCCTACACTCAGAACTCCAGAGCTGGACACAGTACTCCACATGCAATCTCACAAGAGCAGAGTAGACTGGGAGAATCACCACCTTCAACTTGCTGGCCATGTTTTGTTTGATGTAGACCAGGATACAATAGGCTTTTTGGGCTGCAAGTGCACATTGCTGGGTCATATCCAAATTTTCAGAATGGAGATGCTACTTTACCTTTCTAACTCCTCAAAATTTACTCCCCTCCCCCAAAAAACTGATTTGGGCTTCATGCAATTCAGGTAAGCCATGCATGATTCTGAGTAAGAGTAAAGTAACTGTTAAATTACACTGTAAGAAATCTTGCTTATCTTGCCTGGCCACATTTATCTGTTTTTTAGCTACTGCAAGTTGTGGCCATTATGTCTGCACAACTTAATTTGATGTTTAAAATCTCAGTAAATTGTCCCAGCTGCTTATCAGAGATAGCAAGCATTCATTTAGGTAGCTAAGCTGGACTCATTCTGTGTGATGCCTGTAATGTGACTCATCGACCTACTCTCTAAGAGAGTACTGCAAATGCAGTCAAGACTGCAGAGTACTTCCTCTGCTGCCTTGCAACTGTCTATACTGGTTCCTCAGAGGCAATGTAGATCTTTGCGTTGGTACTGTTTATTTAACTATGATTCTAAACAGCTGGACTTGCACATAATCAGCAACAAGGAGGGTAAGATGAAAGTCATACGTTCTTGTGTAACAAGAACCTCTCCAAAAATACCTACTGCAAAAGGCCTCGGCATCTCCTACCTTCCCTGTGATGCAGGAAGTGGAAGTTTTATTTCTCAAGTAAACAGATACTGAGATGTTACTTTTCTGAGCAGGAAGACTGGAGGGACTAATTTGGTAAAACTTTGGATTATTATTGACACAAATGAGAAAAAAAATACAGCACATTCTCAAACTGTAGTTTAAAGTATATGGATTTAACACAACCTAAAAAGAAACATGAAGACTAAGCAGACATAAAGTGCATGTATATAAAGCAGGTCATTTGAGTTTTACAATATATCTTTTAAAGAGCCATATGACCACTTAATCCATTTTCTCTTCTTGGAAGTTGTCTGCATCATTCATGTAGTCTTCAAGATCACCATATCTCTGCAAATAAAATAAAGCCTGTATTATTTTATCAATGTTCAGTAACTGAATTACACAAAGACTGCTTTTTTTTTTCCTTCAGTATATTAACAAGAATGTCTGTAATGATTCAGAAACAATGAAATCTGAAAGCTTGCTAAATACATTTGTAGAATTTGTCTTAAAAATGTTTATAAATTGTTTCTGAATAATTCAAAGTACTTCAGTGTAAATAGAAGAATAAAATAATCTTGCTGTGCCACATGTAGGTGTTTCCAATCTTCCCAAATTACAGCTTTGGTTTGTTTTGTTGCTGCTTTCACATGAAACAGAGCCTGCCCACCACAGCCCAGAGATCACACAGCTGTCAAAAAGCTTCATGTCAAACACTGACTCAAACTCTGTGTGAACACAGCAGCAAACCACTGTTTGAGAGACTGGTTCAGCAGAAGTGGATGAATGGTTAAATTGAGTTATATTACACTGAAGCCCAGTAATTCAGAGCTGATCAATTAAATCAGACGTTTTATGGACAGACATTATGGAAATGGATACATCAAATAGCTCAGTAGTACCTTCCGAATCCACCCACGTTCTTCCAAGTGGCTGAACAGCCGATCCACTGTGTCTTTGACTGGCTCATCCACAACACCATCCAGCTCAGCAATGGAGCTGCAATCCGTATACAACTTGTATTTGAAGTGCTTCAAATTATGATAAACTCTTGTACGATCTGCACACACCTTTCCAACCTTCAGAACCTAAGCCAAAACCAACAAATCATTCTCTCTGAGAGAATTGTGATTGCCTTGACACTACAAAGAATAGCTGTCAGTCTGTTTGGTTAGTGAGTCTAGGAAGAGTTTTTGAATAATGAAATAAACAGAACGACCCTACATGCATAAAACCAGCACAACACCACAATAGTTTTCACAGCCACAGCCACTCTGCCCTGGTGAGACCTCACCTGGAGTATTGTGTCCAGTTTTGGGCTCCCAAGTTCAAGAGGGACAGGGATCTACTTGAGAGAGTCCAACAGAGAGCTACCAGGATGATTAAGGGACTGGAGCATGTGTCCTGGGGAGAGAGGCTGAGAGACTGGGGGCTGTTTAGTCTGGTGAAGAAAAGACTGAGAGGGCATTTAATAAATATTTATAAATATCTGAGGGCTGGGTGTCAAGAGGGAGGGGACAGACTCTTCTCCCTTGTACCCTGTGATAGGACAAGGGGCAATGAATATAAACTACAGCACAGGAGGTTCCACCTCAACATGAGGAGGAACTTCTTCACTATGAGAGTCACTGGAACAGGGTGCCCAAAGAGGTTGTGGAGTCTCCTTCTCCGGAGACTTTCAAGACCCATCTTGATGCATTCCTGTGTGACCTGCACTAGATTCTATGGTCCTACTCTGGCAGGCAGGTTGTACTCAATGATCTTTGGAGGTCCCTTCCAACACCTACCATCCTGTGATCTGTATTTTTTGATTCAGCAGGCAGCCAGGTGCAATGGCAGCTTATCAATACTGCTTGTTTGCAAACACAAGTATGTTTACAATTGGTAGGATCATTCCTATCTCCTGGTGGAACTTTGTTACAAAATGACTAACATTTTTAGACAGCCATCATATTGTGAAAGCAGAGGAAAAGAAATTATGATTGCTTTTGCTTAATATGAAGTACTTTCCTAGAGACATGAAATATCAGTTCTAATATTTTGTAGACTGAGTAACTTTAAATATTTCTTCAAGAAATAGACATGAATACAAACAGATATATGCCTAGAAACCGTAGTTAATAAATATATATAGACACTTGATTTCATAAAACTAAAACCTAAACCCAAGGCTTTATACAGTCCAAATGTTACTCTGCAATTACTCTGCAATTGTCTGAGTGGTACAGCTAGGCCACAGGACTGTAGAAATCAATGCCTCTGCATCTCCCACTTATAATAAATTTTACTTCCAAATTTCCATGCAGAAAAGTCCTAACTGTCATATTTAAAGAGGCTTCTTTACAGCAGTATTTATAGATAAACAATTGGTAAACACATAATCAGAGCTTGGATTAGAACAGATTCATTATCATCTGTCAGCACTATCATGAAATACAGCAAATATTTGCACTTATCATGAACTCAGAATTTAAGCAGTGAAGGTGTTTACCAGAAAATTCCAGGTAATATATTGGTTACAAGAACCTTTGGCAATCCTAAATCTTCACTAAGAGTACATGAATTTGGAGGTGTGGGGAAGGAGAGTCACATTTCATCTGCATTGAAGGACATTCTGTGTTTCACAAGAGTCAGTTTTGTTTCATTTCTACAAGAGAAGTATCTCAAGTACATACAACAGCAAACCAGAAGAGGAACCCACAGGTGCACCAATTACTACTCCAACCCATAGAGACAAAGCCAATCAGGTAAGAAATACACATCTGGCTGATTTTCAGAGATCAGGTTTTCTACACTGAACAGCCACATAATGAATATAGGTGTAAAGAACTTCAGCTTCTGATACATACAGGAGAAACTGATTAAGTTTTACTAAAAAGAAGGCCCATCACAGAATCACAGAATTGCAGGGGTTGGAAGGAACCTCTGGAGATCATCTAGTCCAACTGCCCTGGTCACACCTGATAATGTCTTGTCATACCTTTGTGAGTAACTAGCAGGCTAACAGCTAAAAGTCAAATGTCTTTGCATCAGTAATACAAGCTGCAATTGTGTGTAATCTGAAATAGCAACACATGTATCAAAATGCCAGAACTGTTCTATGTTGCAGATAAATCTCTCCTGAGCCACAACAGTGATACCCTTTATGGCTGCCACTGGTAGTATCTGGAATACTCTTAAATTATGAGATTAACTTTTAATCAATGCTTTTAACCTGCACTGTCAGGAAGCTTTTCTCAATGCATCACCAAATGTCTGGGGAACTGTAAGCAACAGTTCCCTAAACTAACCTCCTTGTACACTAGCAGTATCTACTGATAACAAAAGTAACAGAAAAGCATACTTATAAAGATTATATGAACTAAATTTCTGTGTGTTATTTATGTATTTTTAAAAAATACAGGAATATACTTAATTTCTTAAATACATTAACCAGCAGCTTGACCTGGTTTGAGTTAGAACAAATTCTGTTCAGTGATTTTACTTTTCAGCTCAGTCTCCTCTTAGTCACTGCACTTTCTGCAGTTAATGGCATGTTTTCACAGACAGCGTCTGCTTCCAGCAGTGATAACACTTAATGTTTTTAGCTAGTATCGAGGGTTGGTATGCAGACCAAGGTCACTGTTAAATCTTGTGTACTATGTGGGTGTGCAGAGTAAAAGGCCACACCTGCAGGGAGGATCATAAAGTTCAGGTGACCCTAAACTGATCAACAAAGGATTCTATTCCAAACAAGCCATATTCGATACAAAGCTGAGGGTCAGGCCTCTTTTTCTTCTTTGCTTCCTCTTCTTCAATGGCCAGAATTCCCAGGAGAGCTCTATTCATTCTGCCTTTGATCCCTATCCACAAGTTCCTGAATCCCATTCCAGAATATAGCTTCTGAATCTGGTTCCCATCTGCTGCTGAGTTCAGTCTGGAATTTCTGTCACAGGATCAGTGGTGCTGGTGGCTAATTGCTACCAGGGGAATGGGCTCAATATTGATTTTTTATATATTTCATTTTATTGTTGTTATTTCCATTAAAGCTGTTTTAGTTTTCCAATCTGTAAGTGTCCCTTATTCCCTTTTAGATAAAGGGAAGGGAGAGGGGCTGGTAGAGAGAGTAATTTTTTAGTGGCCAGCCCAGCCCTTGACACAGCTCAACTGACAAAAGCAGCTGTAACATCACTGAAAGCAAAAGAGACACATGAACTCAAAAGAATTTTTGATCTGGTCTACAGTAGGCTAGTGATGAACTGAAATTTTAACCATCTTGAGATTAAAAAAAAAAAATCCCATTACTATATTGTAATTCTTCACTGATCACGTACACGTACCTCTATACACCTCCATTTTCTATTCTCCCCAAAATTGAAAAGCTAAGGTTTGTGTTTGGTACTACAGGTGCTTCTGAACTGCAAGACCTACCAAAAAAATGCATAATCTTGATTAATTCAAAATTCCAAAGTATCACTTTAAATACTGAAACCATCAAGAACTGAGCTGTGGTGTTTCATAGAGCATTTCATAACTTTTCAAGTACCCCAAGCAGTGAGGTTTGGCATCTGGAACATTATGGAATGTAAAATAGGAGATAACCACCTTACATCAAACTGATGGCTCACTTCTTTCCCTGACAACAGCTAACAGGAGATAATTAGGAAGTTAGCATAAGAGGCATGATGAACACCAGAATCATCATAATATTACCATACAGCTTTCATCAGTAAACAACTAAGATAGTCTGTATCATCCCAACTGCTATGTTCTACAGTGTGAAAGAAGGTTCCCCAAGAACCTGTCTAATCCCTTTTGGGACCCTTCTCACTTCCAAAGTACCCTGTGGCAATGGGTTTCTTAGCTGCTTTATGTGCAAGGTGTAAAGCATTTCTACATTGGAGAAATGGAGAAGAAAATGGCTAAGTATATACAATGTCATTGTGTATTGTGCTTTTAAAGCAAGAAACATTATCTAAAAATACAATGTTATTTCAGAATGCAGCTTCGGAAAGAATCTCAGGACTGTACTCATTCTAATTTTTTCCCCTCACAGGTCTCAGTGACTCTGTTCTAATGCTTAACTTATCTACTCAAGCTGGCTATATCAGAAAAAAGATGTGTTAAATCACTTTGTATGGAATGCAGGAACATAGCCTGACAATAGCACAACATGTAATGACTGAATCCATCTCCTCTAAGCATGATAATAAATGGAAGTAGAACACCAAGCCTGAGTGGAAAACAGTTTATAATCCAGGCAACACAGGAGCAAAGAAGTGTGGGAGACACCTATGCCTCTGAACTATTTGATTCCCCCCTGACCACGGAGGAATGAGAATTGGCAGCTACACACAGACAAGCACTGCAAGCCTAAGCAAAACTGAACAGCTGTTTCTCTTCTCTTTCTACTGGCAAAGCAGAATACTTTGGAGATGAGAGAAAAGGAAAGTTTCATGCAGAAGAAGAGGGTTGGAGGTCTGGTTTTGTTCTCTCCACATCCACTTCTCTCAGGTAATTTAAAATAAAACTTCAGAAAACAGTCTGACTCTGTGCTTCCATTCAATCTGATCTGCCAGTGATGAACTGCCTTCTCTTTCAGTCAGTTAAGTTCTTGAAATGCCAGTTTTATATAGCTGTGTGCCTTTTTTTCTTTTTTCCTCCTTTCTATTTTTCTCTCAATTGGCAGGAAAAGTTGATCAATGCATTGCCAGAAGAGCTTCGAAGATTACTTGAAAACAGTACCTTTAGTGCTGTAAATTACAGGTCACCAGAAGAACATGATTGTTTCACCACAAAGGCACTATCAAAAATTACTGGAAAGTGCTCAAAAGCTCTCCTTGGTCTGTTCTACAGCTCCTGAGCTATATTGAGTATGCACATGGCAGGCATCTCACCAGATGCTGGAGTACACAGGGTAAAAACTTTCATTTTCTACTATGAAGCTGAAAATCACATGAATTAACTAGCAAGTTAGTTCAATATTCAGTAAAGTATTTCAAGCTTTTTCCAAAGTGAAAAGTAGCCAGTGCTTTATGTAGGACAATGTTTGGACAGCAGTGAGATAATTACTACTGTTATCTGCACTGTTAGTTTGGAAGCTGAAAGATAAATTCTTGTACTAGTTCCCTTACTGTTTCTTGTTAGGTAAGGCACACAATTCTCATGAAAAGCTGAAGATTCTTAAATTAGTGACCCACATTTAGAGACCCATACGGGTTCTGATGGAATGCAGTTATCAGTGCTGGTATGACTGCCAAGGACTTACTGTCTTCCTGCAATAAACTAGGGGAAAAGCCTCGATGGAAATGCCTAGCCCTCTTGACTATCTCATGCGCACACACTCTTATCAAAACAGAGTATTAACAACTGCTGCTTGAATGGCCTGTAATCTATTAAAGAAAAACTCAAAGGCACAGATTTTCCTAGATTTTGAATTACATGCAGAACTCAATATGTTGACATGATAATCACACTGACACTCCTCAAATCTCTAAGTTAGAATATTCTATTTGCAAAGATCCAAGCAGGCTTGATCTTCAGTAAGGTGTACTTCTAGTTTGATGAGGGCTTCACTTTATTTTTATATAAGAAATCCCATTATGCTGCTTTTCGAAATATACTGTAGATACAACTTGTTTGGATGCTTTTTTGTCTTCAGCAAATACTGAGGAGCTTTGGCTGTATTTGAAAATTTTTGTATACTCACAAGTCACTTCTATACCTCTTGCAAGGGAAGGCAGAACCAGGATATCAGCTTTGTACACAATTGTAGCAATATTTTATTCTTGACAAATCATGTGTTTGAGATAAGAGATCATTAATTACCTTATTTAAGAAGGGGTTATGCATACCTAATTATAACAACCTGTAAATTTGAAGGGAAGATCCCCAAGTATCAGGAACAGCCAGGTTCCTAAGAGTCAATGGCTTCGAATGTCTCAGCTGTGAAATATAAAAAAATTGACTGCCTGAGTCATCTAAAATGAATGTAAAATTATGAAAGATTGATTTCATTCCAGAAATATATATAATTGAATCCAAAATGTCCTAGTAGAGACAATTGAGAAAAAGATGCAAGGCTACCTAAATGGAAATTTTTTTCTAGTTTGGACAATTAGTTCTGATAATGCAGTAAGAAAAAAGGCTCTAAAAAATATACTGAAGTAGTAAGTAACAAATCTCAAAAGAAGATCTGTAATTTCAAGTGCCAGTGCAACTGAGATGTCGAGATACTCTGTCCTGAGTAAATAGCTACATGGGAAATAGGAGATATGAAAAAGTCTGAAGAAGGAAGCCATAAATTCCAACTAGGCTGCACTTTGGCTATCAGAGTGACAGTGGCACTATTTCACTCAACGTTCTGACTAGAGCAAACTAGAACTGCTGAAGTGCACATGGATACTCCAAATGCTAGAGGTATAGTAGGCACAGAATTAGTGACCCAGTGCCAAATTATTCTTTAACAAAATAGAAGATACAATCATTCAGTGGAGGTGATTGTCCATTATACAGAAAGTTAATTTTATAATTACTTTCTAAAAGCTAATCAATGTAAGAGTCCTTCTGGGAAAGTCTTATGGGCATTATAGGCACACACAAAGTAAAGGGATTTCAAGTGATCCAATTTGAGTGAAAAAAGGCATTCTGATACCTAGAATATATGTGAATCTGAGGCAAATGCCTTTCTTGATTTAAAGCCTCAGACTCCTGGCATAAGGAGATAGGATCTATTTGAGATTAAAAAAAAATAACGTTGGAGTATTTCTGAGGTATTTGATGGAAATCAGGAATGCCAGGCATGTTCAGAGCATCACTCACTCATGCAGTTTCTTTACTGCTATTTTTCCTTCTGTTAAGAATATGCATCCACTTTAGGATTTGGGACTGGAGCATGTGCCCTATGAGGAGAGGCTGAGAGCCCTGGGGCGTTTTAGTCTGGAGAAGAGAAGACAGAGGGGATTTAATAAATGTTCATAAGTATCTGAGGGCTGGGTGTCAAGACAGGCTCTTCTCTGTTGCACCCTGTGATAGGACAAGGGGTAATGGATATAAACTACAGCACAGGAGGTTCCACCTCAACATGAAGAGGAGCTTCTTCACTGCGAGGGTCACCGAGCACTGGAATGGGCTGCCCACAAGGTTGTGGGTCTCCTTCCCTGGAGACTTTGAAGACCTATCTGTGTGTGTTCCTGTGCAAGATTCTATGGTCCTGCTCTGGCAGCAGGGTTGGACTTGATGATCTTCAAAGGTCCCTTCCAACCCCTAACATCCTATGATTTTCAATCTTCCATTAAATGTTCTCTGACAAAACAAAAAGCTCCTTTAGAAATAACTGATTGAGTGCTCACATTAGAACTTTGGTTAGTATGCCAAACTTCAAGTGTGCTGGCAGCTCTTTAACACAGTTTCAGACTGCCTCCCCATGCACTACAACAGACAGGCATTCTGAGCAGGACGTGTAGAATGCTATGTACCTCGAGTTTTCTTCTTGACCCAGATGAGACTCAGACTGCAGAGATTTCAAAGAGAACAAAAATTGAGGCAAATCTCAAACTTGACTTGAGGGCAAGAGTTATCAGTAAACCCTATTGTATGTCTTAGAGCCCATTCATCCTTTTTATCATTAAGTGCAGCTTATGTTTGGTTACACTTACTGCACTGCAAGTACATATGTTACTTCAGGTACTAATATTAAGTGGCGCAAATAGGGAGGAAACCACACATCTATCATTGTGATGCAGGAATAAACAAAGGTGATGGAAAAACATCAGATTTACTTTCTTGACAGAAGTAATTTTGTTTGAATATACTTTTCATTAACTCTTTCCCAACACATGAGAACGGATGGGGGTGGGAAGCAGAGGAAAATGCCTCTGTTTCATCTCTAAGTTTCCTAGGAACTTCCTTCACAATTCCTAGGTAAATCCAAGACTATACTCCTCCAAACTGCATAATAGTCTTCATATTAAAAAAAAATAATAGAGTGAATGGAAGTACAGTAGCTTAACTCTTGACTCTAACACTATGGACATTCGATGTGTTGATAGGTTTTCTATTCTTTGTATGATCTTCTGTAACACTAGGCAAAGCTTAGTAATAATTATACAGGGTACTTGTCTGAAGTTACCTGCTTGTCATCCGACATGAAGTCATCCACTTCCAAAGTTCTGCTATTATAAAGCTTTCCAGAGAGCAGCACGTTAAACTTACAATAGCGATTCATTTCACAGGCCTGACAAGACATCATTTTTGAATTTTTCATGACTATGTGAACATTTGGGTAACAATCCACACGCTCCTGAAAAACAGATTTCAAATACCATCAAAGAATCTCCAAGAATTGAAAGATGTCTCAAATAAGCTGCTAAGTACTCTGTACTTGCAGAAAAATTAGTGCAAGAGAAATCAGAGATTCAAATCTAAGACTTTCACCACAGTTCCAAACAGAAACCTTCTCAATATTTTTCTAACATTTCACTCAGTTTTAGTTTATCAGTTCTTTCGTTTGGCTTCAGATCTAAAGAATGGCTCCTCCATCCTGGCACTTAATTTTCTTTCATCTCTCTTTTCTTTTTTTGAGGGGTGAGGGTAGATCAACTATATCAATTGGTCTGCTTCAAATAAATACCCTGTATTTCTCCGCTGCCCATACACGGTTAATACAGTGATTATTAGACTGCGAAACCTGTCACACTAACATTATTCTAATAATTTGCATACAACGACTAGCTAACTGTTTACTGACTTCTTTTAAGTGGAGTAAGATTTACAGTGAACATACTGGTTTATCTTTTTGTGAAAGGAGGAAGAAATTTGGTTGTAGCATTTAGCAAGTGACAAAAAGTTTCCCAGCCATCTGCTAAAGTTGCCAGGATGAGCATTCAGGTAACTAGGGACAGATTCTGCTCTGTTACCTAAATATTTTTCTGGCTATAAACACATAAAATACTTTTGATACGTGTAAGTACCAAGAATATATATCATTATAGCAATTACTGTACCTTTATTGGGAATTATAGTGTTAAAAAAAAAAAAAGAAATATTTGGAGCCCACTTCACAATTTGAAGAAGAAGCTACATACCTTGTATCGCTCTTTCCAGCGACTTCTAGAGATTAAGTTCTCAAGACGAGGCTGAATGAAGCGGTCATCCAAATAATGAAGTGAGAGCAACATATCTTGTGCATACTTCTTTTGTCTTGTTCCATCTGTTCAGTGAGAGTCATTATTAATTTGCTGCCCACCCCATGTTTTACAAGTTTCTTCAAATAAAATATTCAAGGACTTTCTGCCTCTGAGTACTAAGAGGTGTGAACGATTTTAATAAATTATTACTGAATTCATTCGCTACTGCTATCCATAAGTGATCCATCTATCTTTTATAAACTGGCATATTTAATTATTTAAAAAGTCTGAATCACGAGAGGTGCATGAATACTCTGCAATCAAGGTTAAGGTGAAAATCTGTCTCCCCAGACGGACAGCCATTCATTTGATCCCATTTATAAGAATGGAAAGGGGTGGGGGGGAATTGACATAATGTTGTCCAGTTTATGTAAGCTGTACATAACGTGTAACGGAGGAGGTTGCAATCCATGAAAAGGGACTGCTCTGATTTGCTTTGCAGCGCAAATTTTGACAACTGTCTTCATGACTTATGAAGAACACACAGAAACAGACCTTTACACTTCAGTGGCACAGTCAGATGCAGCATAAGTGCTTCCAAATACTCACTCATGCAAAATAAACAAACAAGTATGAGGATGAGTAAAACTATCACTACTCCACAACTGTCTCCTTGTCCTGGTTTCAGCTGAGATAAAGTGAATTTTCTTCCTGGTAGGTAGTACAGTGTTTTGGATTTGGTATGAGAGTAATGTGGGTAACACACTTATGTTTTAGTTGTTGATGAGCAGCGCTTAACCTAAGTCAAGGATTTTTTTAATTTTCCCATACTATGCCAGGTGCACAAGAAGCTGGAAAGGAGTATGACCAGGACAGCTGACTCAAACTAGCCAAAGGGATATACCATACCCTAGAAATCATGCTGGGAGGAGTTGGCTGGGAGGGTCCAATCACTGCTGAGGGACTAGCTGAGCATTGGTTAGTGGGTGGTGAGCAATTGCACTGCGCATCACTTTTCCTGGGTTTTATTATTATTATGTTATTTAAACTATTAAACTGTTTTTATTTCAATCTATGAGGGTTTTTTTTCCCCGATGCTCCTCCCCATCCCACCACAGCAGGGAGGAGCAAGTGGAGCAACTGTGCGGTGCTTAGTTGCCAGTGGGGGGGGTTAAACCATTAGACACTCAAATATGTGCTGAACTCCAGGAATTAAACAGGACTTTCATAGGTGCAAGCCAATTCACACTCTACTGAGCTTCACACATACAGATGTGCAAATCAACTGAACTCTCTTCCCTAGTCTTTTAGCAATGCTGCTATCAAAGAAACACAACTGAGGAAGCTCACTGGGTATCTAGTTTTCTATATAAAATCAGTTAATTATCATCATAGCCACTGTAATTATAATTAATTGGTTTTCCATATACAGCTATACTAAAAGCTTGAAGTGGCTGTGCTAGACCATAGAAAAACCCTCACAAGAAAAAGCAAGTCTGAACTCTAATATTCAAGTAGCTGCTCAATTCACACAATTCGCACTAATTCACAAAGATTCAATCCCATTAACTCAGAAAAATGCATTCTGTTCTAAAAATATGTACCTTTGTAATACTAGTCTACATCCATACGATAGAATGTTCTTCAGAAAGACAGAATACAGCCTCCAAGTCACCTGCATAGCTGATCTACTTCCAGCATTGGCACTAAGTTGTTAGCTTTGCAGAGCAGATACATTTTGAAATAGAAGGAAGCTATTACAACCTGCCAAAGTTTACTTACCGCTTTTCATAAGCTTATTTACACTTGATAAAACAAAACAAAACACCTGAAAGAACTATCAGCCATAGATGAAAGGCATTTGTTGCTCCAAAAATACTTTATTCTGAAGCCTGTGGTCTAACTCAGTTTCTCCATTTTCTCTTAGCTCCTGATGACACCAAAACTTCCTCTCTTTGGCACTTTGCTGACTCCTTCCACAACCTGCCACTGACAGTCCTCTCATTAATCCCATTTTCAGTGTTTCTGAAACTACAACTGAAGTTGCCAATCAGCCCCATTACACCAAATGCCAAAGAGTACTTCCCCAGAAATAATGAGACAAGAAATACTGACTGCAGTTGAAATTCATCTGAAAGCATAAAATATAACAAAACAAAAAAAGAAAAAAGAAAAATGTAATCAGATGTGGTGTAATTCCACATCTAAAATTATTATCTATCAAATTCCTCAGGAAAACCTACAAAGCAGATACCACTTTGACAAATCAGGGAATTTTAAAATGTTTTCATGGAGAGATCCACTCTGAAATTAATTTCACTGATCAGTAACAAAGAAACACCTTCCTAAATCTTAGAATGTTTTCTAGGTTTAAAAGAATTAAGACTACACATTTCTCCAAGACTACTCCATCCTTTTCAGACAGATTGCCTTTTTTTTTTTTCCCCATTCAAAATGCTACAGAGCAGCAAAACCAAGAACAGATCTCAGCACTCAACAGTCCCATATTCTAATCAGGAGACATTTTTCCCTAGGACAAATGGTTTTGTAAAAATTTGAATACATTATTATATTATTTAATGTAATTTACTTACCATATAGTGAGCTCAGAAAAGTGTCATCAATTGCATTTATGAGGAAAGCCCTTACTATTCTTTGGAAGTGTACATAATGACTGCAGCGAGACACTGGGAAGAAAGCAATAGAACCATAATCTACTAAAGAAATAAATAAGTTGTAAGCAATGTTAAAAGCACTGTAAAAAGGAACTTTTTTTTCCCATTATTGTAAATTTAGAATTTTAAAACCACTTAAACATGGATTTTAAATTAATTGCAATGTAAAATATCCATACCCATCAGACCTTGCCTTTAAACAGTGTTTCTCAGCCTCATGATCTGAATGAATTTTAGCATCCTAAAGTCACTTGTCCTTTCACCAAGAAGAACCCACAGAAAAAGCTACAAACACTAAAAGAATAATTTGTTCTATGAATAGCAGGAAATAGTGCAAACCAGAGAAGGCCAAGCTTATGGGATTTTTTGTTTTGTTTAGGTTGTTTTGGTTTGTCTCAGTTTTTAATGTTTCCTTTTTTTCCTTTTTCTTTTTTTTTTTTTCTACTTTCAAATACACACATTTCTGGACAGATTTTTACTGGGGAAGAAATACCACAAACGGTCTTGACCTTCTACACTAGCACCAACTGTCTAGTCTGAACAACAACATATGTAAGATGATAACCAGCATAAATTCTGTTTCAAATCTCTCTGTTCCTTCCAGATAACAGTTTTCACAAACAATCAGCTTGAAAAGTTTTCTCACTCAGTGCAGACCAGCTGAAATTGCATACTGGATTCAGGGACCCTGCAGACTTGTGCACCCAAGTCTCACCACCATGGAATGAAAATACATTGAGAAATCCAAATCTCATGGTAAGAATTTTATGTCACTGTCCAGAACAAAACTTGGCCAGAATTAACATGTCTACTCTTAGCATGTATCACAAGATGAAGAATAATGCTTTTAGGTTTCCCCAGGAATGACTGTACCATAGGTAGCCTATTTCATTCTAAATCAGACCACCTTAAAAAAAAAAAATAATCTTTGCAAGAGGGTTTCCCTTCTTTCCCCAAAATTTTATCCTCCTTCCAACAACATACAGGATGGCTGTAAAAGTTTACTGTGGAAATCAGGGTACTTTCACAATAAACTGAAGCCTTCTAAGAATCTGCTTTTAAAATATAATTTCCAATTACACAGTATTTTTACTTACAGACCATAAATATTTATTATAGCACCACCAGCAAGTTATACATATAGAACTGTCACTAAATTTGATCTTACAGTGTGGCAAATAGTGTGCCAGCAACTCGCTATTTGATGTATTTGGTAGTTCCTTCTGTTGTGGCTGGTTTTCACTCTGTACATGCTCTATGTTGTCATCATCATCTTCCTCTACTATAAAATCTTTCATGCTGTCACTGTCAGTTTCATCACTTTCTGTTGGTGTGTGAGGCAAGTGACAAAGTGTTTCCTCTTCTGCTTCATCATTAGAATCCTAATTAAAATTTAAAAAGTATTTCAATCACAAGAATTTTCGCTATTTGCACTTATAAAATACTGCATATAATGGGTAGATTTCTGCCCTCCTAATAACACCATTTGTTCAACTAGCAAGAAATAATAAATTAAAAAAAAATACATCATTCTGACTAGATGACAGCCACCTCCATGTACCTCTCTTCAGTCTAGTTGTTAAGAATTAAGCTACTCTGAGATCTCTAAGATACTTCAGCAGTTATTTTGTTTCCTGATAAAAGTTATTTTAGTCCTTTTATGAGTCTATTCTTTATAGAAAAAAAGGAATTATAAAGAAGTTTTCCTTTCTGACTAGACAGATACATGATGCTTAGTCAACAGAATGCCTGAAAGAACAAATGAAAGAAAATTCTTAAACCCTCAGTGACTAAACTTATACGAATATAAAAGTTTTGGCAGTCAGTATTCCTATCTAGTTAATGTATCAACTGTTGAATGTGACAGAACTGCCGTCATTAATAAAACTCAAACCAAGATATAAATAAGATTACACTGAGTTATGTAACTAGTCTTCACCTTCCCCTACATTCGTTATTTTCTCCACTTGAATTTCAAAGGTAAAATCCAGACCTCACAATTTTCAGTGCTGCAGGATCTCCGAGTTGCTCTTTGTCTTGCAAGTTCTTTCAATTTGGCAAACACATTCTGTTTCCTACTAGTAGAAGTATTTTCTGTTTTATCAGGCTGCTGTTCTTCAGAACCATCATCTTCATCCATTATACAGCGACGCTTAGCAAAAACTTTTCTAACAAGTATATCACTGTCCTCACTTTCATCGCTGTCATACAGGACAGAGGAGCTTAACCTTTTACGCTTCCCAGGCACGATACATTCGTCCTCACCATCTTCTGTGACTTCCCCACCGTGGCTTTTCTCTTCCTGATCCGAAAGGTTTTTCACAACAGTTTCATCTTTTTCGTCTACTTCATCTTCTGATGTGGTAGGTTCTTCTTCCTCAGAGGTATCTGAGCATTCGTCATTGCTGTCAAGTAGTATGAGCTCCCTTTTGGTACGCCTCCAATCAACTCGAGATTTGGATGACGACGGATCTGCTCCAGCTGTCTTATTTCTTGTTTCATATCTTCTGACAGCTGCTTTTATCTCCATTGTAAGGCTGTGACAACACATCAAAATACAAATTGTTAAGACAAAACACTTATCACATTATGCCATTCAAGAAAAAAAGAGCATGCATATGTTGTTGTTACATATGCATGCTCTTTTTTTCTTGAATGGCATAATGTGATAAGTGTTGTTACATATGCATGGCTTAACAATATTATTAAGAGACACATGCCTAAATCATCACCAAACAAAACTATGCATGAGCCGTAGCTTCTGAAGAGAATATACTCTACTCAAAAATTGTAGGAGAGCAGAACTGGCCACACATGAATTGACTGAAAAAACTCAGGTCCTAAGTTCAGCTACTGATCCCACTCACGACTGAGACACTGAGCTTCCCTGCTCCTCAGGAGGTACGTCGCTCGGTCTGGAGCAGCAGCAGGCCTCACAGAGGCGCAGCCCGGCGCCCTCAGCCGCTCCCCCAGCTGAAGAGGGACCACCCTATACAGGCCGCCGGGCCTACCCCTACCTGGCAGCAGGTCCCGCCGCGACACAGGCGCCCTAAAGAAGGTCGCGCTCAGCTGACTACCGAGAGGCCCGAGTCCAAGCCAGCGGCACCTATCCCACCCACCGCCACGACCATAACACAAACTCAACTCCCCCCACCCCTGAGCAGCTCACCCGCAGCCGTTACTTTTACCATTAACGTTCCCGCGTCCGGTGCACAGCCGCTGAAGAGAGACCTCCGCCCCCGGCACTCTGTGCGCCGCTATTGGTCGCCATCCCTGCCACTCAGCTGCTGAGATGTTTGCGGAAGTGCTGGCAGGAGGCAGGGAGAAGAGGGAGGGTGTGTCACGTGGCTCGCCTGAGCTCGCGGGTTGGCGCGCAGGGCGAGGCAGCTGGAGGTAGCGGGTTCGAGTCTTCTCCGTGGGGCGGGGGAGAATGCCTCTTTCACCTCTCTTCCGGCAGGTGCCGGGCAGGTTGCAGAGCGGAGTGGCTCAGTTGTGGGTAGCTCCCTAAAGGAGCTCCAGTGGCTAGGGCTGGTCACCAGTCGCTGAGAACCGGCTTGGCCTGAGGCTCACTCTGCCAAAGCAGCTTCTTCAGAGCTGCCAGCATACTTGTTCTCTGCAGCCTTGAGAACAAGCGCGCTAATTTTACCGCCTTCAACTCCCAAATGATGCGGGGCATGAAAGCAGAATGTGGCAGCTGGTTCTCAGTCAGAGCAGAGATCCCAATGGTGTCCACGTTTGGGAAAGCCACTATATCCTCTCATCCTCTATGGGCCTCTTAGAAATCAGCGCTTTAGTAAATCACTTTTGGGGTGTGGTGCCAGCAACTTCTCATTAGGCTTCTCAGCCAGAAGCAGGAAGACGCCGAGGGCTCTAGTTCCATGCAATTCATTCTATATCCATGTGGAAATTCAAAGGCTGAGTGACACGGAGATGTCTTACTAATGGCAGTGCTCAAAGAGAAACCTGCCAACTCAGCACAAAGTTCTGGTTTTGGTAGTTGCAGCTTTGCAGCATGCACTGAATTGCTGAGCACGTGTGCCACTCTCAGCTGGGGCTGGCCTTTGTGGGGAACCCCAGAAATGAAGGTTAGGGTATTGGTGGGTAACCTGAATGTTGTCTTAGACACAGGAGAATATGTGGGAGTATTGCAGTGGAGGAGTTTGGGAGTTGGAGAGGACAATAAATTCATATGGAAGTTGCACTACTTTTGCTGTAAACTATTGAACTACAGTAATAAATTTCTGATATTTCTTTGCTTAAAACGTTGTTGAGTAAGATGCTGGATTCTGTTCAGTGCTTATCTTTAATTGCTGGATTCTGTTCAGTGCTTGTCTTCTTGTCTTTAATTTGCTCTCCTTTGCTTGGTCTGTGGTACAAAACTGCCACTACCTTGAAACTCATTCCACTGACATTTTTTGTCGTGTTTTAACAAGATCTTGTCTTCATGGGTTGTAATGAAACCACAAGGAGAGGAAATACCTGGAAATGAAAGACGGTTATTTATCATGTGCATAGCACTGCTATGAATTTCATATGGTGAAGAGGTATGAGCAGGTGTTTATGTAGATGGTGGGTTGAATTCCCACCAAAATGTTTATATTGCAAGGATTAGAATGGTTGTAATTCAAGGATTATATTGCATTAAGGGATTTATAGTCCTGGGCTGACATTTCTTTTAATTGCTTTAAATTTAAAGCATGTTATGTTCAAATAAATAAATGGATCAAGGTTTCTGCAGGATTTAATGTTTTTTCCTAAAGGCCGTGGTGGAAGTTATCATTTCGGGGTGCTGCTCTGTTCCTGGTCTTGGTGTTATTTCTGGCTTCTGACGTCGCCACCTAGTGATAAAAGGCGTTAAGAAAACCTTGGAGTTCTGCAGTGCAGGAGACGGAAAAAAGGAATTACAATGAACGTAGTGTATGCAACAGAAGAAAATACATAATATTTTGGGGGGATTTTCTACTTAAATGACATGAAGAGTTTCTGTTATGAATAGTGGCTTCTTAAGGCCAACTAAGATTTTTTTTTTTTTCTAATGCAAATGCTGAAAGATCCTGATTTTTCTGATGATTTTTCAGGGAAGTTCCAGACCCAGTGTGAGGTCATGTTGTGTCCTGAGATTTCAGAAGTGGACTTCCGGTCAAGAGACACAAATTTTTCAAACAGGCCAATTTTCCTCAAAGCTCTAAATTTCTTAAAACATTCCCTACACAAGCTCATCTGTCACGTAACAAATAAATGTGGTTGATTTTAATATGTACCATAGCCTTCTTACTAGGCTTGTGGAATCACTATGTCTTGTGATAGCTACAGCACCACCCCCAATACTGACTTTTCTATTTTACTGGGGTGTCTCAGTCCCCTGTGATTTTAGATGGTAGAGGAATTAATATATTGGAAACTTGAATTTGTTTTAAGTGGCAGCCCCCACTAGCCACTCCTGTTGCCAGCTATTTTTCACTGCTGAGTAATTTCGTCTGCTGCTTTCCAACTGGAAAGCCAGTTATCTGGCAATTGCTATGTACACATTGCAATTTCTCTGAAGCTTCAGCTCTTCAGAAGTTCAGGGAAGTACATGACTATATGGACATCCCGTTGCTACAACAGACCCCGCCTGCCTGGGGTATTCCCTTTCCCTAAGGTAAGCAATGGGAAGCTTGGAGCCACCTTTTCCAGGGACTGTTTACTTCAGCAGTGCAGCATTTGCAAACCCTCTATGAGTCCCAGGCATACTGACCATTAGGCTGGCTCATACCCAAATAAGAATGCTGGAATTTACCCCAAGAAAGCCAAAACCCCAACCAACCATAACCCCAAACCCAAGCCGAAACAAAACCACAAACCAACCAACCATAACACAAAACCAACCACCACCACCAACCCCCCACCAAGCCCCTGAACAACTCTTTTTCATTTTTTAAAGAAGAACACACACAGACTTACGAGAAGGTTAGAGCTGTCTGGAATTGGCACAACCACCGAGGTGAGCGTCTCTTGCTCTCTGACAGATACCAATAGCTCAGCAGATTGTTAGAACCCAAACAGCAAGCCACCTCTGAGGTTAAGAAGCAAATGCCTCATGTCAAGGCAACCTAAACCAAGGAGTTCTAATGCTTTTGAAATAGATTTTCCGACAGCACGAAATTTCAGCGTTGCAGTTCCTCAGAAGGAATTGCTCTGTTTACTCTTTACCAGCTTATATCACTAGGGACTCCCTGTGCCTTCACCAAACACACTGCCCAGTCCCTTTATGTTATGCATTAAATAGCTATGTAACTTAACCAGACAATAGCTGTTTTATCACTGGAAAGGGCTGCTAGGACTCATGGTGAGACCCCCAAGTAAGATTATGCCTAGAGTGTAGAAACTGAATACAGAGTCATCTTACTTTTTTCCATTCTTTTGTTCTTTCTCTCATTCTTTCTCTCCGTTGAACTCATCCCTCTAAAGGACACACAAAGAGAATATTACAGAGACTCATTATCTTGCATTTCTCTGCCTCCTGGTCCTTGTCAGTGGAAGACTATTTCCTTAATTTTAGGGAGAATCCCTGCCCAGAAGCCCTGGTAGCTGCTGGCTGACTTTTATGTGATTCTCGTCCCTTTTTGCTATCACTCTGTAGCCAGTAGCAACAGAGAAACTGACCTTAACAGTTAGTTTCTTAGAAGTTTGTAAGATTCTATTCAAATTCATGTTTTAAAGAACATACCTCTCCATCTAGAAGAAAAATTTTCCCAACAATTTAAAAAGTTTTCTAGAGCCTTGAGTGTTCAAAGTAATTTTAAATGTTGGTTGCTTTTTTCTCTCTCTCTCTTTTTTTTTTTTTTATCCCATGCTTTTGTAATAGTAAGACTTTTCTCAGGGACTGGAATTCATTTCTGCACAGAAGCCTTTTTAACAAATTAAGTGGGGTTTATGAGATCCTTAATCCTGATTCTGGATCTTTGTGCAGCATTGAATTTCATAGAAAGAATGTTTTCTGACAAAAGAGACCAATGGAGTTAACACTTAATCTCTTTCTGAAACACTGAGAGCTTTCTGGTCTCATGAGATTCTGAAATCAGGTTCCATATACAAAAGTTTTCTTTGTGTGTCTTGTAGGCTGGATCACAATCATTACATGACTTGCATGTTTGTGTTGTCTGCAGTGCCTTTGGGAGTTCTTGTTGTTCCTGCTATCAAAAAGTCCTAGTAATTGATAAAATGTGTAGTTTACCTTGCCATTTGTGTGTGTAAGTTAAAATCTCTTATCTTCAGTGCTTGAAGTAAATACAGTTAATAGTAGGAGAGCACATGATGAATGTAGTTATTACTGTTTGAAGATCACCCGCATTTTGGTCCAATTCCACTCCACTAAAACTCTGGTTTATTTTATTTTCACTGCCATAAGATTTCTGAAATACCCAGGTCTTTCACAATCCTGCCAAGTATGAATTACATCCATCTGTGCTGAAGTAGGAGACTTTCAGATTTTTTTCACTTTCATTTTGATATTTCTTTAAGATTTCACTTTTTGCTTTTACATGGATTCTTTTCGTCACAAACCATGTACAATCTCTTGGCAGCAGTTCTGGAGCTGGAGTAGAAACTTTTGCCAGGAAGAATGTGATGAGTCATGGAGCATGACCAGAATAGCTGTGCTATTAAAATCGCCAAAGAGTAGATGGAGTTCCACCCATAAAACTCTCCTTGGCTACTCTTGATATATTTGACCTGGCACAGCGGAAACAAGGAATGTTTAGAATAACCTGTTGTGGCAAGACTATTTATAAACTTCATCTACACTAACTTTTTACTATGGTAGTCTACCACAATCTCTATACCTGCAAAGCCTTTCAGCTGTAAAATTAGCCTTCACTTTTGGCCTGGCTTGATTAGCAGCTATTAAAAGCCTTCTTGTGTGTGATTGCTTGCACCGTAGGTCAGAGAAAAAAAAAAGAAAAAAAAAGTATAAATCGTATAGTCAAAGAATGGCTCAGACTGGAAGGGACATTAAAGATCCTCTAATGCAATCCTCCTGCTATGGGCAGGGACACCTCTCAACTAGACTTGGTTGCCCAAGACCTCCTCATTCAGTCTGGCCTTAAACACCTCTGGGGACAGGGCATCCACAGCCACTCTGGGCAACCTATTCCAGAGTCTCACCACCCTTGTACTGAAGAACTTCTTCCTAAGATCCAGTCTAAACCTACTCTCCCTCAGCTTAAAACCATTCCCCCTGTTCTAATGAAGAGAGCACCTGACTGGCTAACCTAAGATACAGGTACTAAAAAGAGAGTACCAAAGTATATGCAAATAAACTGACATCACTACAAATAATTTCTTAGTGTGCCATTTATTTCTTATTTAATCAATGGAATGAAGGTGAAGTAATCCTGTTTGTAAGGAGGTGGCAATTTACATATTATAGCTGTAAAGGTTATAAATCTATTAAATTAATTTGCATAATTGCAAAGTCAGAATAAAGGATCGTTTTGTCCCAGGGCTAATGATTCTTCTCCAAGATTTACTGTTTGAAAGGTAGTGAAGTGCCCTTCATCTGAAGTTTTTGTTTGTATTCCAGTTCCTGGTATAAAGAAGAGATACAGGTATCAGTACAGCTGCAGATAGTTTGGGGTCTTGACCTCCTACCAGTGGAGCAAACAACTGAAGTTCAGCTGGCTCAACCTCACACATACTCTGAAAGACCAACACAGAAAAATCAGATGTGTGAAGAGATGCATAAGAGAAACAGAGAAATCAGGTTTGCTTTTGAAATAGATTATATAATATATTTTGAAATGTAATTTTAATTCTAGACTTACACATTTGGACTACATGAAAAGGTAGATCATATAGAGAGTTCTTTTACTGATAAAGTAATTAAAATAAAAAATGGATTTTAACTTTAAGTATTCAACTCTGAAGTCCTTAATTTTTTCTCATTACTGTGAAATTTTTACGTTTGCTCTTGTTTGATATTCTCCCAGCTTCTGCTTATATTTTTATGTATCTGCTGGTATCTCACTCAAGAACTGGCCTATTGTACCTCAATAGTGAATTCTTAAGCACAGGTTCTTTGTAACTACAATAGCTCCTTGTTTTCTTAAAAAAAAAATATCACAGAATCACAGAATGGTCTACAATAGCTCCTTGTTTTCTTAAACAAAATATCACAGAATCACAGAATGGTCTGGGTTGGAAGATACCTCCAAAGGTCATCTAGTCCAACCCCCCCTGCAGTCAGCAAGGGCATCCTCAACAAGATCATGTTGCCCAGAGCCCTGTTGAACCTCACGCTGAATATCTCCAGGGCTAGGGCCCCAACCACTTCCCTGGGAAACCTGTTCCAGTGTTCCACTACCCTCAGGGTAAAGAACTTGTTCCTAACATCCAATCTAAATCTATTGTTCTCCAGTTTGAAGCCATTACCCCTTGTCCTATCACTACAGGCCTTTGTTCTCTCCATCCTTCTTGTAGGCCCCCTTCAGGTCTGGAAGGCTGCTATTAGGTCTCCCTGGAGTCTTCCCCAGCTAGGGAGCAGAGGTGCTCCAACCTCCTGATCATTTTCATGAACTTCCTCTGGACCTGCTCCATCAGGTCCATGTCCTTCCTGTATTGAGGTCTCCAGAGCTGGACACAGTGCTGCAGGTGAGGTCTCACCAGAGCAGAGTCAAGTAGCAGAATCAGCTCTCTGGATCTGCTGGCAATGAATCTTTTGATGCAGCCCAGGATGTGATTGGCCTTCCTGGCTGCAAGCTCACACTGCCTGCTCATGCCCAGCTTCTCGTCCATCAGGACCTCCAAGTCCTTTTCAACAGGTCTGCTTTCTGTCAGCTCATCCCCTAGTTTGTATTGATAATGAGGATTCTTCCAGCCCAGGTGCAGAACCCTGCACTTGCTCATATTGAACCTCATGAGGTTCACCTGGGTCTGTCAAATATATTCATTCAGTGTTGTGGTAGTTTCAGGCTGTACCTGGAAAATTTTCCACAGATCTTGAGCAGAAAGTAGTAGAATGTAAAGAAATCACCATTGGGTGCAAAAAGGAAAATAATGAGAAGTTCTAAGCAATCCCATTGGATACATAATAAACATAAGGCTAGTAAGGTAAACTAACTTTCTCTCTTTTTGGCTTCCTCTCTCTAGCAGATACTAGCTCTGGCTTCTGCTCGGCTTTGCTGACCTTGGCTGTGTTCTTTTTTTGTGGCTAAGTATTAACAAGCAATTGCTTTTCTCTCTCCTCCATCATGTACAAGGGAGGAAAGGAGTACAGGGAGTGGGGAAGCTGTTGCTGGTTCCCCTGGTTTGTCCAGAGGGGTTTTTGTGCTGTTTATAAATTGTAAATACCTGTAAATACTGTATATTTTGTACGTATTCATTGAATTTCATTTTAGATTGTAGTTTTGCTTGTAAATACAGCTTCAGTGTCCTTAGTACAGGTGTGGTCTTTGTGAGACCAGGTGGAGAAGGGGTGTTTTCCTCTCCCTAACTCTGTATTTAAAGTTTCTCATCCCCTTTACTATATGTGTGTTCCTTCCCTCCAGAAATACAGAATCACAGAATCAACCAGGTTGGAAAAGACCTCACAGATCATCTATTACCTAATACCTAACTCCTCATGACAACTAAACCATGCCTCCAAGTGCCACATCCAATCTTTTGTTGAACACCTCTAGGGATGATGACTCCACCACCTCCCTGGGCAGCTCGTTTCAACGGCCAATTACTCTTTCTGTGAAGAACTTTCTCCTCACCTTGAGCCTAAACTTCCCCTGGGGCAGCTTAAGACTTTGTCCTCTTGTTCTGCCACTGGTTGCCTGGGAGAAGAGACCAACCCCCACCTGTCTACAACCTCCTTTCAGGTAGTTGTAGAGAGGAGTAAGATCTCCCCTGAGCCTCCTCTTCTAAGTTCACACAAGCCCAGCTACATGATATTGAGACTGAGATGTGGGCTCTGCTAAGCAAATGGAAAACCTAGAAGAAAGTGTGTTATAAAAACCTCCTGTCTTGAAATTCTACCTTGAAATTGTCCAAACCACAGGATGTTAGGTACAGGCCAGTACAGGATCTCAGCTGCTGTGGTAATCTACTTCCCTTGAGATTCTGTAGATCAGAAATATCCCAACCTCACCTACATCATGCAGAATACCAGCAAGGTGAAATATGCATGAAATAAATGAAATGCTTACTATGTAAGTCTTTACAGACTGGATTGCCCCTGAATACTGCAAATGATGAAGTAATTTGGTCATGTGAAAGGCCTCAAAGACCTGTCGTCTTAGAGGTCTGGGCTAGATTTTTATCTCCGATTTCTTGGGCTAATGTAGTTTCTAAGTTATTTTCCCATGACTTTTCTATTTCTGATGCTATCTAAGCATATGTAGCATACTTTCCCATTCAGATCTAGGGGTACATAGTTCATCAGCTGGTGTCTATATTTTAGCTACACAACATGCTTAAGAATTGTCATGGATACTTTTTAAGCACATGGGGATATTGTGGGAGAGAAAGAAAGTTTTTGGTGGGGAGTGTTGGGAAAGTTGCTTTTATTAGATATGGATGTTTGCCAGTAGCTTTACTTTAAACATAGTGATGGCTGTAATTTTCATTTGTTGAAAGGGTTTTACATCCTCTTTCCCTCTCCCTCCCCCCCCCTTTCTTTTTTTTTTTTTTTTTGGTGTAATTTGGCTTCCTTAAAAAAATATGAAAAAACTTGATTCTTACTTTTTATACATTTCCATAAAATATTTAAACAAATTTCTTCTGTCTGAAGAGAATTCTGTCTTTCTATCCCCGAAGTTGAAAAGGTAGCTATATAGCCTTCACATAACGTGTGCCCTTCAATATTAGGGCAAAACATATACTGAGAGTACACTTTGCTTACAATATTTGGTTTTGGCTCTGTTAACCTAAAGCATGTCACGTTTGAAGTTGCTAAAATGGTGGTTAGATTACATGCTAAATTCTGAGCATCGCATTTAGAAAGTGCTTAGTATTGTTTGTAAACAGAAGAGTACAGAGCAGAACATTAGAATGTAACTGTAGGTCTGCTGGCTCTTTGTTTTGCCCACGTGCTAGTATAACTCAAACCACAATGATGTGATCTTAACCAGGTTCAGGGGAGGCACAGAAGGGGTATTTCTGTTTCCACTCACTGTTGCTATTCTGAGTATTCATTCCTTGTATTAGAGAAGCACCTACCAGTTCACACATAATCCTGCAATGTTGCTTGATTACTCTGAAAAGATGATTTCTGTTCCTTAGAATGTACAATTTAAGGATGAAGTGGGAGATAGAGAGTGGATAAAGGAAACTAAAAGGAGCAGAGAGACAGAGCCAGTCATTTACGATTGCAATAATAAGCAGAGGTCACAGAACCAGAGTTTTGTAAACACTGTGAATCAAATCTCAGAGAACTTTGGAATTTGATTGTCGTTTTGGCTGAAAACAATATTTCTGTAGCCTTTGGTTATTAAATCACTCCTTCTTCCTCTGACAGTGCCAGACAAGTAGGAAACATGGGCATTATCTCAGCTTTTTAACTGGGGAGCTAAAGTAGGAGAAGTAAAAGGAGTTGAGAGAAGCTCTTAAAAATTTAATACATTCAGGAGACGATTACTGCACTGACAAAGATTTCACACAAAATATTCTTGCTTTACTTATGTGTTCAGGCAAACTCTGAGTGATCACTTGTTCCACTTGAATGTGATTATTGCTGATACTAATTGCTGGAGCTGGAGAGATTTAGGCTCCACGCTGGCAGTTTATGCCCTCCTTTAGAATCCTAGAATATTTTGCTTAGTTAAAATTGACAGCACTGGTTTAGTCAAGGTTCTGTTTCAGCAAACAGCACCCTCCTCTAGATTTGCAGTTGACCCTGTACCTGAATGTTGTGTGAATGTTCATTTAGGTGGCATCTGTTGGTGGGACTGGCATCTACTTTTGTTCCTGATTCTTAAGAGTTGAGTAGGCAGTGACGGAAACTATTTGAAGCGTAGATTCATGAGGTCTGTCTGCGACCATCCATCTCCCTCATCCTTGATACTGTATAACTTTAGAGCTAGTGATTTCCAAGTCCCTCACTTTTCTCTGCTTCCCATCTCGCACCAAATAGTTTGTGGCATTTTGGGTCTTATGGCTCCAAGTTTAGGGGCAAATGTAATAGACATATCTGATACCTAGGTAACAGTAGCTAAGATGGTCATGAGTCTGTTAAGATATTCTGAGATAACTATTTTCTGTCTGGGCTTCATAATAGAATAGCTCATATTGGAAATGCTTCCTTCCACCTCAAAGAAAGTCTGCAAATTAGTAATGTAGGAAGAATAACAATTTTCTTTTTTTTTTTCTTTCTATGGACGCAAAAAGAATCAAATATTGCAAACACTGTTCCTTTTGAACTCTCACATTTTTTTTTCTTACAATTTTATTAATCCCAGAAATCTATTTTGAAACAACTGAATAATGTTTCAAAATACTCTACATTCACTGTTTCTATCATTTGAAAAATGAGATTTTAAGATCATTAGGCATCACCCCACATTTGTCAGGGACAGGATATCACAACTGAAATCCTTGTGTATTTGGCCCTGAGTCCTGCGTAGGTACTTTAGTCATTAATTTCAGTAAAATTTATGTGTTTTAGTGTTTCTGAGAGTCTGAGTTTTGCTTCCTATTGGTCTTTCTCTGTATTTTGGAGTGAAAAAAAGCCCTCTTTTCCACTGTGAGAACAAACGGAACTAAATAGCAGAAATTGTGGCGTGGTAATTCCCCCCAGACTGAGTGAGTGGTAATGTGGAGAGTCTTTGTATGGTGACAAGACCAGGAGAGCAGTTGCATGATGGTGACTAATGGTGACAGCAGGAATGTATAAGAATACAACATAGTAGGATTGTTGTGGAGTATAGGTTTTCTAGCATGCTCTGAGTATTCACACTAGAGGTTGTAGGCCCTGGGCCCCAAACCACAGTGCAAAAGGAAGGTGTGGAGTGGGAACTGGAAGAAAAGTCATGGAGAATGATAAAGAAGAAAATAAAGATGCCGCCCTTGCGCATTTGTCTATGATTGGGATGGGTGATTGAAGATAGGGAGCAGTGCTGCTTGACTGGAAAGCAAAGCTGCCAAATAGATTGATCCCATTGCGGGTAAACACTCAATCTACTGGCTAGGGCCAGAGCTCCTGTGAACTTCGAAGTTTGGAACTGTGTCCTTCTGCTCTGTGACTGTTCAGAGGCACCTGACAAGTCTTTGTTTCTGGCTATGTCAACAGGCAGACAGCAACTGACCCAGAACAAGCCCTTTTCTTAATTGTTAGCATAAAGTATTTTTATCTTTCACAATGTGTGCAGTTTTATTGCTTTCTTGTTAGAATGTGGGTCTAGAGAAATAATTTACACAGAGTTTTTAGCATGGGAAGTTATATTTTATAGCAGCAATCTTTTAGAATAGACATTTAAAGCAGGTTTCTAAACTGTTTTTTGAGGAAAGGGGGAAGTACTGTTACTACTGGATAATTTAATGATAACCCTTCCTCATTAGTTGACAGGTGCCCATTTATCTTTATCTGGTGCACTTACTGTATGTTATGTAACACTGATTATATTTTGGGACAGAGCTGGATTTCTGGATTCATCCAGCATGGTCTCAGGAAATTGCTATTGTGCTGGGCTTCCTCTTTTATTCTGATTTGATGAAAAATCAGTAGTTACTAGAGAAGTGTAGTGGCTTGGGAACTATTCAGTAAATGGGCTTGTCAAAAAAGAATTTGGTTTGTGGTTGTATCCTGCAGTGGATAGAAAGATCCCACTGTGTGCGGTGCACTTGCAGTGCATAGCTCATGCTAGTGGAAAATTATGGTATCTTAGTGTTTCTTTTAGGCTTCTTTTTGGTGTTTTTTTAGTAGTTCCAAGTACTGTGACTTTTAGTAATTATTTGTCTTTATTGCACACTATGTCCTATTTCAAGATGTCCTCTTTTTTCAGGTGCTTGGGAGTGTTTTTCCTAACATGAGTTGTGTTTGTGCTCTGAGCTGTACTTACATTGGATAATAAGTTTCTCTCTTCAGTGTTTACAGAGAACCATGTGCATGTTATTTTTACATTAAACCTTTAATACCCTGTTGTGGACAACCCTGTTCCCCAGTTCAGAAAAGCAAACCACAGCACTTGAGCACTGCACAAATTCTGTTGACTTTTCAAGCCAAAGTGAGACGTGTTTAAAAGGTTTTCTCAGCTTGAACTACTGCAGGAAAAGTGCTGAGGGTAGAGGAGAGGAAAATGCAAGCCCAGGAGTGAAAGTGTTTATCATTTTACAGCATGAGATTTGTCCAGTAGATGGCATCTGAAGCCCACACACTGCAAATTGCTCTCTAGTGAAAGCTAATGCATCTCAATTTTCCTTGCTGAAGTGATTTTTAGTTAACACATACCCTATGCTTTCATTAATGCTGGCTAAATGAGGTTACTTTGACCTTGATTAATAAAATGTCTAATCATTTTGGAAATGTTTGGAGCCAGGGACCTGGCAACTGCTTCCCCCCCACCTCGGCTTGTGCAGTGATCAATACAAAAGGATATAAATTGCAAATCACGCAAAGTGTATTGCATTGCACATTTCCCTCTTAGCCTCCCTTCCTGCCTCCCCGCGCATAATTTAATCCATCCTGGAAATGATTTGCAGTTGTCAGTACAGGGATGAGGAAACAACAACCCAAACTTGCCCTTTCAGGGTCAAGGAGAGTAAGTGATGCAACTGTGCAGAAAATCTCTGCTGCCACCATACGCGGCGTTAATCAAAAGCCCACCGAGAGCAGTGCTCCTGCACTGGCACAGCCTCGGGCCAGCCTGCAGACCTTCAGCCACTTCATTTAATATATTTGTGAACCTCAGCCGCGGGTGAGGCGCCAGGCGAGTGACAGGCTACCGGGCACGGAGCCCGCAGGGGGCGCTGTTGCCCCGCGAGCCGCGTCAGAGCCACGGGCACTGCACCAGCAGCCCTGGGCCGGTTTGAGCACCAGCGCCCCGGGCACCGGCGGCCAGCTCCGGCCTGGGGAGGAACTCATCCCCAGCGCCGCGGACACCGGCAGCCCCGGGCCTGCCAGCACTCCATCGCCGGACGCACCGAGGCGCACCTGCGCCCCAGCTCACCGGGAACGGCCAGGCAGGCCAGAGAAAAGCATCCACAGGACCTCAAACAAGACCCCATCAAGGGCCTTCTGATACTTCCCAATGGAAACAAAACTTAACAAAACAGCAGACTGGGTTGTAAAATAGCAGATTTGTGGTGTTTTTTTCCCTTTTTAAGTTAAACAAAATGTGCTTTCTGTATTGTGTAGAGAGGCAGCAATGTCTGGCTTCTTTCCTTATAAAGTTTTCAATAATCTGAAATTTATAACTGGCATATATTTCATACAGCATTTTCATTATTCTGTAGGAAACAGGCCCACCTTGGAGGCGGGTTAACTGTATACCTGTTTTGCATGTTGAGTCTGTTGTGTTCTTCTATAAAAATCAATATCTTTGTTGTGTAAGGTTGAAATATGTACTTCAAAGCTGCACCTAAAGCCAAGATTTTCTGTTACTGCTCCTGGAAATGTGTTATGCAGCATTTCTGTGCTTGTGTTATCTCTGTGTTTCTGCTTGTGCGTGAGTAGGGCAATGAAGCTGGTGAAGCGCCTCCTGGAGAACAGGTCTGCTGGGGAGCACCTGAGAGAGCTGGGACTGTTTAGTCTGGAATTGAAGATGCTGAGCAGGGACCTCATTGTGCTCTATAGCTACCTGAAAGAAGGCTGTAGTGAGGTGGGTTTTGGACTTTTCTCCCTTGTATCAAGTGATAGAACAAGAGGAAACAGCCTCAAATTGTGCCGGGGGGAGGTTTAGATTGAATATGGGAAAAAAATCCTTTCCTGAAAGAGTGGTCAGGCATTGGAATAGGCTACCCAGGGAGGTGGTTGGAGTCAGCATCCCTGGAGGTGTTTGAATAACACATAGACATGGCACTTTGAGACATGAGTTAATGGCTATGATGGTGTTAGGTCGACAGTTGGACTCAATGATCTTAAAATTATTTTCCAACTGAAACAATTCTATGCTTCTATGTATTTAATGATAATTAGCTGATCTGTGAAGCACTTGAGCACATTTTTAACTCCAAGCATACAAACAGCCCTGCTGAAGTCAACAATTCTATTCAAGCAATTTAGGTTAATCATGTATTTAAATGCTTGACTATGTCTTCAGTCACTGTATTACAGTGCTTGCAGAGGAACTGTGAAAAATAGTATGATTAAATATGAGTTAAGAGAGTCTTTGCTGAGATCAAGTCCTGTGCCTCTGGAACAATTTAACACAGTGAGGGAGGTCCTGCTGGGTGCAGGGTGCTGGATTAAGGGATCCAAACACAAGATCAGTGCTGATCTCAGTAGTCTATCTGGAGATTAATGGCACTGTCCTGCTGAAGAGGCTGTCACAGCATGTTGTAAATCTGTTGTCATGTTGTATGTAGACACTAAAGAAGCTGCAAAATGTTTTAACTGAGCCTGGATGTACACTAATGTCTGACTTTTAGCATGGGATTCCCTGCTTACATTCCTTCCACAGCTTCAAATACCATTAGACTTTGTGTAAGCCGATCTGAGTATAAGTCAGCTGACATTGATTTAAAAGGATAATCTCTACAATAAAGTATTGACCTCTGCATATGAAAGAGCTAAAAAGAACAGCAGGTAGCTCACTGTGTGAAAACAGCTCCTGAGGCATTCACAGGCTTTGTATTGCCTAAACCTAACTCCTGCTGTGCACTGAGCCTTCTCCAGATAAATGACCACCACCTACCTGATTGTTGTAACATCAGTTCTACAAAGCAGTAGCCTGAACTATGGTGTTCATATGTTCAGATTTTGAGGAATTGTCATTATTGGCCAAACTTTTGGGTATTCGGAAGAGAAAGAAGTTCAGGTATTGATAAGGCAACAGAATATGCAGAAGATAACAGTAAGTTTTATCTATGGTTTTAAGCAGAGTGGTAATAGATACACTGTGAGGACAGATGGCTGGTAAAGAGCAAGAAGAATCTACTTCCCCCTGACTTAGAGGTGGACAGAACATGATGATCCTCAACTAGATAGTTTGAGCAATGAGTCAGAGTAGGCTGAAGTCCCTCCTCAGTCACTTAAATGTATTATTTGGGCCTTAGCAGTTTAATAACAGAAAATATCTTCATTATGTTCATAAGATAATGTACATCTTAATCTAACTCAAGCTGGTGCCTGGTTCTCTTTAATATGTTTAACAATCACCTGGACAAGGGGATCAAGTGAGTTTGCAAATGACAGCAAGTTAGGCAGGAGTGTTGATCTACTTGAGGGGAGGGAGGCTCTACAGAGAGAATGGGACATCCTGGATTGATGTGCCACACCACTTGTATGAGTTTCAACAAGGCCAGCTGCTGGGTGCCAGACTTAGGTCACAACAATCCCATGCAATGCTACAAGCTTGGGAAGGAGTGGCTGGAAAGCTGCCTGTCAGAAAAAGACTGGGTGTGTTGGTTTACAGCTGGCTGAACATGACTCAGTGTGTGTCCAGGTGGCCAAGAAGTCCAGTGTCATCCTGGCTTGTATTGAAAATAGTGTGACAGTCAGGGCTGAGGAAGTGATTGTACTTCACATTGGTGAGGCTGCACCTTGGCTGCTATATTTAGGTTTGGGCATTGAGGTGCTGGAGTGTGCCCAAAGAAGAGCAACAAAGCTGGTGAAGCCTCCTGAGCACAAGCCTTCTGAGCAGTGGGTGAGGATACTGGGATTGCTTAGCCTGGACAAAAGGAGGCTGAAAGGAGACATCTTTTTCTACAGCTGCTTGAAAGGAAGGAGGCTGTAGGGAGGCAAGTGACAGTCTCTTCTTGAAAGTAACCAAGTGATAGAACAAGAGGAAATTACCCCAGGCTGTGCCAGGGGAGGTTGCAGTTGAATATTAAGAAAAAATCTCTTCACTGAAAGGGTTGCAAAGCACTTGAACAGGTTGCCTAGGGAAGTGATATAATCACTATCCCTGGACATATTTAAAAAGACATGTAGATGTGGTGTTTAGTAACATGGTTTAGTTGTGAACATGGCAGAGGCAGGCTAATAGTTGGACTTCATGATCTTAAAGATCTTTTCCAACCTAAATGATTCTGTGATTATATTGGATGCTCTTGAATTTAGTCAGAGACAGACATCTGGTAATCACCAGTAAAGTTATTTGTTATTGAAAAGCCATTTATTGCATATTGTTTTCTGCTGCATTGAAGGTAGCTTGTAAGGTAAATTAGAAACAGACTTGAAATATTTTGTTTTGTAGAGAAACGCTCAAATGATAAATAGCTTTAATGAATATATTCTTAGCAAAGTTATTGAGTACAATCTTGTGATTCAAGTGGATAGCTCATAATTCATACTTTCTGCCTCTATTTCTATTTTTGACCTAATATTTTCTTCAGAAAGTACGATCAGATTATTTCTTCTTTCACATACCTGAAAAGCCAGGCCACACTCTTAAGGGAGTTAATTTCAGAGATGTGCAAAGTGACCAGTGCCTTTTTTTTTTTTTTTTTTTTTAATTTAATTTCAGGATAGCACAATATGCAAATTGGTCAGAATATTCTTGAGAGTTTCTTTTGGGAGTTCTCCTGAAATCTGTGATGTCCTGTCTGCTGCAACTGCATGTGCAGCCCAGTGCTACATCCTCTCTCCCACTGCCTGGCTGATATTTTTTTAACCTAACTCCAAGCACCTACCTGGCAGAGATATTTTTTTTCCTGAGCTGATCTATCCATGTACCCTTTCTAGCTGATGAAACAAGTTAAAGTAAATTTCTAGGGCATGAGTCATCTTATTGTAAGGTACACAGCTAAAATCAGTTAGAATGCTTTTGATTTAACAGGAAATGTGAAGTGTTCCAGGTTCAAGGCATTGGGGATAAAGGAAAATAATATTTCAGAGTTCTGGTTTCTTTCTGAAAAGGGCATGCACTTGACGAGTGCTTCCTTCTACCTGCCATGAAAACAATTCATTAATAACCGAAGCATTTGGATAGTGGGGGTCACATCATCTGGGTAAGCACAGGGAAGTCAGCAGAAACGTTCAGAATTAATGTGTATCAAAAATAACGTCCATTAATCTTGGAACTGAAATTAAACTAATAGTCTGATTTTAACAACATCATTGTCACTTGTGTTCTTTCTTTGTGGACAGGTAGAAATCCAAGACACCCCACCTTCCCAATCCATGGGTGATCAGGGATAGAAAGTGCTGCTCCAAGATTTCCAAACTCCCCATTGTGCACACTGCTGACAGGATGTTAGCAAGCCAGCATTCTCCATACTATGTGAGGAAAAAAAAAAAAAAAAGAAAAAAAATCTCTCACATCGAGGTATAAGGTGAAACAGTCTTTTTGGGGAAGATTTGTGATGTGCCATGAGATCTGTGATCTCTTCCCACTTCTCCCTCAAGTCTCCTTGGCTTACATTTTCAGATATGAGTGATTAGAGTTAAGTACCTAAAGCTATAGACAGAGAACACAGAGAAATTACTACATTTTCTTATGGCTGCTGAGTCACCGAAGCAGAATTTGAAAATTAAGCCTGTAATTCATTAACATTTGGAATTTATGGAAGCTGAAGGAAGGTACTGAACAAGTACAAAGAATAATTATTCCATAAGTGTAACTAATGATGTCAGAAAAAATATATTCTGAAAGGTCTGCATCCTGTTTATTTTTAAATATGGAAAGGCATCAGTAATTATAAAATGCCTCCAAAATCTCCTTGAAGTGTTATAAAGCCACAAAAAGACAGCTCAGCTAAACGTGGAGTGGCTTAGCCACTAAGATATGCAAAGACTGACCTCCCACAGATTCAGGCTTATTACAGCCCCAGCTAACTCATCCATTGAGAATCTCACTTTTCTGGCCCACCTGGTAAAGCTGCTGTACGTAGACCACAAAACATCCCAGAGCACATCTCAGTTGTTCTTAATGTGCATTTTGGCCAGCACAAGGGACCATTGTAATTAGTTAAGTATGTTCTAGTGTCTGGCCACCAGCTGCCAGACACAACATCGTACAGTGCTGCCTTAATGCTGTTTGTTACAATCAGTTAATTTGTCTGGATTATGAACTCTTCTGCCATTAGGAAGAGAAAAACACTTTAAGGCTATTTCAATCTGTCTGCTCTGCCTTCCCCTGTCAAAAGTCTAATTTGCAATTAGGAATTTCGGCAGCGCTTTCATGTGCTCAGAAAGCAGTGGAGCAAATCTTCCAGAGAGATTTATTTCCCATAGAAACAGAGGTATCAGCAATTCCCAAGAAGCTGGTCTTTATCAGAACTTAGTAAATTGTTAGTATTGTCGTCGTTTATGGAGCTATAAATGTGCACAGAGCCAAGTTGTCTGGAGACCAGCTTGGTAACCAGTGCCTCACATGACTGGTTCCTTTCTCAGGCTGAGCTTGGCAGTGAGGCAGGAGATGGCTGCACTGCTGGGGATCGGGAAAGAGCTCTGCTGGGAAGCTCCAAGCTCAGGGTAGTCCCATCCACTGTAATGCCCTAACAACATGTGGGTTAGCATGAAATAGGAATAAAACATGACAAATCCTCCTTGCGTCCTGTGGGACACACTATTTGTCTCTCCCTGTGCTCTTGTAGCTGAGCCTTTGCTTTTTAAGTTATGATCCTTGTAGCAGAGCTTCTTGATTTATAAGGCTCCAATTCAGAAAGATTCTGAATTACCTCTCGGAGAAGTGTTGATTTCCTAGAATTCTCATTTCTTTTGAAGCCAGCTATACCTTTGAAATTATAGCCTTTGTTTATTAGTTCTGTTGTTACTAGTACAGTGAAAATTCCTTCCAAGTGAGTGATCCGTACTTATTAGTGTTGTTTTATAATTAAACCCTGAGGCCATGCTTCCTATAGGGTTTCAATCCAATGAGTAAATTATTCACTGAAATAATCTGTAAATAAAGAAGACCAGGATACTGCATGAACACAGAGGGTAGGAATTCTGTTCTCACAGGTAAAAGTCCTTGTAACTGTCCACCTACATTTAGTTTGTATCTGGGGCTAAACTACAACAGTTGCTCTACCACCCAGCAACCCCTCCTTGGCAGAGAAGGGGAAGCAGGAAAAGGAGAGAAGACCCACAGGCTGAAATAAAAATGGATTTAATGAAAGAGCCAAATGAATGCCAATGTCAATACAAGATACATAAAGTTATACTCACCCCAGCAAGTGTGCTACAATCACAATATCCAGGAAGACAGTTCTCAAGAGCAGTAAAGAGAAGGGAAATCCAAGCAAGAGGCTCCAGCAGGAGACTCCCCACTCTTTAGCAAACTTCCTCCTTTATACTGGGCGTGATGCTCATGGTATGGGATATATCTGTGAGCCAACTCAGAACTGCTAATGGCCTGCAGCCCTGGCTGGTCTGTGATCCTGTCCCAGCAAAACCAGGTTGCTGTCCCTCTTTGAATTAGATGCCTTAAGCCCTTTACGGTCAGTGGAGGGAATTGAGCTATTCTAGGGTGCAATTCCTGTCAGCCTAAAGCAGACATCTAAACCAGACCAGATAACTCATCTCCTAAATGTATCGATTTTGCTCCAGTGACTACAATGGGAGCCCGGGTGACCAGATCGAATCTACATGTCTACACTGTAAATATGTAAGACAAAGTGTAATGAAACTTACGCTGAGTGTGTGTGGTGGCAAAAAGCCAGTGTCTTTCTTTCCAGGTTACAAGACAGCTATAAAAAAAAGTCCAGTGATAAGCCCCACACCCTAGTAACTGAAAAATTAAAATATTTCCTCTTTTTCTCTTTTGTTATACCATCCTTCCCTCTGGATCTTGAGACTGACAGTGGAGGGGCAGGAGGGGGTGTGAGTGGCCACCAGTTCCCCAGGCAGTTTGATGGCCGAAGGTTCCTTCCTCTGTGTTTGGGTTTATGTTTGTCTGTTTTCTTAATACGGACATGTATTACATGCTGCATTACGTGGGCTTTCTTTAGTTCTCAGTTACTTGGTTTTGTGGTTACTTTTTTATATCTAAACTGGTTTAGACAATTGCATGCCTGCAGTGACCACTGGCTGACCATTGGGATTTATGTTTACAGTCTTGGAACTTCCAGTACCATCCTGTGTTCGCATTCTTGCAAACCATATTTTATTCTAGGATCACAGTTAAATTAATCTACACAGAAAATCTAGTTGTTATCACTATAAAGTAGACCTAACCTAAAGCAAACCTGACTGCTGAACGTTTCCTACCCCTGTTAAATAAAGCAAGCTAATTATCAGCTTAGGCCAGAACAACCCCAAACAAATCCTGACACTCTTTGCTGTCAGGTCAATAAAAACTATGTGGCCTTCTACTAGGAATGGAAAAAAAAAATATATTTACTAGGTTACACCAAACATCATCCAGAAGCTGTTTGGCTGTGTTTGCACAGTACTGTGCCTCATCTGTTCTGGTCTAGAAGCTGTGTAGCTCTGTTGACACTGCTGTGCTAATACAGCTATACAACTGCTGAGCAGCATTTAGCTTGCGTATGTCCGACTCAGCACACAGACCGAGAGAGCTTCCATCTGTCTCCATTCATCTTTAGAGGCAGGTGCAGCATAGTCTGTCTGTCTCATAAAAAGTGCAAGCAAGTAAGCAGACAAAGATGGCTTACTGTTTAGGAAAGCCATCTGAATGATCAGAATACCTGGATATTTGGAAACAGCTGAACATCCAATGTCCTGAGCTCTGGCCACCTTGACAGTGATTTCAGTTAGGTATTAGGTAACTGAGAAAGCACAGATCACTCACTAGTCCCTTAAATAAATTAAAAAAAAAAAAAAGGCAAAGAAACAACACCCCCCCCCTGCTCAAATATTATGTGTGCTTCCAGTTATTCCTTAGCAAAAATCAAGGAACCGCTGAAAAATTAGGTGCACAGAATGTTCTTTAGTTATTATAATTCCAAATGTCTTGGTGTGATATTTTTAAACTGCAGTTTTAGGATGGCTATACTGACAAATTGGAATCTTTCTAATTGTTTAAATGACTCCTCAACACCAATCAGAGAAGAATACATATTCTATTAAGTTGATAATTACCATATATTTGGATATTTCTCAGGCCACTTACTCTTCTGATAGAGTTCCCTGAATAATCTCCCCTTCACATTCCTTTCTGTCTGGCAGATTGTTTTAAGAAATGCTTTAACACCCGAACAGGTGATAAAATATTTCTGGTAATCCTGTAAGGTGAATTATAAGCTTCTACGAGGAAGGGTTGACTTTCATTTCAAGGGCAAAATATGGGCAAATTCAACAAGGACAGAAAAGTAGCAGCCACCTGACACTATACAGACAGAGACATCTACACTAAAGGGTGTTTCAGCTGACTACTTGCATATCATATAGATAACTACATTCTAGCTGTTCACCTCTTTCAGGTCTGTGTAAAGAAATGGTGGCTCCTAGGGTTACAGTCACGATGTTGTGGAAAAGGCTTCTAAAAACAACCATGTAAATCATGCTCTGCATGTTCCCTTTTTTGTCTTCACTGTCATGAGGGGCTTTGATGGCTAGCTAAGGTGTAGGTGCCTACTTTATTGACATAAAAAGTCGATTAGATAAATCCTATATACATGCTAAAGGAAGTGCCTCATAGCTAAGAGTTTTCAGTGCTGAATACTGAGTCTCATAAAGCACTGAACACTTATGACACTGTGGTGTACAACTTCACTGTAAAAGACCAAATCAGATAAGAACACCACAGATACATGATGCAAACAGAGAACTGATATGCAAGCTTATCCTACCAATTCAAATGTAATGCTTTCTCCTTTTGAAACAGTGGACTCTATTCCAGAGCAGAAACAGCCTCATGTCATTCTACTCTCATAGTGGACTGGGTATTGACTATCTTTCACAAGTGGCAAGAAGCTGATATAAGTACCATATCATTTTTTTCTAACATGGCAGAAATGCAGTCATGTGCTCTTGTCTGACCAAGATAAAACTTTTATTCTTCAGTAATGCACATATCAGGTATCAATGAAGGTGGAACCAAGGGTGTGCTGTGAGGGCTTGAATTCCTGAGCAATGACATACTGCCATCTCGCTCATCTGGCTGATCTGTGCTGGCAGACCCCATTTTGAAGTAAACAAAACTTATCAGGCACAGACATATTTCTGCTCATTGATCACAGCTACCTGCTTTACTCTCTTATTTGTTCTGTTTGACATGTCTTTCAGCACAGGGAGACAATCTCACAGTTGATACATCAAGAATGGAACAAAATATGTGCTGACTTCCTCCAGTGTTCATGCTGGTCCCATATCAAGCATCGTACTCAGAGGTAGCTGGTAAATTGAAAGCTTTATTGTCCCGATATAAATGTTTCTAGCTCATTCTAAATGGGCTGTGAGCTTGATCCAGATGGTTTGCTAGATAGAGCTTTGAGGTCAAATGCTCCTGACACTTGAGCCAGCAATGTGCATGAGCTAGAGCATCTGAGATCAAACACATAATTTTCTTTTTAATCAGACTAGGTCTGTGTTAGTTTGTGGTGGCTTTGCAGTGTGAATTTCTCACTTGGTATATACACTAACCAAATGAGAACTACTCGTGGGTAATAACTTGAAATAATTGATGCAGAGAAGACCATTAGAAAATATTCTCCCTTCCTCATTTTCCTTTTCACTCACAAGGAAACATGTGTCAACAGCAAAGCTGAAGGAGCTCCCAATAAATGGATGATGCCATTTCTGATTAATGCTGAGACAAATTTCCCAGAGTTATATGCATTTTTAAATAAACTAAGAGATTTGTATTCAGACAGAATAATAAGACAGCACTCTTAAAAATAAAATAAAGAACATAAAACTGGGCCAGGAGACCCAATGTTGTTTGCTGTTGGATATCATTTGTTTTACCAGAAGAGGAGATGTCAAACAGAGCTTTGGTGAGGATAGTAGAAATATTATCAGTCAATAGATCAGAAATTTTTAGCAGCTCTACTTTGTGACTGCACCTTTCTTCTAGTACTCTAACAAAAGAATGCATAGAGAGCGAGCGGTGTGAGCCAAAAGATTTAAATCAAATAGCAAAGAACTTTTGCAAAGTACAATTCTTGTTCATAGTTTTGTGGTTACAAAATAGGAAGCATTTTGAATAGTGCATCCTTCCTGTCTGGGAAAGTCTACTGAGAATACTTCACACTTTAAATATGAAAAACTTACTAAACTGATGTAGTCAGGGGAAGTGAAATTTCTTGGGAACATTAGCCAGTTGCCAGGATTGGCCCTTTTTACTGTTAGTGTTGAAAAATCTTGCCCTTTTTAAAAAAGACCTGTTACTACAGCTAAAATGTCACTTTTAACTCTGCATTGTCCACCTATGTAGCAGCTTTTCAGGGCCATGAGACACCCAAATAGAAATCCTAAAACTTGAAAAAATCAGCAAAGCTAACCAAGTTACTTATGTTTCAAGCAAGAATAGCTAGAAGTTCCATAGAGATCATGACACTTTTGCTGTTACTAATGCTATGTGGAAGATGTTTTAATATTGCAGTACACAGTGATAAGATACTAAAATTAATTAAAATAATGTTTTTAGATGTATCTTTCCAGTCTGCTTTAGAAATTCATGGTCTACTCAAAAATCAGAAGAACAGATAAGGTGATCAAGCAAATAATTCATTGACTTTTTTTTTTTTTTTTTACTTAAGACAACTTAACTAAGCTGATCATCCATTATGTTTTGATCTTGCAGAATCCCATATGTGGTCTATGAAATGTCCTTGCATTTGGTTACCTGTTATTTGCTGATACTGAAATGAGTCCAGAAGTAAGCCATGAAGATGATCAGAGTGCTGGAGCACCTCCCTTATGGGGACAGGCTGCGAGACTTGGGGCTGTTCAGCCTGGAGAAGAGAAAGCTCCAAGGAGACTTCATAGCATTTCAGTGCCTGAAAGGAGCCTACAAGAAAGCCATGAAGGGACTTTTTTTCACAAGGGCTTGTAGTGATAGGATGAGAGGGAATGGATTGAAGCTTGAGGAGATCAGATTTAGACTGGATATTAGAAAGAAATTCTTTACAGTAAGGGTGGTGAGACACTGGAACAGGTTGCCCAGGGAGGTCGTGGATGCTCTCTCCCTGGAGGTGTTCAAGGACAGGTTGGATGAGATCTTGAGCAACGTGATCTAGTGAAAGGTGCCCCTGCCCATGGTGGGGGGAGGGTGGAACTCGATGATCTTCAAGGTTTCTTCAACCTAAACCATTCTATGAATCTATGAAAATTGCCAGTGACGAGCATTATTTTGTATTGCTTTCCTGAAATCTGAACTGATTCACGTAACACATGAATATAAGGTAACCAATGTCAATGAATAGTAGGTATAAATAAGAGCCTTAATTGCACATATTAGATATGGTGAAAGGTCAGTTTTGGTGCCTTGTCCCTTGGGGTTTTTTGGTGCTTTGTTTTGGTTTGGTTTTCCCCCATTAATTCAGGGTTGATTCTATAACATAGTTCTGAGTGCTTGTTTTCACAGAATTACATAAGGAACTGGACACAGCACTGGTATGGCCTCTCCAGTTCTGAGGGAAGAATCACCTCCCTCTACCTGCTGGCAGTGCTTTGTCTAATGCAGCCCAGAATGCAATTGGCCTTCTTTGTGATGAGGAGCCATTGATGGCTCATGTTCAACTTGGTGTCCACTACATCCCTTATATCTTTGTCTGCCAAGCCACTTTCCGGCTGGATGGTCCCTAGAATATACAGGTGCCTGGGATTGTTCCTTGCCAGGTGCAGAACTTTGCATTTCCCTTTGTTGAACTGTCTATGCCTTTTTTCACCACTTAAGCAGCAAAGTTCCTGTCCTTTCCCTTGTGGAAACTACTTCATGATTTAATATATCTCACTGTTTAAGTATTTTCTCAGTATTTTGGCAAGACAATAATTCCACAACTAACACTATTGACAGCAGCTTCAGGATGAAATGGAGAGAAGAGATAAAATGGGAACAGCGAGTGAAGGAAATTGTTTCCTAATTTTGCTCTAGGCTGCCTTTCTGCTTTTCCTCTAAGCAGAAGGGGATTAACCTATGCCCATTTCTCCTTCAGATACAGCAAAAGTAAATTGTGAAATGAATCTGTGATGATTTTCCATTTGTTTACCTCCATACATACTGTTTTCAGCTAAGTATCCAATTTGCAACATAGGGCAAAAAATCAAGTTGTTTTGTACTTGAAATAATGGCCTCTGTCAAGGTAACCAAAAAGAGTTCTGTATTATAGCTACAACTGGTTATAGTCAGGTCTTGCAATCTTGGAACAACAAGGATACACACTAAATAGCTTGCATACACAGTAAATTGTGCTTTACACACTTTTTTTTTTGCACTGAGATAGACATTTTGTTCTAACTCCTGCATGTGAAAAATCCCACTGCATTAACTGTGCCTCAGATTAGTCTTGTTGGAGGATGCATCTTTAGATGGAGCTACCTCCTTGCATGATCAAACTCTTCAAGTAAATCTTGTTTTTTTTGAACGTACTATATCACTATTGACTTCAGTTGTGAGGCAGGTAGAAGAACGATCTTGTACTTAAATACAATGATGAAGTAACTGAATCTTCAGTGGATACAAACCCCTAAATATTAGAACTACTCAAACTGTGGTGGGAGCTTAATGAGAAAAAAAGGCATTGCTTCTGTTTCAAGCACCTCAGAGAAAGCCCACAAACAAGAGGTACAACATACATTATGTATTACCCATCTCCCCTCCAGCAGAGACATAGATGACATCCTCTCCAATAATTGCAGAGCATTAGTCCTTGGATCTAATCATAGATTAGACCAAAAAGATCCTCTTAGATCAATCATAGCAACTCATTTGCCCTGTCACAGCACTCCTGTCTTTCCTCCAGGCACCAAATGCAACTCGCTATCTTTCTTTGGGTCTTGCTTTTCATTGTCTGCAAAAATTTTCTGTCCTCTGAACTTTTTTAAGATTCCCATTTCTGGCAGGTGTGAGGCTCTCCAGATCAAAAAATCTGATTGATTTTATTCTCCTACACATAGACCCTTATTTGAACCCTGAGGTAGGGAACAGGTGCTAGGTTCTTCTCTCAGCAATACAAAACTTGTACTTGGTTTTACATCTCCTCAGAGTAACTATTACTCTTATTCTTTCAGTCACCAAACTGTTACATTTCCATTTTCCTACCTGTGCAACAAGGCACTTTATCTGTGTCATTCCTCAGAAACATGGATTAAGAGTCTAATAAAAAATATCAATTATTATTTGCCCCTCTGAGCTTAATGAACTGTAGTCAGCAGCACTATCACCATAAGCCTTTCCACAGGTCAGGTACTAAAGTTGAAGTCTTTTTTTAGTGTTTTGAGGGCACCCATCAATAAAGAATAATCACCTTCTTAGGTCCTGAGTTCCTCTATCCATAAGTTATTCATATACTTTGATCCTTCCTTTGATCCTTTGAATGTGTCCTTCATTCACCCATTTAAAGCTGTTTGTTTCCTTTGGTTTAGAGTGTTTTCATCAGTCTAGTGTAAGGATGGTTTTCCTAGACTATAGATAAAGGATTTTATTTGTCCTGTCTTATTCTTTTCTGGCATTCAAGAACTTCTTATAGAGCTTAAGGACATGTACTGGGGAAAGGATCTGGCTGGTCAGCAAGGAAGAGATCTGCCTCTCAGCCTTGCTAGACTCTGGTTCAGGTGGAGTCCTCTAGAAGAACGGAGAGCTTTCAGACTTTCAAGTAATCTGACATCCTCATCTAGGCAGAGGCAAAGACTGCTGAGGAGAACAAGCAACAGGCACAGGAGGGATAGAAGAAAAAGGCTCTCCTTAGGAGTAGAAAAGAGATCATATTATTTGTTGCAACCCACTAAGATTGCTGGATTGAGAGTCAGGATGGAGGAAAGTGGCTAGCATGGAAGAACAGGACAAGAGGGAAGTCTGCCTCATGTCCCATTTTAATTTTTATTCTGTTGCCCAGTGGATCTAAGTTTCCTCCTCCATGTTAGTAATTTCAGTACTCTGGAGTATGTTCTAACAGAATCTGGTTTAGGACATTTACAGTCCCTGTGGGTCTCTCCTTTTCAGGAAAAGGCACAGAAATGTAGACATTAAAACCTCATTGCAGTGTAGCTTGTTGATTCAAGCCAAAGTAGATACGTGTACAGTATCAACACCTCAGTTGATGTAAGCAGGCTTGGCCCTGTTCAATCATTAGGATAATGCTAGTCTGTGTCAAAGACAACTGGAGAACTTGATTCTGTATCACTTGAAAGAGATTTAGTGTTCTTCACGCTCCCAATGCACTGGCAACCACAAAGGACATTATTTCATAAATTTCTGCTGTATTTAAGTATATTGTGTCCTCTAATATTCATCTTTGCCAACTGTAGGAGCTTGTGCCTGGAGCAGAAGATGTCTTGTGGAAGGAACAATTCCTGTCATAAAAAGTGGAATCTTATCTGATAGGAAATTCAACTGTGAAATGTCCTCTCATTTCCAAGCTGGAAAGAGAATTGCTAAAAATTGAAATTTGATGGGAATAAAGCTATCACATCGGTTTATTTATCTCAGTTTTAAAGAACAGACTATACTTTATATGATGTAAAAACATTTTCAGGCAATCATTTCAAATAATACCTTGAAATATTTTAAGAAATTGTCCAGATTTCTTTTCAAAGCAAGTTTGGTAGGGAGTTCTCCCAAGATGTGTTAGCTTAAAAAACATTTTCCAAGGGAGAAATGCTCCTTTTTTTTTTTTTTTTTGCTAAGTGTAATTAGGTATATTTTTATTTCATGTAATCTGTATTTCATTAATTTTGAACTCATATGTTTCTTATTCAGAAGATACCTTCAGTGTTAGCTGCCCATTTTAGTGGAGATTTTTATCTAAATGACATAGGTGGCACGTAAATGTAACAAGTATTTCAGATGTAAAATAAACATTCATTTAATTCCTACTCACTCTTGGGAGGAACACATTTATATTCATGGTTTCTAAATTCAAAATACTGTAATATCTAGATCTGGATGGCTGCTTTCAGGGGGAAATGATAAACAGCATTGTCCCTTGCAGTTGTAGCAATACTTGAGAACAGTCTATTCAGCAACAAATCAAAAGATTTATAGTAAGGAGGAAAGCCATATTAATCTTGCCTATGTTACATCAATGTATGAAACTTACTTGACATAGAAGGTAGAAACAGTAACCTATGAAAGAGTGTGATTACACTTCAGCCCAGAGAAGAAGTGATACCATGGTGATAGAAAAGGAACTGGAGCTGTTTTTTTCTTCTACATTGAAAGAGAAAACTTGGTATCTACAATAAATGACTAAAGGGATGAACTTATCTGATACTGAGCATGTATATTGCTTCATGGAATAGACAGAATACAAGGGAGAAGATGCATTGCATTGTGCAAAAAGTCTTTGTCAGATATAGAGTGCTTTTGAACTTAGTATTTTATCTTCTGTGAATTTTGGTAGAGTGTGACTTTCATATATTATATATGGCATATGATGGTGGGTTTTTTACTGATAGTGAAGGAAAATTGAATATCTAATGTGGTGTGAAAAATGAGGTGGAGATATTTTAATATATACAGCTATTTGTGGACTTTGTGCTTTTTTTAAGGTATGCCCGAGTGCAGAAGAACATATAAAAAATTGCAGCTGATAGCTAGATTTTTTTTCCTTTATTTTAACTCACTGTTTCATAGCAAATACAGATATCAGGTTTATGGTTGTTTTCCTTAGTGTCTCCCAAGTTCAGTTAACTTGAAATATTTTTATGGGATCTATGAATCAGAACTTGTGAGATCTAGGTTAAACTTGCACTTCTGCCACAACCAGCCAGCAGGCTTCATGGGCGTGACACGATCTCTTCATTTTCCATCTGTAAAACAAATGCAACAACTGAGAGCAGTATCAGATCAGCCATAAGTGAGTCTACCACATATCCAAATATGGATTAGATGACCTCTTGAGATCTTTTGCAGTCCTGTTTTCTGATTCTTTTTTTCCTGTCTCCCATTTCAAATGCAGTGCATCTGATTGTTCAGATCAGTCGGTATCTCTTACCTGTATATATGTAATTCCAACACAATGACATCCAGTGCCAGCAAGGGGCTCCCAGCACTATTGCAGTACAAATAAAAAAATACAACCTTGATGTGAGTTGGTTATTACTACTCACAAGCAATACAGCATATTCCTACAAACTATTTTTTATCTCCCAGGAAGAAGTTTTCACTGAGACAAAGGGAGAGGATTATTGCTTCATGAATAAACAACTGCAGAGAGTTTGCAGATAAAAAAGGAGACATTAGAAAAGACTTTCCAGGAGTCAGATAATTTCTTTCATTAAGCTGCTTTAAAGGACATTGTGTTCCTTGCCATTGTACCTCAAAAAGAAAATATATTTCTTCAGCTATGGAGAAATTTGTTTTTCAACATGGTGAATTATGGTGGTGTTTTCAGAGCTGTTATGAATCTTGGGTAGGAAACATGGGAACTGTTTTGATATATGGCAGGTGTAGTACGACTACTGTGATGAAAACCACCCAGGGAGCTCATAATTTTTCTTTTTCCTCTGCTGTGTTCAGAAAACCCTGCAGTGTGTATCGTCAGTCTGGAGTTACAGAGCTCCAAAGCTGTATGTCAAAAGATTCAGGAAGCATCATTGGTTCCAGTTTATCCCTCATGTAACTCCATGGATTTGAGTGAGATTATACCAGGAGTAAACTGAGATCAGTGGTCTTCACTGAGCCTTCTTGACTTTATTAAGTCCAGCGTCAGGATTTGTAATGCTAAACTGACAGTAAAGGCCAAATAGTTATATATGTAGAGGTGAGAAGTTAAGAAATGGGGAAGGAGAAGGAGGAAGAGACAGTAATGGGGGAAGAGAAAGCTGATTTCAGATAGTTATGAGCTCTGCCTATTTCTTTGCCCTTTATTTTCCTGCTGCTTTTAGTTGTTGTAGGTTTGTTTGCCATTCTTGTGTTCATCTTCACGGTTCAGTTATTTTAGCCTGCCTTTTCTCTGTGATGCTCGTTCAGTTTTTTAGCACCATCATTTCAACAGCTTTTAACAGCTACATATATTAACCAAGTTACAGAGACCCCCTGGGGAGAGGTGATTCTGCCTTTTAGCAGTACTTGGATAACGTCCTTTACTTTGATCTCATGGTGCTCTGCATATGCTTAGCAACAGAAAATAGTTGTGAAAAGAAGAAAAATTGGACTTCTATAGGCCTAATGCAGAGCAGGGGGAGATCTTGAGCTGTGGATCCACATAAAAAGGATAAACTCCATGAAATGAGAAAATCTGGACAGGATGCAGAGTTTACCGATGTTTGCTAATGTTGCGGTTGTTATTTCACTGTTAAGCACATCACTGCAGTGCCCAGGAATCACAGTTGTGGACTACAACTTGTGCTTGCTATACACACTGGCCATAAAGCAGAGCTCCTTTTTCAGGGAAGGCTCTCCTGGGTGAAGATTATCTTTCTGAGGTGAGCAGGAGGGTTTGCAGTTCTTCTCCTGAGTTTGTTTTATCAGCAGATCTTGGTGACATGTTCAGGAGCAGATAGGATAAGTTAAATTAGAAAGCAATTGGAGTTTTCCAGTCTGCAAAGATACTGGGTTTAAGCCCTTGTCTGACTTAGTGGTGATTTGGAAAGTATTTTAGAGGAAATATCTTTTTAAAAGATGACTGTTTACTACTTGAAAACATAATTTGCAAGAGAGATTTGTTACAACATCAAATGAGAACTCTTTCCTTCTTCAGTGAGGACTTTCAAGAACACAGGACAAAAAGTGAATGAAGGCTTTTTTGTATTATGTTTTCGTTTTTACCTTCACAATGATGGTGGCTATAGAGAAAGATCCACTTCTAGGAATATGAGGCAAGCAGAGTGATCTGTCACAGACTGTCTTTCTACTATGAAGTCTAGAGGTTTAAATGTATTTGAGGAAATAATATCTAATACTATGTAAGGAGATTGGATATACAGTTCCCAGTGCAGAGAAATATCTGTATGCTGTTTGAGAGGTTATCTTATTTCCTCTAGGAAGAAGCAGTTTCTGATTATGCTCCTAACAAAACAAATGAAATAGCTTGGTAATGTTGGAGACTGTAGATGGTAAATGAGTGTGTCGTCTCTGGCAGTTGAAGTATCACCCAAGTGTTTTCTCCATGAAGGCTGAGGAACACTAAAAACAAAATAACATAATCTTGTTACCATTACTGCATTGATTAAAGACACAAAGTATTCTGCTTTGGCTGATGCTTGGGTTCGTCATGTGTTCAGCCTTTATTCTCCATATGTATGGGTGTGTATATATACACATACACACACACACACACACACACATAAATTCATTTTTGTCAAAATTAAGACCAAATTACCTATCTGTCAGATTGTTTCTATGAGACTCATTGTCTGTCAAGAGCTTTCCTGGGCAACGTGTGTCTTGAAGTAGCTGATTTACAAAAGACAGATAATTTGGAGGCAAAGTTGTCATGACAACTTAACTCCACTGCTGCCTTTTCTTCTATGTGCATATTATGAATGAAGGGCTGGAAGGGTTGTCAAGGGCACCCTGATTTTCTGTGAATTCAGAGTTTAGGTTTTATTTATTTTTAATTACTACTTCCTTTTTAGAATTGTGATTATTCTTTTAGGATATTTGGGGATCTTATAGATGAGTGGATGAATGGCTTGAATAATATGCAAGAAGAAAAAGAAGACGACAAATACTCTTGGACTTCTGTTGAAAATTGCATAGAACTCCTCTCAAAGCATTGTGTTAAACTCCTCTTTCAACAATACTTCTTATGAAGAGAAGGGTCTTTGATACTGTTACTCTAAATACAATGTCCTTGATTTTGATTTCATGGAAGTTTTACCTTGGGATAAAACCACAGAGCTAGATGACACTATTTCTAATTCACAGCAGCATAAGTAAAGCCAAATCCAGGCATAAATGTTCTTTAAGAAACAGACTTTCCTTCCTATTTTCCTCATATAAACAAAGTAAAATGAAAACAATAATTTGACTCTGATCAGTCACTAAAGGACTAATGACTATCAAAAATGCAACCAGGCTCTCTTCATTTAGTTCTCAGTGTTTGTTACAGCTAATTCTGGAAGCAGCAGGGATTTTGGATGTCCTTCTTGTTTTGTCAGAGCAGAAACTCTCCCAGAATAATGTAAAACAGTATCTTAATGGATGGATAGCTCTGTTTCTTTGCTGGTACTAGCAACAGTTAAGCATGTTTACTAACACTGTTTTGGAGGAAGCCAGTGCTGCCTGCCATCTACAGGGAGCTGCAATCCAACCTGTTCTCTGTGCATCCAGCTGACTCATGAGGGTCCTTTCCAGTCTCACCCTGACCATACACTTCCCAAAGGAGCCTACCTGGCAGCTTGCAGCACTGCTGCTAGGACACAGGAAATTTGGCATAACATCCAAATGAATGATGCTATGGGTTTGAATTAAATTGATGAACTGTTTCATTTCATTTCAGTGTTCAGGACTCTCCTGCATAGGAGAGAAATTGCTGTAGTCTCTAGGGGTTCAGCTGGACCTGAGCTTTAAAATTTGGGCCAGATGTTGGTACTAGCTGATGTAAGCAATGTGAAGCAAAAGCTGCTGGAATGCAAGAATTTGAGCATGAATTGCAAACTGAAGAAGTACCAATGAATGGCTTCAGCAATAACTTTTGGCTACAGATATGGAGGGTCCATCTGTGCTAGGAAAATGGTCAGCTGCTGACAACTGCTGTTAACAAGAGTGCAGCAATGGCAGGAAACTCTCCAGGGCAGGATTAAAGTGCAGGCGTTAGGAGGAAGATTTCCCTGCTGTTGCCCTGTGAATGTGCCTTTTCTGTGCATAAGAGGCTTCACTGCTGTGGTGCCTTGCCAAGGGTGCATTTGCCATGTTGTGAAAAAGAGCTATGCTAAAGGGTAAAGAAGATAGAAGCTTGCACAAAATTATTTAACAATCTAGGAGAAAGTATTACCAAGCAGAAGCAGGTCTGCATTTTGAAATGGCACCTTGGGAAAAACTAGTCAAAGCTAGACTCCTGGACGAATTTGAAAAGCTGCTGCCTGTGCCTGTGGGGACAAATGGTTGTGACAATCTTGTGAAGCAAACAGCTATTTCAGGGGGAGTGGAAGAAGCACAGTCTGGAGAATGCAGGCAGAGGCAGCAGTTGTGAGCTGATTGGATGGGGGCAACGGATTATAAATTGAAGCTTATAAACATGTAGGGCAAACTTCTCTTCCTGCTTCTGGTCTGTGGATGTTCCCTTCCCTGTGGCAGATCTCTGTGTGCTATTCTCATTGGCACTGAGGAAGATCAGCTTGGAGTAATGTAAGTCAAATCTGAAAATATAAGTGGTCCATGGTGAAGGTGAAACTCCCTATTACCTAGGTCAAAAAAGGCTCATGTAGTGTCGCTGACTGTTCTTGTTGGGAGATGTGTAAATGAACTTCAAATGGCCACAAAGCTATTCCTAGTTCAGTAACTAAAGGAGAGAAGAAAGACCTATTGTGAGAGATTTTACTGTCTTAAGCACAGGTCTCCCAGCAACTTGAGAAAAATAATTAGACCACTTGCCCAAATAAGGAGAGGAGTGGGAGCAAAGCCGAGAAAGCATCACTGGCTCATTTACAAGCATTTGGAATAATAATGGACTGAAAATGAAGGATTGGAGCTGGATATCAGGACTTTTGGATACTGTGCATTGGCACAAGATGAACAACACTTGAACACCACAGTGACAGATACATACAAGGATGTAATAATGCATGCATTCCAGAGATATAAAAGTGTAGCAGTCTGCTGATGCATAGGAGAAATAAGTGAAATTCAGCTTTCACATTTATTGGCTGTGAACACCTCACTAGAGAAGCTTCATTACCTAGCAAGCTCTGGCATGGAAACTTCCTGTATTCTTATTGGCTATGAACATTTTCCATACAATTGGGACTTGTAATGTCAAAGCAAAAGAACTGTTTTGGACTCTTGACTCAAGAAGTGTGGTGGTCTCCAGGCCATAAATTTTATAATTTCATAGCTCACTTGGAAAGCCTCATTCCTTTCTCCTCCCAGCAAAGTTTTCTAGGAGTTCATTGAGGCCATTTAGCCTCTTCAGAAAAAAGGGCTGTTGAATGATTAGTTTCTCATGGCAAAGATGGGTTGTGTTGTTTGTATTGGGATTCTGAGCAGAGCTCTGTGGCATGTGAGAAAGATTTCTGTTCCCTTGGTCTTTATGGCCCTGGCCTTTCAAGGGCAACATTTTTGATGCATACACACTCATTTTTGATGTCATGTAGCCCACTAATCTAATGTCTTTTCTGGCCTCATTCTGCAAATTGTTACCTGTGACTGCTTTTGCTGACTTCAGGGGATCAGTTTCATCAGTATGACTATATGGCTTGAATAAAAATTTGAGGGAAGGCAGCCTTCCTTTGTTCTCCTTTAAAAATACCAAGAGTAAAGGTTAAAGCTCTTACTGTAACCAAAGAATCAAATATAAGTTAATATATGCCACGAAATCTAAAGATCACAGAATTGGGTGGGTGCATGGCTGAAAATGCCTCCTTTGAGTTTGATATGTATTGTGCACAAATTCTTCCCCTTGTAATGTCTTGTAGACTTTATGGCCAAAGATGCAATTGCAGCTAATCTGGTCTCACTGTAAAGGATTCATCAACTTGAACAGGGAATCTGTGAAGCTGAGTCAGAGGGGCAGGAACTGAGTGTTCTGTATAATCTAGCTATTTTGCTTTGATAAAATCTTATGCAGCTAAGCCACTACTGGCTTTGTATGCCATTTTTATTTTCTGTGCTGTCAGGCATACGTTTATCCAGTAGAAGCTTGGATATGTAGCTTTTCAAAAGCAGTTTGATGTTTTCATTTGCAGGACCTGCTCTTTCCCTGGTTTACCATAGTGGCTGAGATACAGGCTGGAGTATCTCTCCTAGGATGGGCATATAGAAATGCATTTATCTGTTTTATTTTAATAGAAGAAACAGAAATTCTGAGAATTTATATTTTTTTTCTGATTCTAGCTAACTGTTAAGGGTATCTTGAAGTCCCTCCCAGAGGTTCATCCTTGTTATGATGGGGGAATGAACATTTCTCCCATGTGCTTAGCTCTTTCTGACATCAGACAAAACTGGAGCAGAGAAGTGGAGAAGAAAAGAATAAGCAAGAGCCTTTTTCAAGTGCACAGTGAAATGCTTTTCCCTCTGAGCAAGACAAAATAGAAACCTGTGAATTCCTCCAGAGGCATCTTCTTAATGTGGCATAGCTAAATGTTACCCTCTATTGAGAGCTTTGTCTGAGTGTCACTGTCAAGCCCTAAGGAAACATTCAGAAAACCCAAGAAATATAGGCCTTCGTGCCTGCAGATTGTAGTGTTAATAGCTTGATTTAATGCAACACAAGCTAAGAATTTCATCAGGGGACAGTTCTGCTCCTCTCAGTCTGTATCTTAGATTTCTATTCCTTTTCTGTAATTAAGTATCATCTATAACTGTGATTTTTTTTTTAAGATTTGTCAGTTTGTTGTAGATCAAACAAAACAAGATTTAAATGCAGTATTTTTAATATATGTGTCTTCTTATATCTTATTAACGAAATCAGCCAGCTTAAGAAAAGTATGTCAGAGATAACAAACTTAGAGTATTCTTTCTTCCTCTCCTCTTTCAGAAAATATAGGTTATGCTTATGAAGATTAACTGCTTTCTTTGGTAACTGGAGTGATCTATTTTTATGTAGGTGAGGTAAAATATGTACAGCAACTCTTTATGTCTTTTATGTCCTTCAGAGCCTAATTCTGTCAGGTTCAGAGCAACATTGCCCCACAAAGCCTGAGCCTGCACAGGCAGAGCTCAGGACATCAGAATGCGAAGCCAAGTAAAAACATGGGTCCGGGAAGGAACTTTGGCTGTTCTGTAGGTTCATTGTATGTTGTATGGTGGAGACACAACCTTGCCATGCCTGTTTTTGCCATCCACACAGGCAGGAAGGTCTCAAAGGTCACAGACAAATCCTTCAAGCAGCACAAAGCAATTCACACTTTGGAGTGGTACCTGGCAGGAAGGAGAGGGAACACATTACACTCGCTCTCATTTCTCCAGCTGCCTTTTTGTAACACGAGCTAGAGTAACTTCATGGTAATAAATAACACAGTGATTTCTTTTTTTTTTTCTGTTGGATGTTTTTAACCTTTGCACAGAAAGTACTGGGACTTGGCTAGGAAACTTGTGACAGTCCAACAGACCCAAAGTTAATGTCTCAAACATTCACTAAGGAAAATCAAAACCTGGGGACAGTTTTAAATGAAAATAGGAAGATGTGGTAAGAAAAGGGGACCTCATGAAGGTGGGACAGCACTTTTCTAAAGCCACATTTCCTTATCTTGAACAACTATGCATGGAGGGAAAGAGGAGAACTGCCCCCACAATACCTGTGCCAGACATGTGAGGAACTGGTGATAAAAGATTGTTCCTGCAGCGCATGTACTATGAAGGGAGGTTGGACAGCATTCACACCAGCAGGAGAAGAACAACTGACTCATGTCTGGGAAGAGTCTAGAAACCCACACTGTGCATGCCCAAACCTATGGACCTATTTTCAAGAAAGTTCTAGAAACACAGACTGTGCATGACAATTAATTGACATATGTCTGCCTAGAGGAGGGACAAGGCTACCTATAACAGGACATAAATAGATGCCCTGTGCTTCTTCTCCTGCTGTAGGTGGTTGTACCTCTCAAGGCCAACTTGTGATACTGTGCCAGCTATGATGTGGCAGGTTAGAGCTGTCTTTGTAGTGAGCAGTTAGTTATCTCTGTATTGTGCTAACACTGTTGTGAGCAATTAGTTATCTGCAGGTTATGCCCAGTTTGTTGTCAACAGTTGATGTATCTAAAGTCATGTTTTGTTTATTGAAGGATCCTTGGGGTTGTTTCACCTTAATCCTACACCTGGGGATCAATGAACCTGCTCACCATCTGGAAAGTTCTGTATGTGATAGCATCTTCATAACAGTCCTGCTGAGGACTTTCAGGATGGAGCCCACACTAACATATTTACACTTTCTGGTTGCATTGTTGCATGATGTGATTCTGCACCAGCATGGCCTGATGGGTACGAAGAAGAAATGCAAACGCTGCTTAAATTCACCTGGTTACTCCTACAACTGGTCTTTGCTGAGGTGGTATTTTCAAAGTGTGCTAACCTAGCCCTACGTTATAAGTTCGGAAGAAATAAGGAGCTGATTTTCTGCTTTTGACAGGTAGCAGCTTAAAATACACCCATCCTAAAATTATTTGAATAAATACTGAAGGCATGATCGCAGCAGGAGGTCTGAGGATTTGCAGTTTGCAAACTTGTAGGTGGTGATTAGTTTGTTAAATTCTGTTCAAAACCAGCCTGGCTTCTTTCTCAGCTGTGAGAGAGATCTTTAGGCAAATGTCCTAATACATTCACCATATGAACAGTTTGCAGGTCAGTGACTGTACATTCAAAAGTGTTTTACTCAGCAATAAAACCTTCATCATGGTTTCATTACCATAAACGCGTGGTGACAAAAGTACTTCAGAGCTTTGTATCACATGTCGGCTTTAAATTAATTCTTAATTACAATTCTCCTGGGGTTACCTACAATGACTCAAGGTCTTGCACTAATTGAACAGGAGGAAAAAATAAAATTAATGGACTGCAAAGGTCAGTGTGTGGCTTCTGACTCATATAATAACTTATTGTAAATACATGAGAGTGGCTGTGTGAAGCTGCACGTAGTCAGGTGGCAGCCTATAAAGATCTGGCACCTGGGGTCTACTGCCTGTTTTTATTTAAAAAACCCCAACCTTATTAGTGCTTTGGGTGTTCAGGATACCCTTAATTTCTCCTGCTTTGCCTCTATGACATATTGCACCTTTTGTGATTTTTGTTCTTGCTGAAGAAAATTTACATTATGTGTGACCAAAGGTCTTCTAACCCAGTGTTGCCAGCAGCAAATGCTTAAGTTAGAAGAAACTGAGCAATAATGATGCATTTTTTCTCAGTAACCTGTCCTGACTTCCAATTCCAGTTTGCTAGAGGCTATTGCAAGTGTTACGTGTTTGGCAATGGTTGTGTTGTTAGACTGGTCTGGATTGCAAGGGTCTGACTTGGGAAGAGTTCTTCCAGCCCTTGGGTCCCAGGATCACAGACTTGCTATGGGATGGGTGATGCTTGTTGTACCCACACTGTAGAATGGTTCTGTATATTACTAAAGAAATCCACACAAGAGAGAGAGACACATTATAAAAGGCCCCAGGTGAGGGAAATGCATTTCTTGTTCTTTGGGATTTTTTTTTTTTTGGACCACAGAGATTGAGCTACGAGATAGAAATCTCTAGAAAACTAGATTCAGACAGTAAAATCACGTTTTTTTTTCAGACTGTTCTGTCATTTCCCAGCAGTGTTCCAAGAGCTATTCTTGAAAACACTGAGGAAAAAAAAAAAAGTAAAAAAAAAATTTAAATCTTAACAGGGAGACTGTAAGAATCAAGTCCTGGGTGCAAATCACCTTGTGATTGTATCAAGAACTGAGATATGTCTCAATAAAGGATAAGATCTGCTCACCAAGACAGCAGCTGCCACTCCCTTGGAATTATCCTGGGAGGCTCACCTGCTAAGACCCCTATTGCTTGGGGGAAGGTGGCAGGGGAGGGGAGGTGGGGGGAGAGACCCACTCTGGCACCTGAGCCCTGTAAGCACAACCCCCTGGGGGCAATACCTGGAATAATGTGAAGGGCCAAGGGGATCTGCAATGAAAAGAACTGAATAAAAGCCCTGAGCTATGCCAGTTTGTGAAGGAAGCATTATTGGAGACATCTCAAGGTGGAGGCAGCAGTCCAGGATGTCTCTCCTCCCACCCTGCCAAAGAAGGTCATGCTGAAGCCTGCTAAGAGAGATGAACTCCACTGAAAAACATTACATGCTGGAGGACAGCACATGCCAAAAGGTGGATTCTGGGAGCCCTCTCTTCCTCTTTTCTTCTCTCCCTCTCTCCCTCTCTCCCTCTCTCACTCTCTTCTCCTCTCCCCTCCTCCAGATGAAGATGGTAATATAATTCCTTTTCCTCTCTCTCTTTTCTCTCTTCCTCTGTTTCATTTACCTTACCTTTTAACAAATAGCTTTGCTTTTGATATTTGGCCTTGCTTGTGCCTTAATTTCACACATGGGGATGTTTTTCAAAAGTACTGGTTGAGGCTCTAGCCAGCCTGATCTAGTGTGAGGTGTCCCTGCCCATGGCAGGGGGGTTGGAACTAGATGATCCTTGTGGTCCCTTCCAACCCTGACTGATTCTATGACTCTTTCCTAACTTTCTCACTGAGACAGAGACTGACTGGCATATCAGATTGGCAGAAGTGAAATCTGGACCTGGTACATTTCCTAGGTCTCTATTGAAATAATTTACCAACGCCAGCTGTGGCTGTGATTATTTGTCCACTGGAACGAAACCAGTCATTAGATACTAATTCCTTCCAGTCACTAATGACCTGCTCAAGATTTGAACCAATGATTTACAGGTTAATGATCTCATCCTATTACCAGTGTGCATGAGACTGAGAAATGTGGAGCAAGAGGGACTGAGCTACTTACTAATACTTGTTAAAACAGTAAGAAGCTGTTTTCTTACATAGGAATTGCCTTTGAAACATTCAAAAGTGATTGTACTGACTTTAAAACTTAATTCCACCCTTGGTCTCCTGAATACCAGGAGAATTATATTTTCCACACATGCTGAAGTATCATCTGGAGCCAATAAATGAACAAAATCCTGATCAACTAAGCCATGTTCATTTTAGGTCCCTATCCATAACATTTGAAAGTTGTTTTTGAACATCCATGGTGGCTGTACAAACAATAATTCCAGTGTGAATTGTGTTCCTATGAAATTCCATCTACTGGTAGAAGATTTGGACTCATGTTTCTGACTTGACCCCTATTCAGCAGTGTGAGCCATGGGTTGAATAAAAATTAGGCTTGAGTGGTGATGGATAGAGCAATACATCACAAATCCATTCCACTGTACCTATATGGCTTTGCTTGTTCTTACAATGAATGGTTTCCATATCCTGGGTCTCTAGTTCCTGTTCCTGAAAGCTATGAAAGATGGCATTTGGATGAAAATGGGCTCTTGCCCTACATGTTAAGGTGATACTCTTGCTACAGGTAGTACATTCTTAGGTATAGAAATTTGTAAATAATATCTAATGGTATTTAGACTGTGGACAAGCCTGTGCATGTGTAAAGGCTCCAGAATTAATGGAAAAGTAGTATTTAAAATAATCATTAGTCAGAAGACTGAGAAAAACAAGAGAAGGATTTAAATAAAAGCAAGAGAAAGTGTCGGAAGCAGTGATGATTGCTCCAGTGTCTGTGATATGAAGCCACACTGATGCAAAACAACTCATGCTGGACATGAGCCTTCTTTGGCAAGAGAGATTGTGAAGTCTCCAAATCTCCTTCATTTTTGTCACCACTCAGGATGAACCCTGGAGATCTTAGGGTTGCTTTCTATCACCTCATCCCCTAGTCTGTATTGATAGCAAGGATTCTTCCAGCCCAGGTGTAGAACCCTGCACTTTGCCTTGTTGAACCTCAGGAGGTTTACCTGGGCCCATCTCTCCAGCTTGTCCAGGTCCCTCTGGATGACATTCCATCCTTCTGGTGTATTGACAACACCACTCAGGTTGGTGTCATCTGCAAACCTGCCGATGGTGCACTCAATCTCGCTGTCTATATTGATAAAAATATTAAACTGTCCTGGTCCCAGTACGGACCCTGGAGAGACAGCACTTGTCACTGATCTCCATCTGGACTTCAAGCCATGGAACACTGCCCCCTGGATGCAACCATCCAACCAATTCTTTTTCCACTGAACAGTCCACCCATCAGATCCATATGTCTCCAACTGATTGAGTAGGATGTTGTAGGGGACCATGTCAAAGGCCTTGCAGAAGTCCAGATAGATCACATCCATAGGTCGTCCCTTTTCCACTGATGTAGTCACTGATGGACATGAGCCAACAGTATGTGCTTGCAGCCCAGAAGGCCAATTGCATCCTAGGCTGCATCAAAAGAAGCATGGCCAGCAGATCAAGAAAGGTGATTATGCTACTTTACTCTGCTCTGGTAAAACTTCACCTGAAGTACTGTGTCCAGCTCTGCTGTCCTTAGCACAAGAAGGACATAGACCTGATGGAGCACATCCAGAGGAGGATCAGGATAGGATGAAGGGCAATGGTTTTAAATTAGAGAAGAGTAGATTTATGCTGGATGTTAGGAGGAAGTTCTTTGCCATGAGGGTGGAGGAACACTGGAACAGGTTGCCCAGGGAGGTAGTTAAGGTCCCATCCTTGGAGATATTCAATGATGTGAGGCTTGACAGGGCTCTGGGCAACCTGCTCTAATGGAGGGTGTCCCTCCTTATTGAAGGGAAGTTGGACTAGGTGACCACTGGAGGTCCCTTCCAATCTGAACCACTCTAAGATTCTATGATCTCAGTGCTTATAACCACAGAGGAATGAGAAAAATTTGAGAGAATGGATGTAAGGGAGGGAAATCTGTTTGAAAGTAAAAGCCTAATTCCCAGTCTGTATGGCTTTGACTTGAGGTTTGCTATTTTGTCTGATTCCTGAGCCTATCAGTTCTTGCTATAGCTGCCTTTACAAACCCCATCTTGTTATGCCAGTCCTGGAGGCACATGGTGATTTGTTGGAGTTTATAAAAGGAATCTGCAGCAAAGCACAGAACTCTGGCATGGCCCTAGCCAGCAGGTTGCCCTCCTCTAAAAATGCTGTGAAACAATTTGGGGTCAGAAGTAAGTGGGATAATAAATGATGGAGAGATTATTGATCTACTATTGGGAAAAATATGTGGTAAAGTTAATTAACTTTTTAGCCCAAGCCAATCCTACATTACTGCGAGTCATGAAACGGCCTTGTCAAGGTATTAGCTTAATTCTTGCCTGCGCACACCACTTTGTCCAAGGTTTAGCTATTTTGTTTAGACAAGAAATTAAAGCTTTAGAGAAGAAGTCATTCTGCTCCTGTACTCAGCACTGGTTATGCCACACCTTGAGTACTGTGTCCAGTTCTGGGCCCCACAGTTTAAGAAAGATGTTGAGTTGCTTGAACATGTCCAAAGAAGGGCAACAAAGCTGGTGAGGGGTTCTGGAGCACAAACCCTATGAGGAGTGGCTGAGGGAGCTGGGGTTGTTTAGCCTGGAGAAGAGGAGGCTCAGGGGAGACCTCATTGCTGTCTACAACTGCCTGAAGGGAGGCTGTAGCCAGGTGGTGGTTGGTCTCTTCTCCCAGACAACCAGCACCAGAACAAGAGGACACAGTCTCAAGCTGCGCCAGGGGAGGTTTAGGCTGGATGTTAGGAAGAAATTCTTCATAGAAAGAGTGATTGGCCATTGGAATGGGCTGCCCAGGGAGGTGGTGGAGTCACCATCCCTGGAAGTGTTTAAAATAAGACTGGATGAGGCACTTAGTGCCATGGTTTAGTTGGTTAGATGGTGTTGGGTGATAGGTTGGACTTGATGATCTGGAAAGTCTTTTCCAACCTGGTTAATTCTATGATTCTATGTGGCTTTGGTTTTTTTTTTTTTGTACAAATGTAGGCCTAACATTACGAAAGGGACTGATAAATTATGGTACTGTAGTTTTATGAAATGTAATTATAGGTCCAAAGATATTTTGTGTGGAAGGAAAAAGCTTGCTATACCCTATTAAAGTGTTTTATGTCCAGAGGTGACTGACACAATGCATTATGGGTCTAGAATGAGCACAATTGTCTAGGAAGAAATAATTGAAAATAGTCCTTTAGATGTCAAAATAAACCTATATGTCATATGAGAGTGCCAGCAGTTATTACACATCTTCGGTTGCACAGACAGGTTTCCTTGGGGACTCATAATTTATACTTCTAGGTAAACAAAAGTGCCACTAGTTATTTAGGACTACTTATTCAGCATGTCCATGAGGGTACCACTGGACTGCTTGAGTTTCAAGTGGCAACACATTTTGCCATTACCTGCTGGAGTAACAGGACTATTTGAACTGTGGGGAGCTGAGACACCTTTGAGTCACTGCTTGCTGGCCCTGGCTTGCTTCTGGTGTCTTAGCAGTGCTGTGGGCTGGATAGGAGCATGGGAAAGATGGCAGCATAAACATGTGTGTGTGTGTTTGGTGCATCCTTGGATGAGCTGGTGTGCACATCCTCCCTTCCCTGAAAGGACCACATGTATCTGCTCTGTGGAATGGGAAGAATACTCAAACATGAGAAGTAACAGCTCTGACTTTGGTCACACTCACGTCTTGGAGTAGAGGGGTAGAGCTCCATGTTCAGCGATAATTTCTAATTAATGTTGTCTCTTAGCTGAAAAGAAATTAATAAATATGTGACTATCTTGATTTTTTTGAAAGCTAAGAGTCTTTGAGTGAGAATAATAATGTGTTTTGCATTTGGGTTATGATAATTACTTCAGTCAGCTTGATGGTAATTAGCAAAGTTTGTTTTGTTTGTGGATAACAATAGCAATGTACTACACAGGAACACCATAAGAGTTAATTAACATTGGGTAACCAATCTGATGTTCTTTGGATGAAAATTCTGTGCAAGCTGATTACACCTTCTGTTCAGGAGAGGCTGCACTACCTTTGCTCAGGCACAGCAGTGACTTATTTTGTAAGAAAGCCCAGTAGAGCTCTTCGAACTTCTTTCAGTAGCAGTGTGTGGCGGTTTGGCCCTGGCCTGGAGGCCAGATGCCCACCAAAGTCACTCTATCACTCCTCCTCTTAAATGGACAGGGGGAGAGGGGGAAAAATATATAACAAAAGCTAATAATAAGATAGAAGCAATTTTAATACCAATAATAAGCAAAAGCAGTAGACTGCACGGAAGCGAAAAGCAAAGAGAGAGAGATGTTAGTCTCTGCTTCCCATCAGCAGGACGACGGTCGGGCTCGGAAAGCAGGGCTCTCTAAGCTTGGTGGTTGCTTGGGAGGATAGATACCATGGACAAATCCCCACACTTCCTTCTTTTACTTCATTCTTATATCTGAGCTGACGTCATATGGCATGGAATATCCCTTTGGCCGGTCTGGGTCAGCCAGCTCAGACGTGTCCCCTCCCAAGATTTTGCCCACCCCTCAGTGTACTCTTGGGGCAGGGAAACATTGAAAAGACACAGCCTGGATACTTATTCAACAGTAGCCAAAACACTGCTATGTTATCAAATACTGCTGCAAAACATAGCACTGGAAAGATTCTGTGAGAAGAATTAACTCCAGCTCAGCCAAACCCAATACACAGTGACATACACTAATCATGAGCTAACTTTCCCTTCTTCTATGTTAGTAGAGATTAATGCATTTTTAGTACCATGGCAGAGAAGAAAAATCATACTAATTTTGTTTGTAAGTGTGTGGCTGTATAGTTAACTTATAAAATAGTACACAGCTAATCAAAATTGTAATACACACCTGTATACGAATGCTGCTGTAAAAAGCGTGTTCCACTTTACACTGCAAATCACACATAGGCTGTGTAAGATGAATGCTGCTGAGCTGCATGGTGCATAGAGAATTTTGTATCCATAATAATTATTCTCTCAGTGAGGATCATGGCTAGACAGGCTGAAGGAGAAAGTTAGTAGTGGAAGAGGTCATAGGCTGCTGGAAATGCTTTTTAACAATTGTTTTAGTGTCTGCTGGTGGTTTTGATAGCAGGTTCTGCTAGGTAGCATGGAATGATGCACCTTCCTATCTACTTACACAAATACATGAGTGAGATGCAGTCTGTAAAAGGATGTGCTTTATGTCACAGTTATAACAGCAACAGAAAAAGGAGGCATGTCTCTGCTTACTTGAATGTCCTGGAAGTGATGACAGGATTTTTGAAAACATCTGGATGAAGGGAGTAATACTGAAAACTTCAGGGTGGGTAATGAAAAGCTTTACAAGAAATGACTGGACCAGGTAGGGAAGTATGTGAAGTGTGTTTAACAGTGGGAGAAGCACTCAGAGAGCAAGACTAGTAATGGTGAGAGCCAAAGAATAAAAAATCCCTTGGAAATAGCAGCTTGGATGGACACCCAACTATGGGTTTGGAAATCTGTTTGGAACTGTTCTTTTCACATTTGTTTTGATTAAAGTGGAAAGAACTGTTAATAGAGCAGGATTCAAAATGGGAAGGGATCTGCAAAAAAGCTATCCCCAAAAAGTTATGATTCATAATCTTAAGGGAAAGAAGCAGCCTGCCAATCTGCTTTGTGGATGTGGAGTAAGAGGATACTGCATGTTTACAAAATCTATGTGGGACTACTGTTTTGGAGTCACATGAACTTGAAACAGGCTCAGCAGAGAAATGTGACCTATTAGAAAAAGCTGGAGGAATTGTCAAGAAAGTGAAAGAAAAATAGAGAACAAGGACTGGAATCTTCAACCACATGGAGGGGTTTAAAGAGATTGGTGATCAATGGTTCTCTATGTCCATGGAGGGTAGGATGAGAAGTAATCAGTGTAATTTGTAGCAGTGGAGATTTAGGTTAGATATTGGGAGAAATTTTGTAACTATAGTGATAGTTAACTACTGGAAGAGATTGCCTTGGGAGTCCATGTGGTTCCAGGCACTGTCAGTTTTTAAGAAAGATCTAGTCTGTAAGAAATAGTCTAAGGCTGGCTGAGATTGTGTGAAAGCTGGAGGAGCTGATGGCCCCTTAAAATTCCTCCCTTTCTGATAGTACACTCATCTATATGTTATGTAGGTAATGTAACATATAACGAATAAGTTCTTCCATAAAAGTTGATGGTTTTGCATCTTATTAGCTATCTTATTCAGAAGAGCCTTTTAAAGTCCTACCATGGGGGCCCTCACAGGATGGGGAAAGATGCACATCAGTCCTGGGACCTTCAGGGGATTGGGAGATACCTCAGAAATCTGAATCTGAACAGCTCGCTGCATAATTCTGTTTCACCAAGCTGAGTCTCTCCATGCTAACCTTTCCAGAAATTAAAATGTAGTAAAGCACTGGTGTTTCATCCATGTGACTTCTGCAGTGCAGTGCTTTACAGCGGAAGTGACTAGGAAGTGTCATGCACCATTGCTGGATAATACCTTTTATTTTCTGTAAAGTAATTGCATGCTGCCTATGGGAAGCAGGGCAATAGACTCAAAATTAATAGAATAATTCTGCAGTCCTAACTGAGGTCTTGATTCTGCAATCTACTGTTTGGAAGCCAGCTGTAAAGTGAATATTTTTTTCAGATGCACAGGAAGGAAAAGCATACATTAATTTAGATAACTTTGTCCTAGATGAAATGATGTAAGGAATCTGAAAGGGTGAAAAAATTCAGTATCTCTCCAGCTCAGTAAATTCTTAATCAAATCAAAGATGATTTAGTTGTACTTTGATTAAAAACATCTATATTTAGATTAAAAACAGTTTCCTTTACTCTTAACAAAGTTTAGTCACAGAATCATAGAGTAGTGAAGCCATACAGTCTAGGAGGTATATACTGTAGCCCAAGGCCATACTCACAGCAGGCCCAGGACCTTGTCTAGTCAAGCTGTGAATGTCTCCAAACACAGACGTTCCACAGTCCCACAGTAGTCTGGGCAGCCTACTCTTAACCACCTTCACGATCAAAATATTTCCTGATGTCTAATTGGAATTTCCCATGTTGCAGCTCATGACAGTTACCCTTAGCCCTTTTGCTGTCAGTCTCAGCCTCTGAGAAGCATCTGCCTCTGTCTTCCCCACACCATCTTGTCAAGGCAACAACAAGATCCCCACTGAGCCTGCTCTTTTTCAGCCTGTATGAACTCCCTTTCCTCATAGAGCAATAGCTCCTGCCCTTCACTGGGCTTGCTTCAGTTAATTATTTCCTGTACAAATCTGGTCATACTCCATATAAGATCTCATGAACACTAAGTAGAAGGGAGGATTCATCCCTTTCAAGCTGCCCAGCAGGTTGTTGTCCTTTTTTCTGCAAGGACACATTGCTGAATCATGTTGTTGTCCACCACCACCATGCACTTTCTGCAAAGCTACTTTGCAGCCAGTCTTCACTATGCTGGCAGTGTTGTGTGGGATTGTTGTGTCCCAGGTGCAATTTTAATGGCAGACGGTAGATTTGAAATGCTATGTCTAGGAGCTCTGAGGCTGTGTTTACACTGGTAAACTAAAATTAACTTTGACACACACCTAAGCACTAAAACACCATTGTGCACACTGTTAAATTATCAGCATAACTGCTGGCATGATCCTGGCATTGTCTATTAGCATGATAACACTTGGGAATGGTCTGGTGTTTGTCACAGATCAACATTCATTCCTAGTGTCCAGCTTGCATCAGAGATTAGAAAATTGATTTGTAAGCACCTGGTCAGTACCTCACCTGGTAATCTCAGCAGAGACACTGCTCTTTGGTTCATTTTGATTTTTAGCTAAATACACCATAAGAGTATTTTCTGGTTTTGGGAGAAGGATCCTTCACCTGCTGGTGGATCAACTGTGTGCCAAATTAGCTTAGCGCACAGGCTAGTAGTAAGCTTGTGGGCTCCCTGTTGAATAGTTATATAATTTCTGATTTTAAGAGCTGAATGGTAATGTCAATTCATAAATGAACACTACTAAATGTTTGATATGAATCTGAGGTTTACTTAAGGGAAATGGTGTGTGCATAGTGTCTGAGTAAGTTATAATGGGTTACTGGAGAATGTAGGGTGTTATACTTAGTAAATACTGGATAAAAATAGAAGCAAAGCTCAAAGAAACTGTTCAGGAATACTTAGCCCTGTTTAGGAGCATTTAGGTTCATGCCAGCCCTGGTCTTTGCTCCACCTAGATAAACTGGTTCAAAATAGGCAAAGAGCAGAAGCCGTTGTTTTTTGTTTCTCTTTATCTGCTGGGCATGAGGAGCTGAAGACAGGAGAAACAGGAATGTGCTTTGTCCTTGTTCTTTATCACACAGAGAAATCATCTTTCTAGATGATCATGGCTAGATGGTCATTGGACAGCCAGGGCTATTGTGTTTTACAAATTTTGGTCTCTGCGGGCAGGTGCTGGACATGGTGATCCTGGCAGCATCCAGCATGGTAAGTGTAACATGGAGCATGTCTGGGGGTGCTGATTGTTTCTATTTTATCCCTGTTAACCCCAGTGATGGGAAAGGAAATATAGACATTCTTGTCTGGAGTCTATTCCCTTGCTGAGCTATCCACATGAAAGAGTCAGGATACTTGATTTCAGGGTTTTAATTTTGCCCTACAAGCATAACTGCAAGTGAAGTTATTTATTTTTAGAACTATTAGGGACATACGTTATGCAATATGGACATTTAGCAATTACTGCGAGAATAACAGAATTAATTAATCCTCTGGCTCTTTTGCTGGCTTTCATCCAGTCAACAGGGTGGGCCTTGTAAGATGAAAGCAATAGGAACCTGCTGTGGCCACTCTCACAGTGCTTCAGGATTAGACCCTCTGGAGTAAACAGTTGTTTCCATGCAGTTTTCTCACAGTGCCTCAGTGAAGGCTTGTTTTGTGACCCACTCTGACCATTGGGAATGGCAGGAGGAATCTGTAGCTGGAAAGATATTGTAAAAGTTCTCTGTCCCTCCAACCACTAGAGTTCTCTCCATAGCATATTCTCAAGCAGCCTGGTTAGACTCACCCTTGGAGCACGCTTTCCACTCCACCCTTATTGTTTCGGTGAAGAATAACATATATCAAACAGAGGTGCCTTTTGGAGGGGTATCTAATAGGGTATCTGGGAATCCTATAATCATAGAGTCGTTCAGATTTAAAAAAGACCCTTGAGATGATCAGGTCAAACCATTAACCCTATTCCACCAAGTTCACCACTAAACCATATCACTAAGCGCCACATCTAAATGATCTTTAAACATATGCAGGAATCATTAAATCCTGAACCTAGTCCAGAATAGCCCTAAAGAACAATACAGATTGGGTGTCGACTGGATGATGGAGACAGCTCTGTTTCTATAACAACTGTGGAGTCCTTATAGACAACAAGTTGAACAAGAGTTAGCAACATGCTTTTGCAGAGAAGTGGGTCGCAGAACCACATCCTGGGCTGCATTAGTGAAAACACAGGCAGTAGGTTGAGGGCCATCATTCTTTCCTTCTATTTGCGATTTATGAGTGACATCTGGAGCACTGTGCATGGTTTTGGGCTCCTCAATAACCTGGAATATCCCTCTGCATCTTCATTCCTCAGATGACTCCTATTTTGCCTTCTACACATGGTATACTTCAGCTGAGAGAGTTAGTCACAGCTGAGGCAGGGCTAGTGCTCATATAACAGGAGATTCAAAAAGGCTTGTGCATTTTAAAAATACAGGTTCTTCTGATTTTTAATGGGAACAGAACTGCAAATATCTGTGAGCCCGTTTGATTATCACATCTAAGCTAACAAATGTTCAAGGCAGTCCTTGAACAAAGACAAAGGTCTGCATCTGTAGGCTCTGCAGGCAGAGGAGGTAAAGGCGCAATTATTATCTCCATTAATAATTTTGTTCAGCTTTGGATTCACCCTGGGATTAATGTTGCACCTTGAGCCTTAAATTCACCAACACTTCCTGCACCACAAGACCTCGAATGTAAGTTATGAGAGAATAAAGCATGTAACAAACTCCTACAGAAGCCATAGGTTTGGGGCTATTTAAATTACAGCTGGGAGAGGGGAAATTGTGTGAAATCTTTGGGGGGTACTTGCTCAAAGAGCTGGAAAGATTCAGCACAGTTTCTCTCTTTCGGTTTTATGGCTTCCTCACTCAGATGCAACAATAAAAATGTTCCACCGGATTAGCGTGCGTCTGAACTGTGATTTCTCTGCAACACTTTTTCACACTCTGAAAGCCTAATGACAAGCAATCAAGAAAATGTTAATTGGGACGATTGCTGCCAGGAGGCTCCAGGATCCTGGGAAGTTGAAGTTTTTCATGAATTGTGTAGGGCTGGCTGCAAAAAATATTGTTTCTAATCCCTAGGAAATGTCTTAGAAATGCGATAAAATATGAATTACCACGTAAAGGCAAAGTGTCCTGACCTTTTTACTGCACCTCCTAGAGGGTCTTTTTTAACATGCTTTTGTCTCCAGAGCTTCCTTGCCTCTTGATGGTTCCTCACAGACTTCTACTACATAGGGATTGGGGTTAAGAGGATAATTATCCTGCTACTCATCAGTTCAAGCACACCGAAGAGGAGCTGGTCACCAGGTCTTTGCAGATGTGTAGCCACAGCACAGTTTGTGACTCCAGAAACCAGAAGTACAGCAAAAAGACATGCTGTGGATTGATTTAACCTTTTTTTTTTTTTTTTTTAACAGTCCTCTTTGAAAATAATTGAAGAGCCTGTCATTTAAACTGCCATCAGTAAGCTTGTTTCAGGTCATTTAATTGACATCCTGCTTCGCACATCTTTGAGTTAGTGCCTTGGCTTCTTTGCCTGCCACATTCTGTGGCTTTGTTTAGATGAGCATCTATAGCTATGCAAAGTAGGTGGCTGGCTGCTTTGGGGGCATTTTGTAGCAGCGTCTACAGGAGCAGCAAAAGTCTGGAGAAACGGGGGCATGGTATATGTCTGAGTCAGCAGTAGGTTGCCATTTCTGTAGGTTTGTAAGACTAGTATGGATTTCTTTAGAGATGGGGCAGCTATTTGCTATCAATGTAAGTGAATTCTGGCAACAGAGGTTTTTATTATTGCCGTGGCTTTGACAGATGATGATGTTTGTCTCAGTAAATGCTTTCTTTCTGAGTGCCTCATTACCATTAGGAGAGGATTCAGCTGCAATAAGGGAAGGGATTTCTTACCCTCCCAGTGGTGGCAGGTGCCATGGAGCCAGTGAGCCTGAAGTGACCTCTGTGGTGGGGAATTTCTGAAAAGCAGGAGTGGAGCAGCTCTCCTGCACAAAGCCTCAAGAGTTCCAGTCTCGGGGGCATCTGTCTGGCCTGCAACAAGCCACTTGCCCTATCAACTGCACACTGAGGACCATTAATAACCTTTTGCTACATTAAACATTATTATTTTCTGTATCTGGCTGGTAGGTTTTATGAGCCTTCCAGGAAGCTCAGACATTGCAGTCGTTTTCCTGCAACAGAGTGTGAGCCTGCTTGGTTATTGTAGTGGCTTGTGCTCATCCAGCAGATGTGCCTTGTGAAAATGAGGCTCATTTGGCTAAAGTTCTTGGCTAACAGGATGAGTACTCCTCAGGCTGTGCTAAGTGTTGTTGAGTGTTGCTCCACGTTCCACCTCTCTTCTGGTGTGGGATGGATTCATTTGAAAATCAGTGCAAAGCTGAACCCCTGCAGGCTTTGATTTGCTACTTATTGCTGTGTTGTATTCTTAGCTCTAACTTGCTTGTGGGTTTTTAACAGTAAATACTGCAGCAGATTCGCCTGGCTGAAGATTAGCAGACTGACAATTCACTGGGGTCACCCAAGAGTGGCAGAGTAGGCATGAGAGCTCCTGTCTAGACTTCAAAATCTCTTCTGTGATCTCTGGGACACTGTGTCTCTCAGCTGCACAGGAATAAGCCCTTTTATCTTTTAACACAATGCTTCATGTGGATTGGTTTTCCAATTCTTTATTTCCCTCCCTGTAACAAGCCTTGTTATCCTGATGAGATACTCTTGCTAGGTCCCCAGCAGCTGCCACCATTGACCACTTCTGCACATTCCTGTGTTTCCCTTGCTGCCTTACACAGCTCTCCTGGCCTGAAAATGAAAAATATAATTGGAACGTGTAAATATGAATGTGTGTTATTATTATTTTTTTATAAGCTACAGTGAAATCAGAGAATGCATTTATATTTCAGAATTTTCACATACACCTCTCTGTAACCTGTTTGATAAAGGCAAACCAGTCAAATGTAAGAAAAACAGAACTCTGAAGGAGAATATGGATATTTTGGATTCCATGTGAAATACCACAAAGTTTCTACTTTGTGCTAGAAAGCACTGACCAAGAGCTGTGATGTATTTTTGCGTTTCTATGTAATTATCATGGTGTCACAGCCAGCAAGATGATTATTTTCTCCACTTGTTATCTGTGCTGACAGTCAGGCAGGGTGGCTTTTGCTATCACCAAAGTGCAGATCTGGATCAAGATCTGGATCCAGACTTGGATCAGCAACTTGCCTATATGGCGTTCCCATCTTATTACTGGGAGTGTACCTCAGGAAAGTCAGACAAGGCAGTAATGTACCTCTGGGCTCTAGTACAGACATTGACATATTTTCTGAGTTACCTGAACACCTTCATAGATAGCTATGCTGTACAGTACAGATTCAGGAGACATACTCTGGGTGAAGGCTTTATGCTGGAGCCTGGTTCTTCAGTGCACTGCTGAGGAAATGATTTTACAAATGTTTGAGAATTTCTTTGTCCTGCCTGTCAGTTTTGTCCCCCCCTACCACCTCTATGTTCTCACTCTCCCTTTTTGCACTGTCTATTGGCTTCTGACGCTGATGGTTTGCACTATCTGAGGAGCTGACCTGCAGTCATAGTTCAGGGTAGCTCACCAGCTAGATTCATGTATTGTCTCAATCAAGGACAGGCAAGTTACTGTAAGACTCAGTAGCCTCCTACTGTGCTGAGGTAGTCTTTAACCTGAGAGGCACATGAAGCTCACTCACTGATCTCAGAGGAATTTAAAAGATGCTTTGCTGAGCTGCAGTGTGCCTGTGTGCTGCAAGTGCCTGTTTACGTCTACTTGCATTTCAAAAAAAGTCATTAACATCCTCTGTGACTCAGAAACACTTTGTAGATGATGCTGCAGTCAAGAAATTGTGCAAGCTTATCACCCTACTGCGTGCCCCAAAGATGTACATGTGTATGAGGATATCACTTTGATGCAGGGCTGTGGGTACAGTGGAGCCATACTCAGGAAGGATCTTCAAAGTTTTGCCTCTTCCTCAACTACAGTTTTTATTACTCTGTTTTAACTTCACTGCCATTTTTTGTTGTTGTTGTTGTTATTACAATACTCTGACACATATATTAGTGGGGATGTGCTGTATCAGAGCTGAAAAACAGCCAGCAATTCCCCAGGTTCCTCTTTATTTTTTTATGCTGGTGCATCCATAAAGGAACTCCAGTCCTTCCAAGTTTGCCCCATGAGAACAGAGTAACACCTTTCCTCTGGAAATACTGTAATAAAATGAAGGGACTACAACACTCCCATTATGAAGATCCTGTGGATGGCCTTTATCATTTATCAAAGGAAAAGGTGTTCTTGTAATATCTGTTGGAACTGCACACGGGGGAGACTGCTTGGTGGAGCACATTAATAAAAAGTCAGAAACTGAAAGATATGTCTTTCTGCAGATTCACAATTGTGCATTAATTTATTTTTGTAGGTTTTTCTCAATAGTTCTGTAGCTTCTCTCATGAAGAAATTTCATTAAAGCTTTGATCATAGTGGTAATATAAAGCCAAGATTTCTGCAAAGGCTTCATTGCCCTAAAGAGTGTATAATTGGCCAAATGTCTTAGAAAGTTTTGCTTGGTTTCTCCACAGCACAAGTAAAAATTAATTACCCCAACAGTAGCTGCAGTGCCATCATATAAGGGTGTCAAAACTAGTCTTTCCAAATGGCATGTTCTAACAGAGCAATAGATATGAGACTTGCCATAAATGTGATTTGTGAGCATCATTAATGAAGTACTAGACCTAATTGACTTCTTCTGGCTTTATGATAGCATAAAAAAAGTTCTGCACTATCAAAGGTATTTCTTTTAAACTTCTCCATCTGAATCTCTGATGCTGCAGAGTCTCTTAAAATAAAGCTTTCAGTGATATTTATGTGGCAAAGAAGCAGCTGACTGTTAGACAACATTTCTAGTTCTTGAGAAATAATGATTTTGGAACAATTCTTCCATTTCAGAATGAAATGAAGATGCTTTGCAATTATCCCTGAAAACCCAAGCACATTAGAGAGGATAAACTGAGGGTATTTGCTACTGTGATCATTTGAGAACTCAGTCACAGATGAACAAAGTCAGGCTCGAGTCCTTGTGATTTGGTTCAAGGAGCTGAACTTCTGTTTTGCATTTCAGGAAGAAGCACTAACTTTTCCTGATGTGATTATGTGCTCTACATCTGAAATCACAGTCATTACATATTTGTCAATGATGATCATTCTAGCAAGATATTTTGTTTTCCAACCATTTTTTGGTCCAGATATACTGAGGTCTGCGACAACAAACGTCACCATTCATGCTGGTACTTGCAGTAACGTAGCAGTTTATATTTTGCTACAGGTATAAAATGGCCCAGTCCAGCTTTGGCTAGTATTTTTCCAGAGTATTTTGCTATTTTATTTTATGTCACAGTATCACAGTATATCAGAGGTTGGAAGGGACCTCAAGAGATCATCGGGTCCAAATCCCCTGCCAGAGCAGGATCACTCAGGGTATGAAGTAGGAAGCAGTTCTATAGTAGGAAGAAGTTCTATAGCAGATATTATGACAGAAAAATAAATTAATTGCACTCTAGTGAAACTGAGTATTTGTTTTTTTATTTACCTTTACTCTGTGGAAAAAAAAAAGTTTATATGTTAAATCCTATGTTATGGCAATTATTTTGCTCCCCACTAGCCAGGTTACCTTTTCATATGATATTATTACAAAGTGAAAAATAATCTGAATGGTAAAATCCAAATGGAATGAAATGGTAGACCTCTAAGTATTTTCCTGAAACATTTGAAGATTAACATTTCACAAATTAAATCTTCACTAAAAAAGGAAGTTGATGAAATGTCAGATGTGGTAAACATCCCCAGCTACCTCTTGACTTGATAAACGTTGAAGAAGGACCTTTGAGTTATTATAAGTGATAATTCAGTTGATGTAAACAGTTCATCTAATCCTCTGTTGATTAATCTTGCCTCATTTTTGTTGGTAGTCTTGCGTAGAGAGTGAAAAGACTTTCTGTGGATCATCTGGTCTACATTCTACTTTGGGTTTCTTCTAATTACTCTAGGGTGTCCCTCACCACTACATCAGAGTACTCCCAGGAAGTCTGAATGTACTCGACTTCCTTGTTCATCTTCCTCCCTTCCTGCTTTCCTCCTTCAGGTCCCCAGTGGTGTCAGAATTTACAAGACCTGTTACACCTCGTTTTGTGGAGCCTGATAAATACACAGTCAGCTGAAGAAATTGAGATTCAAAAGTGAGGCATTTCCCAAACCTTCAGCATCTGCAATTCATTGATCTGACTGAAACTCATAGTGGCTGTATTAATATTAATCACAACTCCTGTCTCTTAATTAATTCCTTCAAATAGTCCATTTAGAGATATTATGAGGAAGCAAAGGACAATTATAAGGTGTCTTCTGGAATGTTCTTTAAATCATGAGCACCCTCCTAGCAAAGAGGACATGGCTTTGGTTTGTGAGGCCTGATGTCACTGGTCACCACATATATATATTTGCAGCAAGGTAAGGAGCATGAGCATCAGTAGAGTAATTCCCAAAGTATTTGTAAGCAGCAAACATCCTGAAAGTGTATTCTCCCAGTCCTCCAGATTTTTGAGGATCAGCTTTTTACCCGAGAAGGACTAATCCCTGAATCAAATTTTGGGGACCTCTTCCCTTATGAACTTTGATTTTATCTGTTCAGCATCTCTGGGTTATGTTTATATCACCAAGAGTGTGGAGCAATAGCTTGGAACAGTAGGGGTATGTGTCAGTGTGAGGTGAAATTCCCCCCACACCAACAATAACCAGGCTAGCTCAGTCTGGAAGCGAATGAAAGCTGTATTTACAAGCAGATCTACAATCTATGATGAAATGCAATGAATATGTACAAATATACATAATTTACAACATTTACAAATATATACAATCAACAGAAAAGCACAACCAAGCTCCCTTTGCTTTCCCCCAAAGGGGACCTTTCCCCAGGGGCCTCTCTCCCAGGGGCTGCCTCCCCCCAGACCTCCCTGGCAGAAAGCAGGTAGAAGCTCACCAAGGTCAGTGTGTTGTCTTCAGCCAGAAGAGAAGAAGAAACAGCAGCCAGACAGCCCAGCAAGTTGCCCTGACTGCAGAATGCCTACTTTGTTTTGAGTAGTAGTTCTTAAATATTTCTATCTATCCAATGGAAGTGTTTAGAACAATCATTATTTTGCTTTCTTACACCCAATAGTGACTTATTTACACTCTTCAGCTTTCTCTGCTTGAACTTTGCAAAGAAAAATTAAAAAGACAGTTTCAGGGTAGAACAGTGGAGCTGTTGCAGAGGTCCTGATTTCTATGCTGTATATGGTGTGGACCACCCTGGAATTCCAATGCTCACTTGTGATTAGTGTGCAGGAGATGCAGCTTGCTGCTTGGCTCCTTTGGCAAGGAATCCAGATGCTCTCTAAGGCAGCTCTGCCATGGAAGCAGAAGCCTGAAGGTGAAGGTGTCTACTTCAAACATGAATTTCTGATCTGGATTAAAACACTGAATAGATGCAAAATTTGGAATTGTTAAATTAGAATACTCTTAAACTGTTTTGAGGATAATTTCTGCTCTTGTGCCTCTGCCCTGAGAAGATTAATTTAGTTGCAGCTGTAAACTTATATTCAGCATTTTGAAATCCTTGTAGTTTTGTTGGTGTGATGCAGCAGTTTGTCTTCTGGTTACCTCCCTGCCATACACTATGATTTGTGATGTGAACTTTCTTCCATCTTTCTAATAATTTGCAGCTTGAGTATTCCAGACACATTATTTATGCAGTGCACTTGACACTGAACTACATTGTACTGCTTCCATGGAAACCTCTGACAACATATTACTGTCAGGCTTGACAGATATACAATACCTCATTTTCCCTATGTCAGTCATCAGAAAAGTCCTGCTATGTCAGACCAAAGGTCTATCTACCCAGTATCTTGTCTCTAACCATGGAAAATGACAAATGACTGAGGAAAAGTGTTAGAACAGGGCAAGAATATATCGGTACTGGTGTAAATCCAAACTGTCATAATTTTGGGACTCGAGGAGTAAAATCTTTAATTCAAAGGCCTGGCGTTTTTTTTCTTTTCTTTTTCTTGGCTTTGTCAGTCTTTGGACCTGTGTAATAAACCAGAGTGGGCTTCTAGAAAAGTTTAGTTTGTAAGAGACTTCAGGAGACCTTTAGTCTGACCTCCTGCTCAAAGCTGAGTCACCTCTGAGATCAGTCCAGGTTGCTCGGGTCTTTATTCAGTTGAGTCTTCAGAGCCTCCAAGGAAGGAGACTCCACATCCTTTCTGAGCAACTGGCTAATGAGGAAGAGCTTCTGAAACCCTAATTGCCTGTTTTTTCCACGAAATGTGGATGGGAAGTTTATGGGAAGTTGTGGAGTTTGGAAGAGACACCAGGAGGTCGGTTTATTTGCCCCTGGCATGCAACCTGGCATGAAAAGTGATGTCCCTGCAGAAAGTCTTGTCGAATGAAGCTACTTTATGTTTTGGTGACCTGGATGAGAAGCCATCTCGCCAAATGTAAACGCCTGCATACGAAATTGTCTCCTCTCTGAGGAGCAGAGAGAAGTGGTTGTCTTGAAGCCTCAATTTGTCTCAGTCTGAAGCTGCTCTCTAAAACAGATAAGTCATAGGCTGAAAAAGCCTTTTTTGTTGGGTACAGTGGGACAACAGGGTGGCTGCCTCAGATGGCACTTTCAAACTGTGCATATCTAACAGACTAATCTCCCATTGCCTGGTATAAAATCCCCACTATATCTGATGGATTGGAGAAGCCTGCACTTCTACCTTGACAACTTATTTTCTGTGTCTTTTCTCTCTTTTCTCTCTGCTAGCTTCTATCATTTTAAAGTAGTTTATCTGAAATCTCTTCTACTTTGCATAGTAGATTAACAGAATTTGAAAAGGCATTTTTTTAGGTGGCTTTTGAAAAACTATAAACTGTTGAAGATGGGAAGTCTCCAGCTTCATTGTTTCAGAAATCAGGGGCTGGGAAGAAGACTATTTTTCTGAGGTTTTTTTGGGGTATGAAAATATATAGGAGGGCACAAAAGTGGCTGGTTGTTGAAAATGAAGAAGTAATTCAGTCAGCAAGTTTTTTCTGGGCTGTGCTGGGGATTTGATGAGACCCTAACTTTGGCATTCAGTTAACAGAGATTAGGAATTTGTTCTCTGGGTGCCAAGCATGCATGGTGTAAGGTGGGCTCACATGGGTTTGTGATTGCTCAGTGCTGACGGGTACCACATGACACCTCCCTTTTTCTGCACCCCGTTTGAATTGGTTCTGTGTAACTCCAAGAGCTCTGCAGGCCAGTCCAGGTTGTTCAGTTAGGGGAAAGGAAGAAAGAAAAGATGATGTGATTTTTTTCCTTTCCACTAATGAGAATGAACAGCATGACAGTGAAAGTTCTTATCTTTGCACATCTGGCAGCCTCTCTGGGTGTTTTGTTCTTAGAGTCTTACCTTCAGCTGAATGCTGTCTCCTTTTCTGGTCTCTGCAGGTGCTTAGGACTTCCAAAGGTCACTTGTGCTGGTTGATGGGAGTCTGTCCAGTATATTCTTGTCCTTTGCTTATCAAGATGATGTGCACTTCAATATTAGAAGCAAAAAAAATGTTTTCTCCTTTCTGGTTTTTGGACATGAATTATTGAATTTATCTTGCACCTGCCTAGGCTGGAGGAAAGTAATGCACACATTTTATTTTAGTTTCTTGACTTCAGCAAAGACCAAAGATAACATTCATATACTTAATTCTCCCTAGTTGTGTTATTAATAGGTGGCAAAAAGCTTCTTTATGGAATCTTTAATTAAGTTTATTTTGACACCGGTTCTTGGGTTTCTTTCATTAAGTAATTTCTCAGTGCTGGAAATTGAGTTGTTGGTTGTTGTTTTTTGTTTGTTTTTTTTTTTTTTTTTTTTTTGGTTCTTGCTTCCACAGAAAAAGAGCTCTGAAACTCTGTTTAATGGATTAGGAGTCAGGAGACATTAACTATACCAGTATTTAATAACATTGTCAGAATATGCAGCACCGTTAAAGTAGAATCATCACAACAAGAGACTTTCATTTCAAACACGATTGAATATGACTGGATCACTCCCAGATAATAAAAGTATTTGCTAGATAACTTTCCTTTGTGACAAACAGAGTAGTTGATGAGCAGTTGAACATAGCTTTGTTATGATCTTTGAAGAATGCTGAAAGTTAGCACTATAAACATTTTATTATTCATTTGTTTTCTAGTTGTATGCTATTTGCTTTTTATCTGTTGCAGAAAAGAAGTATTAGCAAAGAATGTGAATGAAAATTTTGCCAATATAGGTGAGCTATCTTCTCGAGTGACTTCTTCAATCATATCTATCAAGATAACTGCTTTTTCTTCCCTTTTGAAGTAATCTGTGACAAAGATGTGATAGTTCTTGGCTTTGTCTTTTCTTCCAAGCTTTTAACCAATTTGACTATCAAAAAAAAATTATGCAGTTTTACTGGTTGCCTTCCTCTTTGTTCATGCTCTGGGAATCTCCTGGCATTTATTAAATCTTGCAGCCACATGTTTTGGGTTTGTGTGGTGGGATTTTGTTACCGAGGGATGGGGATACAGAAGTGAATTCTGTGAGAATCTGCTAGAAGCTTTCCCCGTGTCCAGTAGAGCCAATGTCAGATGGCTCCCAGATGGATCTGCTGCTGACCAAGGCTGCGCCCATCAGTGATGATGGTAGTGCCTCTGGGATAACATATTTAAAAAGGGAGAGAGGAGTGAGAATATGTGAAAGAAACAACTCTTCAGACACCAAGGTCAATGAAGAAGGAGGAGGAGGAGTTGGTGTTGCAGGATTTGAAGCAGAGATTCCCATGTAGCTGGTACTGAAGACCATGGTGAAGGAGGCTGTTCCTCTGCAGCCCAAGGAGGTTAATGGTGGAGTAGGAATCCACCTGCAGCCAGTGGAACACCCCTCACTGGAGCAGGTGGATGCACCTGAAGGAGCCCGTGATTGTGAGAGAAGTCCATGCTGCAGCAGTTCATGAAGAACTATAGCCCATGGGAATGACTTATGGTTGAGAATTTAATGGAGGATTGTCTCCCATGGGAGGAACCCCATGCTGGAGCAAGGGAAGAGTGTGAGGAGGAATGCACAGCAGACACAGTATGGGATGAACTGACTGTGATCCTTGTTCCATTTGCTGTGCCCCTGTGCCACTGAGCACAAGGAGAAAATTTGGATCAGAGTCAAGCCTGGGAGAGGCTGGGGGAAGGTGATTTTTAAGACTTGGTTGTATTTCTTATTGTTTTGATTAGTAAATAACAGTTTTGTTGTTCAAATCACAGTGTAACAGTATATCAGAGGTTGGAAGGGACCTCAGGAGATCATCAGGTCCAACCCCCCTGCCAGAGCAGGATCACCTAGGATAGTCCATACAGGAATGCATCCAGGTGGGTTTTGAAACTCTCCAGAGAAGGAGACTCCACTACCCGCCTGGGTAGCCTCTTTCAGGGCTCTGTCACCCTCACTGTAAAGAAGTTTCTCCTCACGTTGAGGTGAAATCTTCTATGTTCAAGTTTGAACCCATTGTTCCTTGTCCTATTACTGTGTACCATTGAAAAGAGCCTGGCCCCCTCCTCCTGACACCCACCCCTCACGTATTTATAGACATTGATCAGATCCCCTCTCAGTCTTCTCTTCGCCAAACTAAACAGCCCCAGGGATCTCAGTCTCTCTTCATAGGGGAGATGCTCAAGTCCCCTAATCATCCTTGTGGCTCTCTGTTGGATTCTCTCCAGCAGGTCTCTGTCTCTCTTAATGAAATGGATGTGGGGTTTTTTTTCCCCTCAAGTTGAGTCTGTTTTTGCCATGACAGTGATCAGTGAGTGATCCAGTTTGCTATCAGTCCATCATCCCCCTAAAGGCTCCAGCATAACTGGGGCAATTCTACCTGGTAAGATCTGGTGGCACCTAAAAGAAAATGCTCTGTACTGAGCAATATCATGTTGCCAGGGGAAAAAAGTCCTTTTTGTTCTCTGCAGGACAACACAACCTTTCTGACTGGCAGGCTCAGAATCTCAATGTGTGTCAGTGCTCAAGCATGCATCCAAATGTCCTTGGAATTTGTTAAGCTAATACATGCCATCTCTATAGACTTTTAACAACATCAAGTGATATTTAAAATATTTAAACAAAATAGCTCCTCTGTTCTAGAGTAAATACCTTAATATGACAATTCTTAAGGTTGCTGCTCTTCCTTTATATTTCATTATTTGGAAAAGGAACGTCTGTCTAATGCCTCATTTAAGATTCAGTGGAATCTTCCCTGCTTCAGTAATTTTCCTATTAAATTACATCTATTAACACTCATTCCTCACCCTAAAGGAAACCAATAAAATCACCCAAACTAATGAAGTTGTTTTCAGCAGCAAGCACCTCGTTACGGGGGTACTTCTAATTACTGTTAAAATGAAGTGGAACACAATGCCTCCAGAATGGGATGTCCCAGAGCTATCAACCCGAACCATAAACATCTGTGCAACTCATAACCTCTTCATTTAACCTTTGTAATAGCAACACAACCTCGACTAATTTTTAAATGCTGATAGGTATTAAAATGAATAGATATGAAAATGTCACTGGCACATTATAAATAGAAATCTAATTTATGAGCGCTGCCTCCCAGTAAGGAATTTGTTTTTTGTCTTTAAAAAAATAACCATGCCACCTGGAGTTTATCTTTCTCTTATATTGTCTATTCTGAACTCATTTTTTCTCCCTTCTGCACTAATTGTTATATTTAGATATCATCGCCCAGAAGACTGTGTTGAGGAGTGATTAGGGTATAACTTACACACCAGAATGCATGAGCTAAGTAGAACAGCAAAGCTTCAGATCAGATTTAATTAAGATAGCTTACACTCTCAGTTCAGTTTTCTGCCTAAAGCAAGGAAAAAAATGAAGACTAACGGCTTCTTCCAGAAACATGATACTTCTGGGATAGGAATTTAGAACTCCATAAGCAGAGTAGCTTTTACTCCTGTGACTAGTCCTCCTGAAATCAGCATAACTAGTTATGTGAGTAATGGTACTCTGCATAAATTAATAATGCACAATCTGCCCATATAGAAATCCTCGTTCTGGCACAGATTACTAATTGTCTGTGAGTCATTCAGATAATGAAAAAAAAAAGAAAAATAAGTGATAATCATAGCCCATGGGAATGATGGCTTGTAGTATTTTCTTTTTTATTTTCCATGTCTGTAAAAGCAAAGCTTTAATACCAGATAAATCAGACTGGGAATCATCAGTTGGAGCTTGCTAAAGGGCAGTGTCTGCAAGTCATATTGCATTCACCTCCTTACAGCAACAAAGGAGATTTATCAATACCAGCAGCTAAGTCTATAAACAGCATGTTGAAGCTTCATGCGTAATTGTAATCACCATCCATTAACTACTTATATTACAGGGAAGCTAGAAGGCTGGGAGCAACTGAGATCGACTTCCATAAACAGCAGACAAGTAAATAATGTAAGTAACTGCACTGGACTATCTATGCTAACTTTAATTTGTAGATCATCCCTAGCCATTAATGGTATATAGGGAAACAGAAGACAAAATATATTCCACCCCTTTCTCCCGTTGCTGAGTGCTAAGTGCTGGGCTGTGCTAAGTGCTGGGGTCTGCTATGGTAACTAAAGTAAGAAGGCAGAAGAATATTTTTATGAACATTGGAAATACTGAGGCCTGATGTCCTTTGGATGTGTATCTTTTTACTGATCAAGGGAAGGGAGATGTGATAGCTGAGAAAAGAACTTAACCTGAACTTTTTTCTTCTGGGTTCTGTGCTAGGCACATATTCCACAAGCTCTCAGCCTTCCCTTTACATGGAGAATGAATGGGATCCTTTCTCTGTTTCTTGCCATCCATTTATTTTCATGAAATTTGTAGAAATCTAATTATCTTTCAGAATGATGTCAAATTGCATTAAAATTATCCTGTAGATTCCAAAGATGCACAGTCAAACACAAAGTCTAAACACATATCTTAATTTCCACAATAAAAATACACTAAAAGAGAGTGGGGTTTTTTTGTTTGCTTTTTTTTGTTTGTTTGTTTTTTACGCCCAAAAAATTAGATGGATAGCACAGAGTGGGACTATTCTGAGTTTAGGATTGATAGAGATGTTAACAAAATGGAGTCTTTTTACATAATCAGGTCCCCAGTTGGAAAATGTGTGACGAAGCCATAGAAGCCACAGAGGTGATGACTATGCCAGGTGCTATTCAGGTAGATAGAGACAGTTCTGTTTTCATTGCATTGATTATGACCTGTAGGAACAGAAAAAAAAAAAAGTGAAAAAAATGGTTGAACAAAACCATACTGTTAATGAAAAGATATATCTCTGTTATTTACCTTTTTTTTTTTTTTATTCCCTACCACTCTCTGAACCTGGATATAATGCTTGATAGAAGACTACCTGTGTCCTGTTGAACTGGTACATAGTGAGCTAAAAAGTTCCTTGGTTCTTAAAGTCTTGTCCTCAAGCTGCAGAATATTGTGCTAAAAAATGCAGGAAGTTGTCTTTGCATGGTCTGTAAGAAGATACACAAAATGTTGTGAAAGGGACAGACAAGTGTCTGATATCATTCTTTGCACAGAGCAAAGAAGAGGGAAACAGGGTCAGTGGCAAGAGTAAGAGTACCAACTGGCAGAAATGTACCTGTGTCAAGAGCAATTCAAACCTACTCAAGGATATTATCCTGCTGCACATCAACACAGACTCTGAGCTGAACTGGAGATGCTGGGGGATTTCACAGAGACTATTTTTTTTCTCCTTTTTAGGTAATATTACTGACAGGATTTTTGTTTTGTTTTGTTTTTATTTTAAATTATGGACATCAATCAAAAATTGTTTGTGATTGGTTTGCTTTGTAGTTCATGCAGGTTGCTTGAAGGCTCTGGAGTGAAAGGAAACAACATGGCTACACAGCCACACAGGGCTAAAGAGGACCACTGAGGTGGATGGAGCTGTTCATGTCACTCTTACCTGGAAAGGCTGCAAGGAAGAAAGAGGCTTTGCAGCTTTCTATCAGGTGGTCACATTCTGGATTTGTGCCATTTTCTCTTTCAGTTTAAGACATACAGGAGGCATCACTGTGTTGGATCAGAGGTGAATCTTGGGGCTTTATCCTGTGTTTGGTAGTGGTCAGTAGCAAGTAGAAGATGATAAGAAGCCTACACTTGTGCAGCAGCCTGCAGTTCAGAAACCTACCTTTAATAGTCTGTGGTGAATTTTTCTTCCATTATCTTGTCTACTGTCTTTTGGAATGCTTCTACATAGTAGGATCCAGGAAATCTTCTGTTTTATTCCCCACAACAAAAAAATACTGTTTCCAGCTGTTTTACACCATGTTTTTGAGCTCTGTATCTGCATTTCTGGGAGCTGGGCATAAACCTGGTAATTCACAGGTCTGTACTTGTCCTCATAGACCTGATATTGATATAAGGAATGCTGAAACGATGAGAGTTTAGAGTAATTGATTTCATTGTTGTGTCACCATCTGTCAAGAAAGATGTCAGGTGTTTCCTGCAAAACGGTAATCACATTTGGACATGATAGACCAAGCAGTCTTTATATGTAGAAACATGGTTAGGGGAAAAGACAAAGTTTCTTAGATTTTAAAGATATCAAGGTGTGTGGAGAGAACAACAGAAAAAATCTGACAAAATGGCATGAGTCTTCTCTCAGTCCAAAGTGTAATGTTATATTTCTAAATACAGGGCCAGAAGCCTGCAACAACTGACCTGATAAAGCTGAAAGCTTTCTTTGCCATTTTTAGTCTCTTAGATCTACTAAGAGATATAACTTCCTGCAAATCATAACTCACTTATATAGATCATGAAGATGCAGTTCTGTCAGTCATTTGAATGTCATTTGTAGGTCCTGATGGAATCTAGCCACCAGACATGACAACAGAAGCCTTTTTGTCTCTCTGAGCTATGACGGAACCCTTCCCCAAAAAGTTTTGGAGAAGAATCAAAATTTTCAGTCTTGCTGAAATTAGCTACAGTCAACAGCAATTTTTTGAAGACTTGATCTCATGGTGGCTTTCTTGACATGTCACCTGGGGAACTGGCTTCCTCTACTGAAAATGATAAAACTAGTTTATTGTTGATATACAGTGAGTAGTAGAGCTCACTGAAAATCAAAAGAATAATATATTTTTTACACTTTGATCAGCTAGATATACTGTTTTGAGCAGTGAAATTGAAGAGGTTGAGATTTTCTTCCTTGGAAAGATCTCTTGATTAGTTTGTAATTATAAGGTTTTCTATTGTGACTCTGAAAAATTCTAGTTCTTTTACCATTCTTCTCAAAGCCTGTGTTTTGTTTTCTGTAGGTTTTTTTTTTTGGTGGTGCTGGGAGTACTAAAGGTCTATCTATAACAGTTATTTTGATGCTTTGCTATTGATATTTGTCAATAGCATTAACCTTCCTACTAATTTATTGCCTTTACGTACAATGGACAAATCCTACAGAGGGACTTTTCCTTTCTAAATACATCCTTTTCTCTTAGATAAAAACATGTGGGAAATCAAAACATTTTTTCTATGGCTTGCCTTTCCCCCCCTCTATTTCAAACTGAACTCATACAAATGGAAGTATGACAGAATGCTGTTGATTTTGTTGGTAGCATTGCTTTACTGCAAAGGTTAATCTTCATGTGTGACTGATTTTTTTTTTAACCCTGTTATTCATCTCTGAAGATGTCCAGATGAGCCACTCTGGAATAACAGCATGCTAAAATTTCAGAACATCTCAACAATCTTTACAAGATGGTCCAATATGTCAAAAGAAGATAATCTCCTCTAAAATTCCTTTAAAACAGAGTAATAGTGACACAGTGTGCTACTTGCAAGGATATGTGAACGCAAAACATGGATAACTAAGAGGAAGTCACAGAAGGGCAAGAGTATTGGGCAGTTTGCTACCACAAGACATACATGATTGTTTTACAGAATATTTGTTTCCAAAATGTGTTGTTTTCTTAAGAACTCATTATATGACTTCCTCATGGTGGAAAGATTTATCTGAGATTAAAAATTATAACCAGCAATGTTGTGAACTAATAAGCACATCTAATTTAGATGTTGTTAGAGCATTAAAAGGAATTAGTGACAGCATCATTTAATTTCATTTTGATAAGGTTATTATCACCTACGTATTCCTTCCATGAAATGAGGCCATAACTATTCCAGTGGCTATAATGAGATATTTCTTTGTATCTGCTTTTAGCTCAGCTATTGCTATTAAGTAATGTTCATCATTAGGAAGGCAAAGTGGTCTTTTAGAGGGAGGGTTTTTCCTCTGGTGATATAGAAAACCTTGGATGGTCTTTTGTTCATCTATGTGAAGGCACAAGGAGAAAGCACCAGGATCTATACATTGTGGCAGATAATTTTCAGGTGTGTCTTGATGGCAGCTCATTTCAGGGGAGACAGAGAGAACAAGCCTTCTATTTAGCAAAGCTTACATGTCGTGGATGACTCAGATTTGTGATGGATGTGCTCCTGCATCTCCCAGTTTTTGGGCGACTTCTATCCAGGGCCACAGAGAGATGCAGCATTTATCAGATAGCTTCCCTTCTTCAAGTCTTCATTCACAAATTCAATTCTGTGCAACGATGCCCAGGACAGCACTGATGAGTTCAATGAAGTGCTGGAAGCAGGATAGCCGTACTTTTGTGGCTCTTTGCCCAGGTTAATCAGCTCTGCTTCTCAGCAGTGCTAATTAGGTGAAGCAGAGATCTCTGTGGCAGTGAATATATTTGCTCTTATGCACAGTTATTTTGGGCAGCTTAACGTGATATTGCATTGCACTGGTAGATCTGCCCTCAGCATCAAGGACATTAAGAGGCAAGCCTGTCCAAAAGCTTGGTAGGCTTTCAGCTCTCTCGTCCAGTAAATGCATTGCAGTTTTTTTGTCATAAATTATCTAAGTGATACTTCCTAGAGACAGATCTACTACCTGACTGAAATACTGCCCTCTGATATGAGTAGAAATACCTTATTGACTCAAAGGGGATGAAATCCTGACTCTTAAGTGAAAACTGTGAAGTAAGCAAACTTGTCTGAAAAGCTGTAAATGACACAGCTACATAAAAAGTGAGTGTTGGACACTAGCCTGTTGGGTGCTCTTGACTGTTGTCACTAGCCACTAGCGGCAAGGTAGATTTGCTGGATAGGGTAAGGTGCTTGTTTAACTGTTGCTGTTCAATGAGTACCCCTCTGTGCCTTGCAGTTGTGGAAGTCTGCATCCAGAGAGTGTGGATGTGCCATGAGCAGAGTGAGTGACTGCTGAACTATGCCACTTTGCATCCCTGGAACAGCATTTCCAACTTGCAAGCATGTGTAGGGGAAGCAAGGGTAGTAGATGAGTGTCCTGAGAACAACCTGGGGAGGCCAAAGAACTGAACTGCACATTAAAAAAAATTAAGAACAAAGAAATAAAATCTTCTTAGCTTGCACTGAGAGGTGACTGGGGACCCAACTCCTACTCTGAGCTGAATGAGGCTTCTTGGGTGCTTTAGGCTGGGTCCTAATTTCTCTTCTGTAATAGGTCATCCCTTTCTTCTTTCATAGCTAACACTATAATTATTATTTAAAGACAATCTCATTTGTACAACATGTGCATTATAAACACTTGATGGTATACCATGTGGCACATCCCAGGCAGTGCTGCACACCCCTGATTTGTGATCTGCAGTTGCAGGAGACCCCTCATTGCTCATCTTTCCATGGTTTGCAACAGCTGGCCTTTGCCTACCTCAGTATCTTTACTTCTTGCCCTGATGAAGGTTTCCTCTCCCTTCCTTCCTAGATGATCCAGAGGCCACAGGGAGGCAACCTGGGGAGCATGCCAGTCCAGATCCCGTGCGAAGGTGGTCAGAAGCGAGAACTCTGCAAGGTGCGAGCATCTCCCAGCTGATGCAGGGGGAGTTGTTCCTGTTCTAGACTTGAACCTAAGACTGAATCCTAGGAGTTGAGCCAGAAGCAATACAAGGGAGGGTGAGTTTATCTGCCTTTCTTGTTGCACACTGACCGGTTCATACCGAGGAGGGGACAACAATGGACCTGATAAGCAGTTGGTGGATTTTCCCAAGCTGCGCTTCCTTGCTCTGTAATTCCAATTTGAAAACTGCTGCCTAGGCGTAGTCTGCAGCTAGTGTTTTGCTATAAAGTATGTGGAAATGAAATAAGAACTAGAATGTGATCTTGTTTATTTTTTCAAAAGAAACTGATTGTGTCCAGCATGCCCCATTACACTGCCCACTCTCCGTTCCACGGACAGAGCCTTCCCCTGCAGGTACTGACTGCAAAATTAACCTGGTGTACAAGACAAAGGAATCTCTGAGGAGGTCCAAGAGGAGGCATCTTCTCAGTCAAGACAGTATCAGGGCATTACTTTGGTATAACAGAAGTTTAACTTCATGATGCCCTACTTGTGAAAGCTCTCAACAATCCAAATGTCATCCTTGCAAAATCAGAGCCAACTAACATTTCACTCAAAGTGTGCTACTTCCAGGCAAAATTCTCTCCTTTTTTTTTTTTTAAAGAATATTTTGCAGGCCTACTTGAATCAGAATTTACTAATTGGATTATTTATGCTGCATTTGATCAAATAATTGAAATAAATTGGAGGGCTAATGATGATTCACTGTTTTGGTGAATCCCCATGGAATAAACGGCCTTAACAGAGAATTAGCCTGTTTCATAAAAACATTTTCTGAAATAATGGTCTTTGATCAGCTCTCCTACCTAGCAAATTGACATACTGGTAATCATAAAATCAGTGTGCAGTGATAGAAATTGAGTTGCTGTTGTAGTGGAATGAGAGAGTGCCCTGTGGGTCTCATGAACATCTTTTTCTGTCTCCCATGACCTTTTTTAAACCTGTTGACAGGGCTAAAAAAAATAATATTCCCCCTCAAAATGGGACTGTAATGTAGTTCCTTCCCATAGCTGTGGCTCCTATCTTAAGTTCCAGCTTCCTACTCTTTTTCTTGCTTGATGGCCCACAGACTTCTGTTACGGCTCCGAGGAGCACTGGGTGAGCACTGGCTCACAATCCTGAAGGCTGTGTACTCCCCAAGCACCTCCGCTTTATGAGCCAAAGGTTGTGTCTTCCTTGCCTGCAGGGGTAGCCATAGAGCAGCAAACAAAAGCAAGGCCATCTCTCCCTGCTTCCAAAGCCGTTCTTCATTAGCACTTGTCACCGCTCACCGGTGCTGCAGCGTGTGACTAATAGCAGTCGGCTGCTTCTCAACGCTGCATATCAGAGCAGGGCTGAACTTTCCCCTGCCATGCCTATGAGCAGCACAGTGCCAAAGGTAGTCTAAACATTTTATACGTTTTTATCAGTCTATCCTGCAAACCACAGTGAATGTAACAATGTGGGAAAATAACACTAAATACACACTGCAACTGTTGGCTTTAAGGATAACCAAAATCATTGAGGTAGGGAAAAGGTATCAAAACAAAGCCTTGCCTCCCAGATGATGTGATGTATACTGTTGTAAGTGGAAGTACTGATAATCAAGAAACTATTCTACGATATCAATATGCACAACAAGCTAAAAAATAGCTGCAAAATTTCATGAATATTTCTGTGTAAGTTGCATTTAAATTAATGTCACTTCTTCCCCTTGTAGATTCCAAATTAGCAGCTATTCTTCTGTAAATGTAAATTTAACTTGTTGATGTTGTTGTTCTCTACTTTTGTACCAGCTCTGTTCCAGCAGAATCTGAAGCACAAACTTCAGAAGGACTCTTATCAAAGCGTCCAGATGGCAACAATAATTATTTATTATCTTTAGCTACCATGATTATATTGCCCAATCTGTGATATTGTAAATCAGTTTTCAGATGGTCATAGGAGTTGTAGCAAGTTTACATGAAAAAAAAAAATTACTCATTCTACATTTGTTCAGAAGGTCTGAGCAATCAGAGCACTGCAGCTCTTTCAAAACAAGTAAGTTGATATGAAAGTTTAGATCTAAAAGCAACTCTGAGCATGGAGAGGCCAGTGTGTTGGGATGCAAACTATGAGGAATACATCATTTACGTGGCATGGAGTCTGGGATGCTTTGAAATCCACACTCCCAAAGTGGGTTCAGTCAAGGGATGTGCTATTTTCGTTTTACTGGAGCCAAATTAGAGTGCAAAATGAGAGAAGTCTCTCTGGGCTAATGCAAAAGCATGGAATTCTGTTGCAAGAGCTCTGAGACTCTGAAAGGCCCAGCCCCAGCACAGTTTTTGAAATTTGCTTGTTTTTATTGCAAGCTTGCATAGGATTTGCCCCTTAACCTAATTCTATCCAATCTGTCATTTTTTCTTAGCAATGTTTTGAGGGCACTAATTTTTTTTTTCTTGTTGGAAAAATTATCTCTAGCTATTCTATATTTGCAGGGTAATAGTGACATTGGAATGAAGGGAATGACACACAGCTTTTCAGCAAGGCTTTCATATATTGTCTGCTTAGATTTGTGATATGTCACTTGATTTACAGCATTCTATTTTTTGTGGAGGCTGTTATCTGTTAACATTTCTATAATAAACCTCTTATTTTTTATTTTTGTAGCCTCTTGGAGGCTAAAGGAAGACACCTTTACAATTTTATTTTGGATATTTGGATAACATGATAGTCATAATTTCTGATTCTTAATAAGAGTAGAGCTTCTTTTCAAAGGTACTCTTTCTTCTTGAGCCCTTGGTGTCTTTGCTTTTCATCTTACAACCACTGTTGAAAAAACCCACAATTTAAATTTCAAGAAACTTAAAACTTCTTTTGACAAATAAATCTGTCTTCTGGTATGCTCAGAATTGCTTCTCAGTTTGATGTATTTTAGGCTCCTCAGGGTCTGGAGGTTTTTCCAGAAGACAGTCAGTGGTCAAAGGTCCTAAGTTTCTATTTTCTCAAGGCATGAGGATTAAGTTCTTTTGTTTCTATAATGAACCCACTACAGTATTTTGATTGGAGAGAGTTCAAGGAGATTTTCTCTCACATCCCTTCAGGCTGTTCACTTATGGCAATTAAGAGTCTATTTATGATCCAGAGCATCACTTCCCACGCTGCAGTATACAAATGCTGTGCAAGTGAGTGCCTCTTCCTGCCTGCATGCATTACCAGGGCTGGTCTTGTCACCACCAAGGATAGTGGTCACATTCTCCCTCCAGCTCTGGTGGATGAACCACCTCCATGGCTGTCTTTAATCCCTGCATCTGCAGTTATCTCCTCAATATCCTTAAGCTGGTCCAACAGCAGGAGTGTAATGTAACCAACAGCTTTGGAACTATCCCAAACCATGACCAGTATAGGTTTTGGCTCTCATAGCCAGGGTTCTTGGTTATTGCTGGACTTGTGCTGTTTCTTTCTCTTTGAGCACACTGTAGTATAATGTGGGTAATTTGCAAGCAGTGAGGTACAAGGTGAACACCTCATGTGATCAGTATTTTCCTTTCATTTTTTTTTTCTTTTAGTTTGAGGTCCCTTATGCTATTTATCCATATAACCTAAGATTGACAATATTGAAGATATTGTGGTTTGTTTTTATTCCCTTCCCTTACAACAAGTGTGCTTCCTGGTAATTTAAGGAACTTTCTACAAATTTCCAAGTTGTCAGGATACTGTTTTACCTCCTAAACCATTAGGTAGCCATGGCTAGGCTGCCTGTGGCATAACTTAGACTCATGTACATCGATGAGGTGAGTCAAGGAAGTGTGCAAAGTTGATAAGAAGAAATGCCAATGGTGTGGCTCATATTGTCTGCTCTTGCAAGGACACAGAGGATTTCTTCTGCAATGTGGGATCATAGAATCATAGAATCTCTTCATCTGGAAAAATCCTGTAAGATCATTTTTTCTAACCATTATCTGACTCACCCAGGACTGGTGCTAAACCATGTCCCTTAGCACCACATCTATGTCTCTTTTAAAAACCTCCATGCCCTGGTGAGACCACACCTGGAACACTGCATCCAGTTTTGGGCTCTCAGTTCAAGAGAGGCAGGGATCTGCTGCAGAGAATCCAAGAGAGAACCATGAGGATGATTAGGGGATTGAGCACCTCCTCTGTGAAGAGAGACTGACATCTCTGGAACTGTTTAGTCTTGAGAAGAGTAGACTGAGAGGGGATCTGATCAACGTGTGTAAATCTCTGAGGGGTGGATGTCAAGTGGAGGGGTCCAAGCTCTTTTCGGTGGTGCACAGTAGTAAGACAAGAAACAACAGGTTCAAGCTTGAGCATAGAAGATTTCACTGCAACATGAGGAGAAACTTCTTTACAGTGAGGCTGGTGGAGCACTGGAACAGGTTGCCCAAAGAGGTTGTGGAGTCTCCTTCTCTGGAGACTTTCAAAACCCACCAGGATGCATTCCTGTGTGGATTACTCTAACTGATCCTGCAGGTTGGACCCAATGGTCTCTTGAGGTCCCTTCAAACCTCTAATATACTGTGATAATGTGAAATCTTAATTTTGTATTTCTAGTTGTTTTCTGAGGTAGAGGAGCACAAGAATTCTGCGGTGGAAATAAAACCTGGAAGGAGGATATATCAAATCATCTCTTTCTGATGACTGGGGGTGGTTTTTTCTTCTGTCAGGGTACAAAAGATACACTAAGTTCAAAGGTTTGGCACCTAAGACTCAGAACTTCCTTAAGGGAGAGGAAAAAGTCTTCTGACAAAAATAACCCTTCATACAGTTTGCTTTTTCTTCCCTTCATCTCAAGAAAAATAGCTGAGGTGCAGTGATAGCATGGTCTGACACAGTTGAGAGCAAGTCTGTGCACAGTAATCGGTGGGAAAACACAGGGACCAGGATTGTCTTTTAATTTGTCCATTGTCTAAGGATGAAAGGAAGCTGCTGTCAGTCATAAAGTGCAAAGGAAACATTCTAGTGTTCTTGAGACTGGAGAAGGGGCTCTGGTATCCCTCCAATGATCTATGAGCAAATTCTGACATAAAACCTCCAAGTCACTTGCAAAGCCAGTTTGAGAGAGAATGGTAGCAAACATTTCTTCTAAGAGTTCTGGAGAAAAAATCAGAAAATGAAAAAAAAAAACAAAAACGTTCCTCCTGCCCTTTATTTGCCTGGTATTTTCTGCTGTACAAATGTCATTAAGTGACATTTCTCTCCTAGAGCCTATCCAGTATATATGAGGATTATTATTCCCTCTTTCTCCTCTCTCCCACTGCAAAACAGATAGTGGCTGACAGTTAATGAGGGAGACTCTAATCTGACAGCACTATGAAAGATGCTGCCAGAAAAGATCTTGATAATAGTATAAGAAATCCTTTCTATCTCAAACTACCATTAAGGTGCCTGTCTGCAGCTGAGAAGTCAGGACATTTCCCTCTAATTGAATCTTGTTAGATCTGTATCCTACTTCTGCGACCTGTTTAAGAGGAAAACCCAAAACAGTCATATGGAAAATAAAGGCATTCAAAGTATAAAGACCTAGTGAGATTAAATTCCTAAAGGGAAATTTGTTGTTCTGTGCTCAGCAGTTCAGGCAGATATTGTTTCCAGTTACTGCATCATCACAGTGTTATTCTATGTGCATATATATAGAGAAATGGAGATTTCACTGTGGGAAGTACTGTATATTATGTAGGACTTTCTGAACTGGAGAACCTGCTGTCTAAATTTACATGTCAGACAACCTCTTCATGATTTTGCATGGTACAAGCTGGTTTTGATTACCTGTTCCTAGACTATGTGGCATAAACAGAAATTGTCTCCTTAGCCCCATGCCTTCAACTCCAGATGACCACTCTGTGGGATGGGGACTGAAATTTCGCTGGGATAATCCCAAAGTATTTCAGATCAGATGTTTGTTCTAAATAATTGCTCAGGCATCATTTTTACTTTTGTATGGTCAACCCTATGGTTTTAAATTATTAACATGCTACTGGTGTTGGGGAGGAAGTTTCTGTCTGCTGTTAAGTCAGAGAGTTTGGTCAAAGGGATGGAGTCTAGTTGGAGGCCTGTATCTAGTGGATCCCCCAAGGGTCAGTAGTGGGACCAGTACTATTCAATATATTCATCAGTGACCTGAATGAGAGCACAAAGTGTACTGCCTGCAAGTTTGCTAATGACACCAAACTGGGTGGAGTGGCTGACACACCAGAAGGTTGTGCTGCATTCAGTGAGACTTAGGCTGGAGAGTTGGGCAAGGAGAAACTGAATTAAATTCAACAAGGGCAAGTATAGAGTTTTGCACCTGGGAAAGAACAACCCCATGGAACAGTATAGGTTGGGGACTGACTTGTTGCAGTGCAGTGAAGGGGAAAAGGATCTGGGGGTTCTAGTGGATGGAATGTTGACCATGAGCCAGCAATGTGCTCTTGTGCCCAAGAAGGCCAATGCCATTCTGGGGTGTATGAGAAGGGCTGTGGTTAGTAGGTCGAGAGATGTTCTCCTCCCTCTCTACTCTGCCCTGGTGAGGCTGCATCTGGAGTATAGTGTCCAGTTCTGGGCCCCTCAATTCAAGAAGGACAGGGAACTGCTTGAAGGAGTCCAGTGCAGAGTCACAAAAATGATTAAGGGAGTGGAACATCTTCCTTATGAGGAGAGACTGAAGGAGAAGTTGGAGAAGAGGAGGCTAAGAGGTGACCTCATTCATGTTTATAAATATGTAAAGGGCCAGTGCCAAGAGGAAGGAGTCAGGCTCTTCTCAGTGATGCCAATGACAGGACAAGGAGCAAGAGGTGGAAGTTGAGGCATAGGAAGTTCCATGGAAACACAAGGAGAAATTATTTCACTGTGAGTGTGACAGAACAGTGGAACAGGCTGCCCAGGGGCATTGTGGAGTCTCCCTCTCTGGATATATTCAAAACCTGCCTGGATGTGTTCCAGTGTGATCTGGTATAGGCGATCCTGCTCTGCAGGGGGGTTGAACTGGATGATCTTTAGAGGTCCCTTCCAGTCCCTACCATTCTGTGGTTCTGGGATTCTGTGAGGGTGGGCAATATCCTGTTGGACACAGCATTTTTGTTAAGCTCATGTGATGATTTAACTTTTGAAATCTTTTACTGTGTGTGAAGAAGAGTTTCATATATACCTAGGCTGGAGGCTCTGAGAAAGGTAATGGTGGGAAGTGCAGCAAACATGATGTGACTAGAGAATTTAAACCCAAAACTTGTTTTCAGAGTCCCTGAGGAATTTTGCCATCAACTTTGCAACTTGTTCAATCTTTACTGAACTTTTCCAAAGGATTGTTCCTTATATGTGCATTTCAGTGAAAAAAGAAACACATCTCTTTGATGTAGACCTTCTTTCTTTGAGCAAAGAACAGGTCATCCAGGTGCCAAACCCTTCCTAAGAAGAAAACCTGAACAAGACAGTCAGTTTACCCAGCCTGTCCTTGTATTTTGTAGGATTAAGCTTCATGCATTCTTGCAAGTAGTTTTGATCATTTGTGAAGATGGCACATCTGGTGCATATTGTGCCCTCTGTATCATTTTCCCCCTGGCATATTGTCTGGACGCAAAGTTATGTTTCTATGTCCTTTTCTCCAGATATCCCTACTTCTCTTTTTTCACTTACACACACAGTTTTAGTGTGCCATCTGGTTTCAATCTGCTTAATGTTATACTGTGCGCTTTAATGACAGAGGACATCAGGTGCCAAAGATGGCATGCAGACCTTCTTTAAAACGTTCCAAACCATCTAAAACCCCTATTTAGACAGTGTCAAAGGCAACCTGAGGTTATCAAGCTTCTACTGCAGAGCTGATAGCATATCATCCTCTTCTAACAGATTAATTTTTAAAAAAGGCCTCTCTCTGAGGTTCTTTAATTTCATAAATGTTCACTTTTGCCTACTTCAAAGCTAAGAAATAACATTTCTTAATGTGAAAATTGCACACAACATTTTCTTAATTTGTCTTGCAAGTAGTTATATGATCTAAAATCCAGGGAAGAAATGCAACAAATCCCTACCTTATAAACACACACATTATTTTTTGTAATTTTTACACTCCAGTCTGAGATATCTTTAAAAACTCAATGTTTTAAAATCTTGAATCCTGCTTTTATTTCTGGAATTGAGACTGAATCAAAATACTGTGGGCCTTCAACTCAGGAATCAGATCTTAATTTTGAAGTGTTTGCAGCTGCTGGTATTTGGGCTACCTTTCATTTCCCCAGCTTTGCTTATGGCAAATTTTTATGTAAAATAGCTTTCTGAGGCATAGTAAATAACCTCCATGAGTGTCCTGGAACGGATCTCCACAGTAGAGTCTTCTCTGATTCTGAGACATGTCTCCATGCTGACCTGGAGACAAACTGCCAGATGGAATAGATTGTGCTGAGCCTTTCTTTTTCTCAGCTTAGAGGTGTAGTCTACACATGCAGAAAAGCCATGCTTTGGCAGTGCCTGTTGTGTGCCAAGTGCTCACCGCAATAAGAAAGCCACATCATGCACAGCTAAAGTCTTATGAGGAGAGCTGAGAGAACTGGGACTGTTTAGTCTGGACAAGAGAAGGTTCAGGGAAGACCTTACCTCTCTCTACAACTACCTGAATGGAGGTTGTAGAGGTGGGGGTTGGTCTCTGCTCCTAGATAACAAGCAACAGGATGCTGTGCCAGGGGAAGTTTAGGCTCGAGGTGAGGAGAAAGTTCTTCACGGAGAGAGTTGTTAGATGTTGGAATGTGCTGCCCAGGGAGGTGGTGGAGTCACCATCCCTGGAGGTGTTCAAGAGGGGATTGGATGTGGCACTTGGTGACACAGTTTAGTAGTCATGAGGTCTTAGATGACAGGTTGGACTTGATGATCCTTGAAGTCTTTCCAACCTTATTGATTCTGTGATGAGAGGAGTGTCAGGGGAGGTTTAGATTGGATGTTTGAAAAAATTTCCCTACTGAAAGAACGGTAAAGCATTGAAACTGACTGCACAAGGAAATTGTGGGATCACAATCTCTGGAAATGTTCAAAAAACAGGTAGATGTGGCTCTTAAGGACATGGTTTAGTGGTGGCCTTGGATGTGTTAGGTTAATGACTGTACTCGATGACCTTGGAGGTCTTTTCCAATCTTAATGATTCTATGATTTCATGATAATTTGGCAAGTGGCAGTAAAAAAGATTGCCTGCACTAGATTAGATTATTTCTGCATTTTTTTTTACACACAACAGACTTGTTTTCTCATGTGGATTTCTGAATAGATGTTTTATTTCCTTACATTTTAAACTCTGATTTCTGCTTGTGTGTAGGTCTCTTATGGAGGTGTTTAAATCTTATGGAGGTGTTTATGGAAGTGTTTAAAGATGCACCAATCTGCATCTTCAGCCATTTTAAATATCTTTACAATGTTGCCCTTCACTTACCCTCGGGGAGATTTCTTCAGCAGAGGCTAAAATTCTGTATAGGAATACATCCACTGTATAGAAAATGATATCTGACACCATAAAACTTCTAGAGTGGTTCTGATAATATCCTCAAATAATTTCACAGCAAGGGTCAAATTCTCTGTTACAGTTTGTGTGTTTACCCAGAAATCTAAAAGAAACTATTGCCCCTCCCCACCCGCCCCTTTTTTTTTTTTTTAGTAAGCAGAAAAGTCTAATTGGAATGAATGAAATGACATTATTAAACACCAGAATGAAGATCACCAGGGAAATAATCTAACTGATGATACTCTAATGTTAACTCATTGCTTTTAAATAATCAGTAATCAGAAGCTTGAATTAGACTGAGATAGATTGTGCTAAGTGCTCAACTATTCAAAGTGAGCGTGAGAGATTTGGTGGAAAGTTCAGTGCAGTCAGGGAAAAAAATGTACTGCATTAAATATGCAGGGCCAAAGAAATCAAGCATCCTTTTAATTTTAAGTAAACACATTTTCTTTTGGTATATCTTAGTCTTTCTTCATGTGAATCTTGAATCATGAGGCACTTCAAGCTTTGATTAATATTCTTAATTGCACTCCCATTTTCGCTCTTGCAGCTGGCGGATGGAACGCTACAGATCAGACGGTGCTGTTATCAGTAGTGCTTAAACTGCTTGTGAACCAATGGTGGTACAGCCTGATTGTTTATCCCCTTTTATCCATACACAATTGGAACAAGGTGCAATAATCAAGACTTACCCCCTCCCTTTTTAAAAAAAAAAAATTCTTTCCTGTCTCTGTGGTATTAACCCTGATGGAAGCAGATGATAGGACATGGCTACAGGCTTAGAATCATAGAAGCATAGAATTGTTAGGGTTGGAAGGGTTCTTGAGAACCATCTAGTTCCAAGCTTCCTGTAGGTTGGGCAGGGGCACCTCACACTAGATCAGGTTGCTCAGAGCCCCATCCAGCCTGTCCTTAAAAACCTCCAGGGATGATGGGGCTTCCACCACCTCCTTGGGCAACCTGTTCCAGTATCTCACCACCCTCATGGTGAAGAATTTCTTCCTAACATCCAGTCTGAATCTACCCATTTCTGGTTTTGTTCCGTTTCCCCTAGTCCTGTCACTACCTGATAGCTTAAAAAGTCCCTCCCCAGCTTTCTTGTAGGCCCCCTTCAGATGCTGGAAAGCCACAATAAGGTCTGCTCGGAGCCTTCTCTTCTCCAGACTGAATAGTCCCAACTCTCTCAGTCTGTCCTCATAAGAGAGGTGCTCCAGCCCTCTGATCATCCTTGTGGGCCCTTCTCTGGACACGTTCCAGCACATCCAGATCCTTCCTTTAATAAGGGCTCCAGAACTGGATGCAGTACTCCAGGTGGGGTCCACCAGAGCTGAGTAGAGGGGGAGAATCACCTCCCTCAACATGCTGGCCATGCTTCTCTTGATGCAGCCCAGGATGTGGTTGGCTTTCTGGGCTGCAAGTGCACACTGCTGGCTCATATTGAGGTTCTCATCCACCAGCACCTCTAAGTCCTTTTCTTCAGGGCTTCTCTCAAGCCAGTTTCTGCCCAGCCTGTATATCTGTGCTTGGGATTGCCCTGTCTCAGATGCAGGACCTTGCATTTGGTCTTGTTGGCTTGTGCCCACCTCTCCAGCCTGTCAAGGTCCCTCTGGATGGCATCCCTTCCCTCCAGCGTGTCTGCTGCACCGCACAGCTTGGTGTCATCATCAAACTTGCTGAGGGTGCACTCAATGCCACTGTCCATGTCACTGACAAAGATGTTGAACAAGACTGGTCCCAGGACTGATCCCTGAGGGACTCCACTTGCCACTGGCCTCCACTTGGGGAAGAGTGGCTGGAAAGTTGCTTGGCAGAGAAGGATCTAGGGGTACTGGTAGACAGCTGACTGAATGTGAGCTAGCAGTGTGCTCAGGTGGCCAACAACATCCTGGCTTATGTCAGCAACAGTGCGACCATCAGGACCAAGGAAGTGACCTTACCTCTGTACTTATACCTGATGAGGCTGCACCTTGAGTAGTGTGTTCAGTTTTGGGCCTGTCACAATGAGAGGGACACAGAGGTTTTGAAACTTTTCTAGAAAAGGGCAAGAAGGCTGGTGATGGGTCCTGAACACAAGTCCTATGAGGTTGTTCAGCCTGAAGAAAAAGAGGCTGAGGGGAGGCCTCTCTACAGCTACCAGAAAGGAGGTTGTAGCAAGGTGGGAGCTGGCCTCTTCTCTCAGGTGACAAATGATAGGATGAGAAGAAATGAACTTAAGTTGCACCAGGGAAGGTTTAGATTAGATATTAGGAAAAATTTCTTCATTAAAAGGGTCATTGGGCACTGGAACAGTGGAGTCATCATCCCTGGAGTTGTTTAAAAGGCATCTGGATGAGGTACTTAGGGACATGGTCTAGCAGTTATGTACATTGACTGGGCTCAATGATCTTCAGGTCTTTTCCAACCAGGCAATTCTATGCTTCTATGACTGTGAGCCAGTTTTTGTAATGCCAAACAATTTGCAACAACAGAGAAGTCTGGAAATCTTACACGATGTGCCAGGGACATACCTGTCTTCCACCTGGGCTGAATATTTCTTGGTGGGAGTGTCACTTGTTTCTGTGCTTTTCTCTGCCAGTGCTAATTAGGGTGGACATACAGTAAATCCAGAGGAAAGAGCATCATATTAGTAAGAAGTTGAGCAATGGTATCTAATTAGCTGAAAAATGAATGGAGGCTCAATAATTCCTTCTGTTTGCTAGCGGCAAACAATGATCTCTCTAAATGTAAGAATCCTAATTACTCTATAAGTTTTAAGCTGTTTGTATCTTTTTGTTTCCTGTGGCTTAGCTGTTATCCAGTCATATTACCTTACAGGTGAATGAATGACTTTTTTCACTAACAACAACATGTACTCTGTTTTGGTATGAAAGGCAAAAACTTTCTTTCTATTGTTACCAGCATAAGCAAAACTAGTTAAGAAATTGAGTGGAAGATTGACCAGTTCATTTGGTAAAGTCCACATTGGTTTGTTGATGCTAAAATTAGATGGCATTTTGTATAGTCAGCATTGCTATCATAATCTATGTGTTTGCAGTGAAACTATTTTTGCTTAAGAAAAGGCATTATGCTATACATAATTAAGTGGACTTTTGGACACAGGAAGGTTTGTGTGTTTTTCAGTTGGATTTATAATAGGATATGTTTTAGTTTTATCAAGCATTGTGTAGGACTTGTGAGTGCACCATCCTGTGAGGGCACTGGAGTCTGGCTGACAGAGGTGATTAGTTAAAATTTGGGGATCTACTTTGAATGTTCCTCCTGTTGGAAGAATGTCAGTGATGAATCAAATGACCTTCTGTCATTGTTTACATAGGACTGAAAAAAAAAAAAAAGGAAAGAAGATGTATAGTATCACAGGTTATTGCACCAGCACGTAGCACTGTAGCAGAGCCCTTAAACTCAGACATTTCAGACATTGTAATTGCTCATCAGTTATTTCTCTGAAATGTTTTGAGCCTTTGGCATTAAAAGGATTCTGTGATTACAAGAACAATGTCAAACTGCAGGAATTCAAAGAAATGCAGATAGGATGACATCCAGTGAAACTGCTGGATGTGATACTACAAGACGTCCATTTAATTACCAGAAATACTCTGAATCTGTTTCCATTTTGGATCCATCAGTTTCACCCTGGCTGCAGCCTTGGGTGTCAGTGCAAAGCAATACAAACTCATCTCAGTAATTCCTATAACTGCCAGTGATAAATTGGAAATCTATGCAAGTTCCCACACTGGCATACTTACATGCAGCATTTTCTTTTTCTTATGGTTTCAACTTTGGATTGAAAATATGTCTCAGTTTGTGTTATCATTCTCACTGTTAATTCTGAAGGGTCTCCCATAAGCTGCAAGTGTCTGCTTACAATTCCCTGGATGTGCCAATGGTTCTTTCCACTGCTGTGGTTGTCACTGAACTAACATTTTTGTTGCAGTGGTTGTCACACTGCTAAATTCTCATAGTTGCTGCATAGGTGTTGTGAAATGTTTTATGCATTCTGTGCTGACAACCAAAGCATTGTGGGGTTATGTGTTGCACCAGCACTTTTTTTTTTTTTTTTAGTTTGAACAAAAATGCCTATCCTTTTTTTTTCTTATTTTTTCCCCACTATCTATAATAGTTGCAATTAAATTGTTTAAGTTGCAATAAAATTTGATGAGGTGTTTCCTGTATCTAGTGGGGTAAAAATGTGTCTTTGATTTGATTTACCACCCTGATGTTGACAGGGCCCAGTTTTCCCTCTGGCAGTATTTGACAGTTATAACGCAGTTCACATTCCAGTCAGGTTCCAGGCTAGAACAGAGGTGTATTAGAGAAATTGTCTGGTACCAGTTGGCCCAGTTTTTGCACTACAGCAAATCAACAAGCCTAACATCTGCAAAACAGGATTTTTTTTCCTCCTCCAGGCATCCTATCATTGTTGTTCTTCTTCAGCATCTGAACTCGCAGTGAACTGCCTGTTCTGATAGGCTTCATGTTCATTACAATATAATATACTGTATAAGTGTAAATCGGTAATTAGATGCTAGGGCTCTTGGAGTGTGATTTATTAGGAGGAAATTAAATTCTACTAAAACAAATATGCCTAGGTTTGAATGTTGAAAGAAGATGAGTACAGAATCTGTTCATTCCTTCTATCTTTAAGTGGCTTCCTAATAAAATTAGATACTTTAAATATCCGGATTTCTAGCTCAAGCCTTATTTGACATTTCATTATCATATGAATTGCATTTTTATCTTGACAAGTTTAGACATAAAACTCAAGTATTAAGCACTGTGTGAAAAATTGACTAGGAGGATTATAAAGATTCTAATATCTCAGCATTTTCTTCACTTTTATTGATCACTGCAATCCAGCTGATGTGGCAGCAGCCAAAAAGCATTCGAAACACGTTGATATATTAAAAATGATATAACTCTTTATCTAGATTTATATTAGATGCAATCAGGTGACACACCACGGTGATCTACTTTGTGACTTTCAAAATTGGTTATGTCAAAGTCGACGGAAATTGGACTGAATAATATTCATCTCTCAGTGCCAGTTGTGCTTATTTATTCAGGTATTTATTGTGATATAGTCTCTAAAAGTCGTTCTGAATGAAAGCCTAGAGACTTTATAACTGCCCTAAAAAGTGAAGTTTTCTTGCAGAAAATTGTTTGCATTTAAGTATGGCGTATGCTTAGGTGATGCAAAACTGTTGCATTACCCTAGCTATCATTTTCTGGCTTTATACAGCTTTTATTAAATTATATCCTGAATAATACGGAGAAAAATTGCTGTTAACAAATCTGACGGTTTGTGTTAGGACTTTTTTTTTAATCTTGAGTAGTTTAAATTGGATATATCTGAAACATGGTGTATCATGTAATAATCTGAGTGGGCTCTTTGGTTAAAACAAAATGAACTCACGTTGCCTAAGTTATATATGCTAATAATGACGGTGATTTTTTTAGTTGTTAGAAATGAGTATTCTTGATAAAACTTAAGAAAAAAAACTACTGAGGATTTCAAAGTGGTATTTAACAAAGAGGTAGTTCTATTTTAGAATAAATCACAGCCAAGTATAAATTAATACCACGTCGGCTGCTAAAAGTTTCATTTTTATCTGTCAAACATAGGTAAGGCATGGGGGATGAACAGCCATATAGATGTGAACCTGTTCCTTGTACTGAACAGGATAAGCCACTGAAGGGAAGTGATCCAAGGAGAGATAGGTCTCAGGGGGACATGGACTGAAATTTTTACTCTGATAGAAACTTCCCCTGAGGTAAGCAGGGAAAGACTGGAAATCCCATATTAAAGGAAAAAAAAGGGACGTGTGTTATTTTCAGTGAATCATAAAATTCTGAGGGCCGTTGTAGCCCTAAAGAGAGTCTTGTGCTCTACATTTCTTACATTCTTAAATTGGGTTTGTTGAGCTTTTATGGTTTACAGTATGTATTGAAGTCATAGAAAGCACCCTAAAGATGATATTTGTTTCTCTTCAGCACTCTGGAAAAAAAGGTCATTGCACAGGGCAGCCCAACAGTATCTCTCCTGGAAACCTCTGAAAGGAGGAAGAAGGTACGGAAGAAAACAATATGATTGGATTGGTACATAAGGAAACACAGAAAAAAAAAAAATCACAAAAAGGTGTGTTTCCAGGCTGTGTCTCTTTCAAAGTAGCATTGTGAGTAAAAGAAGATAGAAAAGTTGTTGATGAAATAGCAGAATCAAAGTCAAAAGAAAGAAAGAAAGTGCAGTCTTAGTTAGGATTCTGAGGGACACATCTGGAAAACCAGGACCCATTGGGTCCTTCTGCTTCATCTTCTGCTTTGGTGAAACCGTGTTTTTTTGGGGAAAAGGAAACATAATCCTTAAGAAAGCCTGATGTGAGAGGAGTGTGTGCTCCAATCTTTAACATTTAAACAATCCAGAGATTGTTTCTTCACTGTTGAGGTAGATGACAGATATACTTTATTACTTCAAAGGTGCTATTTTTGCTTTGACATCTAAAGAGTTCATCTAGACCTCTGTATCTATCCAGTCTTTTCTATATGAAAACTTCAGCAGCAAAGCTGATCTCAAACTTATCCACCAGGTCACTCCCTGTCTTCCTCCTTTAACTCTGACAAAGACTGTTTACTTTCAATGCTAGCCTCTATTTTTCTTCACTTTGTACCCTAGAAAGCGCTCAGAACACATTTGCCTTCCTCTTCCAGCTCAGCTCTCCTTTGTTTATTGTCTTGTAACTTCAGCATGTGTCAAATACATAACCAGAGGCATATATTTCCTCCCTTGTTGTTAACTACTTCTTTCTTTGCAGGTAAGGATTTTCTTCAAGAAAAAACACCACTAATGGAACTGATATGAAAATGTTTTTTTTTTTCCTACGTGGTTATATTTATAATATTCTTTTCTAGCAATAGTTCAGCAAGGAAAACAAAGAAGTTTAATGCTCCTGTCCAGATGAATTATTTTTCTGACATCTAATCTCTCTGTTGTGCTCACGCCTGTTACAGCGGGAATGTACACCAGGTAAATCAGCTCCATCTATCCAGTGCAGCATGGTGGGCTTTAATCTACAGCTTGTAGAAGTCCCCCTGCTCTGTCAAAAATCTTTTCCTGTTATCTCTAACAGCCTCTCTCTGTGCTCCCTTGCTTTTCTTCCCTGTTACCATTTCCAGATTGAATGTCTGATCTTCAGTTGCATGATCCTGAACATTCTGATCTTTTTTAGCTCCTGTTTCTCCTGCTCACTTGCTCTCGTGCTGTTGACATATTGCACCTTCAGAACTAAGGGAGATTTATCAGGAATGTGATACACACTTCTTCCAAATCAGCTCTTCTTTGAGAGCAGAGCAGGTGCTGCCTTCCTTTTGCCTTCCATTAGCCCTTACACAATTTTCAATATCTAGTGGAAGGATTTTTATGTTTGAAAAGTGAGGCTGTTGTATGCTACCAGAATTAAAGACCTTTTTCTACTCTAGGCAGAGCTTAAGCAGTCTCTGCTCAAGTATTCCTGCCCTGCCTTACCAATGCTTCTTGAGAAGCTATGAGTTGTGCAAGCTGATATTTCCTCTGACCTTAACCAGAACAGGAAGCCATTCTAGAAACAACAGAAAGTGACCATTGTCTTACTTATAACAGGCTGTAAAAGAATAAAAAAATATACTGTGTTGAAGGTATGTAAACCCCTCAGTGTCCAATAAAGCCAGTTCATGGAGCTGAAGCCTCTGATAGCCTCTGCAAAGGGCACCTTTGGGTCAGTCCCTGCAGTGAAGGAACTGACTGCTTTCCATACAGAAGGGGGCACTTTACAGAAAGAGAAGTACAGGGGTTTTACTTTTAAGTAGTTTAGATTGAACAGAAAAGGGCAAGCAGAGGGTTCTGAGAATGTTGTGTATAAAGGATAGCTCTCTGGGACTGACGTTAAGAACACAGAGAAACCTCTAGACAGTTAGCAGTGTGGTTGATGCTTTCCAGAAGAAAGAGAGATTGAAGAGAATAGAGGTAAGTGTGGAAGACCAGAATGATCTTGAAAACTATCCTGGGAAATACCTTAGTTGTCATTTTCTCTTTTAAGGTGTGGGCTGAGAATAAACTTTAGTTTCTATTCTGAAAAAGAACTGTAAGTGCCACTTTGGAGGGAAGCAGGTATTCACAAAGGGGACTGATAGCTGGAGACTAGAAACCAACACACATAATACAGAGAAAGTGAGGACTGTGAATATGGCCTGGAGGGAAATGTCAAAGTCAGGTGAAATTGCTTTCCTTAATCTTTCCTAAAGATTTTCTAGACTGCCTTGTTCAGTGCTCTCAATTTGTACACCATTTTTGAGTGCATGCCACTTTTTCCAGTTTTCTCTCAGGTAATGAAGGTGTTTTGATCCTGCCCTATACTGGAGCTGTGGAGACTGTGCTGTCTCTGGTGTAGGTGAGTGGCTCTCTATTTGTTGCAATAGGACATCACAGGGATGCCAGATTCCCCTGATGAAACTGCCTGGTTTGGTGTGGTTTTGGTGTTGTTTTTTTTTTTTTTTTTTTTTTTTTTTTTTTTTTTTTTGTGAGAGAGTAGTACACAGAACTCTGCATTCACCATATAAAAGGGTTTTATATTTGTGCTGATTGCTTGGCAGAGATATGGAAGATACAAGCATATTCCTGTCTTGTAGAGAGTGAGAGCAGTGGGACCAGTGTGCTTTTATGGATGTGATGATGGCTGAAAAGAGTGCTCTGGGGTCTTAGAGACTTAAGTTCTGCAATAGTGAAGCTTTACTGATTGCAAAAGTTATTTCCTGATTCACATAATCTTAAAGGAGATCAGCACCCAGCTCAGACATGACATGTCAACTGCATCTTCATGCATCCCAGGTGACCAAGAGAAGAGGCTGTATGTTGGTGGAGTTCTTTTGAAATGAGACAAGATCTTTGGGGAGATCATGGCTGTCCTCAGTACCTTGCACAGCATGGTTCCTTTGTCCAGCATGAGTGATTTTCAAACTACAACTACAAACAAGATTCAAATTACTTGATTACACAAGGAGTTTGAGCATGTACATACTTTACATTCCTGCAAATGACATCAGTATTCACTGAAGTATCACAGTGTCACAGTACATTAGAGGTTGGAAGGGACCTCCAGAGATCATCGGGTCCAATCCCCCTGCCAAAGCAGGATCAGTTAGGGTAGTCCACACAGGAATGCATCCAGACAGGTTTTGAATGTGTCCAGAGGAGACTCCACAACCTCTCTGGGAAGCCTGTTCCAGTGGTCTGTGACCCTCACTGTAAAGAAGTTTCTCCTCATGTTGAGGTGAAATCTTCTCTTTTGAAACTTGTTGTTTCTTGTCTTACTGTGTATCACTGAAAAGAGCTTGGCCCCCTCCACGTGACACCCACCCTTCAGATATTTATACACATTGATCAGATCCCCTCTCAGTCTTCTCTTCTCCAGACTAAATAGCCCCAGGGCTCTCAGTCTCTCTTCACAGGGGAGATGCTCAAGTCCCCTAATCATCCTCGTGGCTCTCTGTTGGATTCTCTCTAGCAGTTCTCTGTGTTTCTTGAACTGGGGAGCCCAGAACTGGATGCAGTATTTCAGGTGTGGTAGAGGGGTAGAAGAACTTCCCTAGACCTGCTGGACACACTTTTCTTGGTACACCCTAGAATACCATTAGGTTTCTTGGCCACAAGAGCACATTGTTGTCCCATGGAGAACTTGCTGTCCACCAGCACTCCAAGGTCTTTCTCTGTGGATCTGCTTTCCAGCAGGGCAGCCCCTAACCTGTACTGCTACCTGTTGTAATTCCTCCCCAGATGCAGGACTCTGCACTTGTCCTTATTGCACTTCATGAGGTTTGCCTGCACCCAGCTCTCAGCCTGTCCAGGTCACGTTGGATGGCTGCACAGCCTGAGGGGGTGTCAGCCAACCACCCTAGTTTTGTATCATCAGTGAACTTGCTGAGGGTACTCTCAATCCCCTCATCTAGGTCCTTGATAAAGATATTGAACAAAACTGGATCCAGTACTGATCCCTGGGGGACACCACTTGCTACAGGCCTCCGAGTTGACTCTGTGCCTCTGATGATGACCCTCTGAACTCTGTTGTGGAGCCAGTTTGCAATCCACCTCACTGACCAGCCATCTGTGCCACATCCCCTGCGCTTTTCTATGAGGATGTTATGGGAGACTGTATCAAAAGTCTTACTGAAGTCAAGATGTGTGACATCCACTGCTCTTCCCTCATCTACTCCTGTAACCTTCTTGTCTTCCATGTAGTTAGAGATGACCTCCAGGATGAGCTGCTCCATCATCTTTCTAGGCATGGAGGTAAGACTGACTGGTCTGCAGTTGCCTGGGTCATCCTTCTTTGAAGACTGGAGTGGCATTTGCTTTCTCCCAGTCATCAGGCTCCTCTCCATGACTTTTTAAAAATGATGGAGAGAGGGTCTGCAACAGTATCAGCCAGCTCTCCCAGCACTCATGGATGCTCCCCATTGGGGCCCATAGATTTGTTTGTCTTTAGTTGGTATAAGAGATCTCTAACCCAGTCCTGACTGACTAGTGGAGTGTCCTGTTCCCTCCAGTCCTGCTTCCTTGCTTCCAGAGATTGAGGTTCCTGAGGGCAGATCTTAGCAGTAAAGACTGGGGCAAAGAAGGCACTCAGCAACTCTGCCATCTCTATATCATCAGTTACCATATCTCCTATCTCATTCAGCAGTGGGCCTGCTCTTCTTTTTATCATTGATGTATTTGAAAAAACTCTTCCAAGAGGGCCTTGGCCTTCCTTGTTGCATCTCTACATTCTCTGGATATATTTCTATAATCTTCCCAATTGACCAGACCTTTTTCCAACATTCATTAATGATCTGATTTCAGTAAAATGGGATCTTACCCCTCTCCATAATGGGAAGGGGGATTGTGAATGTTGCTTTTTCATAATGCAAAATATGACTAAAACCATCCCTTACTGACCCAGACTGCTGAGGTCACTCTTCATATCTGAAGCTTAGTCTTAGATTTGTTCTTCAGTTTCCCTGGAATGAAGAAATGAAGTGAAGAAATGCAATCCTGGGAGTTACTGAGAATGGGAGATATGATTATCAGGGCTCCCAGAATCACATTATTGGCTCATTTTTGACAGACCTGCCCTGTTTAGTGTTCTTGTTTATAGACCTGTTAACAAAATACTGATATGGGATATATACTTTTTCCTTTAAGAAAAAAAAAAAAAGAAATCACATTTGGGCTGGAAATGTGATTGTTTAAGCTGTTGCTCATTTTGCACTGAAGCTTTCACATCTGCAGCTGAAACTGTGCCAAGTCTCCGATGGAGGTACAAGCAGATGGACTTCTAACCTTTACAAAAGGTATATTACAGCAAAGCTAATGGGAATTAAATTAGTGAAGCCAGTCATTCAGTCATTTTATGTGAAAACAGGGAAAGTTCAAACATATCTTTGTATTGGAAACAGTTTTGTGTTTACCTGTTTTTTATTTATATATTTATATATATATACAGACACACATACATAGATACATAGAGAGAGATATATATATATTAGTGTGAGGGAAAGGAGTTTCTCTGCCCCAGTGGTATCATAGTGGGGAAGTAAAAATTCATTATTTTGTTCCAGACATGAACATTCTAGTGGGATTTTGAGAAAACACTAGCATGGAATGTAGAACTGAAATTACTGAAAGGTATTGTGGTTTAACCATAGGAGACAGCTAGCCACCACCCAAGTGCTCACTCAGTACCCACTGGTGGGACAGGGGAGAGAATAGGAAGTGTGAAAGTTTACAGGCTGAAATAAAGGCAGTTTAATAGAGAAAGCAAAAGCTGTGTACATAATCAAAGCAAGATAAACAAGTAATTTACCACTTCACACTGACGAGTAGGTGTTTAGCCATCTCCAGGAAAGCAGTGCAGCATCAGATGTAAAGATTATTTGGGAAGACAAACACCATCACTCTGAATGTGATCCCCTCTTCCTCCTTCTCCCTAGCTTTACTGCTAAGCTTCATGTTGTACACTCTGTAACATCCTTTTGATCAGCTTGGGTCAGCTGTCCCAGTTGTGACCCCTTGAAAGAACTCAGGGGGAAGTTCGTAGAGAGCTGTTTCCTGTGAGAGGCACCCCATGTTGGAGCGGGGGAAGACGATGAAGGGTCCTATCCTTGAGAGGGATGGAGTAGCAGAGGTAGCCTGAGAAAACAAGAGGAGTAAAAGAAAAGTTGTAAGATTTGGTTTTATTTCTCATTACCCTACTCTGATTTGGTTTTCATTCAACTAAATTAATTTCCCCAAGTTGAATCTGTTTTGCCTTTGATAATTATTGAGTGATCTCTTCTTGTCCTTATCTTGACCCACAAACCTTTCATTGTATTTTCTGTTCCCTGACCAGCTGGGAGAGGATCGATAGAGTGGCTTTGGTAGGCTCCTGGCATCCAAAAAAGGTTAACCCATGGCACCCAGACAAAGCCAGTAAAAAAGAAATCTCATAAAGCCAATGGTACAGACCTTCAGGGAAATGAAACACATTTGGTGTGGGGTATTTTTGTTTGCTTGGTTGGGGTTTTTTTCCTAATTTTCTTGTGCATTATAAATGATAAAGGAGAGCAGGTGTCATGGTAGGGCCAAACGGGCCCAGAACAAACCCAGACAGGCCCTGATGTGTCTAGACATGGTCTCCCTCTCTCCCTTCCTTCTGCAGGAGTCGGGGTAATGCAGGAAAAGGGACAAAAGAAAGGCACCAACATGTCTGGGTAAACAAGTTCCCTTCTGGGGTAAGAGCACATGTACTGGCCACTGCTTCTCCCTGACCAGACCTATGTTTCTGCCTTTTATGGCCACAGCCTGGCAGACCCCTCTTCACTGGGTAACTGTTTGCTGGCTTCAGTTGCCCTATTGGCCCAATTGAATCTCAGGCAAGATATACATACAGGCCGATTTCTAGTTGCCTTTGCCTTGCCTTGCCTGAACCTGCTTTGCCTTCTTGGACCTGCCTTGCTTGAAGCTGTCTTGCCTCGAGTTGCCTTGTCTCAAGTTGCCCGGTAGAGAGGCTGGGATAAAAGCCACGAGCCTACTCTCTGCAAGCTAGAGAAGCCATGATTCTTAGGAGCTGGAGCCAAGCCTCACTTCCCCTTGCAACTAGAATTTTGCCTTGCTTCAATTTACCCAGGAAAATGCAAGTGCCCATTGCGAGAAGCCTCATAAACCGCCCGCTGTCCTGCTGATGTCAGACCAGCCCTGAGACTGCGTGGCCTTTCTGCTGGCAACCAGCTATGCCTGGTGCATGAGAGCACCCCAAAAAGCCTCAGCGGCTAATAGACAGCAGCAGCACCCCCCCTTGGTTGGCATCAGCTGTGAGTAATTAATTCATTGCCTCTTTGGCTTAACGGTTCTTATCGAGTCTCATCCCGTGGTCAAGCACCATTTTGCTCCCACGGATTCTCTCTTTTTGTCATTCCTTTTCCCAGTTTGCTTAAAATTGTTAAAATTGTTATATTTGCCTAAATATTGTACATTTCCACTGTAAATATATGTTCTAACTGTACATTGAACCCATTTAATAAGGTTTTGGCAATTAATAGAAGTTATTAATATTTTTATTAATATTAATATTTGCCACATCTTAATTACAAATTCAATAAATTCCTTAACAGCAGGTACTGGTTCTGCTTTTTAAATTTCACTTTTACTTAAGGCATATTCTTGGCTTTCTCTTTAGACTTAATATAGGAGATCATTAAGTGACACTTCTTGACATAATATTCAAGTTTGGATGGTGATGAACTCTATTTCTGCAGCTCACATGTTTCACCGGGAATTTTGTTTGGGATCAAAAGTTACTGCTATCATTACTCAGTGTCAACAATATTAAAAAAAAAAAAAAGTTAACTTGGAAATGAGGCAAGGAACCCGAAAGAGGAGTCTTCTTTAGCGTCCTGCATACAAACATTTCTTTGGGGCAGAATATCTCTTTGCTGCTTTTGCAGTCAAGGCAAGTGTCTCCTCTTCTGGTTTCACACTGAATAGAGCAAAACAGTCAAAATAGTAGGAGTAGGAGAAAAGAAGTCTCACACAGATTGTAACTTTCAGATAGAGCACAAGGTAAAAAAGCAATGAATAGGTACTACTGCTATCAGCAAGACTGTTAATAGGAAGAATTAAGCACACATTTAGTAGAAAGTCTCCAGCCTGTTCGTCTTCGGGTTCAGAGGTGTTACCGATGTGCCTTTGGATCAAGCAAAAAACTTCATTAAAATGTAGCTCCTGGTGATTCCTGTGAAGGCTACATTAATCAGAGCAGATGATAGTGGAAACAAAAAAGCAAAAACGTCTATTCTGTTGTCTGATTGGCAGCTCCATAATAAATACTACATGACAGGCCAGAAAAAAATATGAGAATAGGTCATGGAAACACAGAAGTCCTGATATTTCTGTGAGCTAGCTTGCTGCCAGCGGTGTGCGTTTTAAACATGGCCAAAGATAAAGATATGAAGATTATACCAAGGATCAAATAGTGACATGACTACAGGCTGAGTGGATAATGTAGTTACAGAGCAAGAATCCTGAAGAGAATATGGTATGCTAAACATGTTGTGGCTGAAGGGAATATTTTGATTCTTAAGCATAAAAGCCCAGAATTGTTAATGGGAGAGATATATTATGATGTCCACTGTGAGTTTAGTAACGCTTTTGACATTATCTCTGAAAACTTCCTTGTATCCATGTTGGGATAATTTGGGCTGGCTGGCTGGGCTATGAGGTTGGATAAACTAACTGTCTGGGTTGTCAGCCTCAGTAATTAATGGGTTGTACTCAATGGGGATGATCTTTAAGGTCCCTTTCAATACAAACCATTCTATGTTTCTATGATTAGGAATCATTTCTTTACTGAGAGGGCAGTCTCAGTAGTTTCCAAAAAAGGTGATCAATGCCCCAAGCCTGTCAGCATTTAAGAGGTATTTGAAAAATGCCCTTGTTAACATGATTTAACTTTTGAACAGCCTCATGGTGGTGAGGCAGTGAGAGTCTCTTACAAATTATTTTTCTCTTTTCTCTATCTCTCCTTGAGAGAGGGCAAAATTTGGAATAGGGAGATACTGAAAGATGGAAGATTTTTTGCACCATGGTGACATCCCAGAGATTGTAAAATGTGCTTGGAGGTTTTCAAAGCCCAGCAGGATAAATCCCTGAGCAGCCTGATATGAATTTGCTGTAGTCCTTACTTTCAGATTAGTCTACACCCCCTTCTGAGTTATTCTGTGGCGCTCTGATGGTTGCTGCCAATGTTGCTCCTGGAATTTATGTAATTCTGATATTATTAATCAAACAAAAACTGTACAGAGTTTCAAAGATCCAGAAGTGAGGATTCAAGAACCCCTTAGAAAAATATCCCTCATGATGGTGAGTGACTGTGGTTCATCAGTCAGCTTACACGTTTATGCATGAGCAAACTTGGCAATAGTAGGCTCTTCACACTGTAAGAAGATTACTTGGGTCTGGTTAACTATTTGTGAATAAGCATACCAATTGATATCTACCTTTAAAATCAGAAAGGGAAATCAGAGTCATAGAATTCTGGAGTTTAAAATTGTGCATCTAATTACATAAATCTTGTGTGTGAAGTTAAGTACTGAGGATGCTGGCAAAAATAATACTGAATAGAGAGAAAGGCCAACAGAAATCAGTAAATAAACTTGCAGTCTCATTTATCTGGTTAGATTTACAGTTTTCCAAGCATTGCATACTTGGGTACAAAACCTCAAGCTAAGCAGTAGCTGCAGAAAGTATCTGAGCAATTTATTATTAGTTATCAGATGCATTGTATCAAGGCTGGCACCTGAGTGTGTAGCTACTCTCCGTCACTGGAAATCTTCAGTGAAGGCTGCTAGTTATGCAAGGATTTACTCTACTTGAGGTCTGACTGCAGGACTTGAAGCAGGGAAGTGCACTGACTCCTGGTATACACAAATTCAGCATAGTCTGTTCCTATAAACCTTCTGGCCGTGCTGGCAGGGCCAGGGGAGGCAAACTAGGATGTCCTGGTTTGAGGCCAGACAGATTCTCTGTTGCCCCAAGAGGGACAAAAGAATGACACTAACAGAAATGGATTGGAGAGTGATGGAAATTTTAAATGGAAAAGCAATTGGTGAAACTACAAAAACTTCAAAGCATAGTAGCAAAGAATCCCAAAGCATACAGAGTCCCTTACACCACACCCAAAGGCCTCCCAACGCTTCCTTTCTCCTCAGCTGAGGGTATACCCAAAAACCCCAGGGCTCTTTCTTCACCCCCCACACTGCTAGGCTAGTCTCAGACTGGCCAGGTCTGAGACTGCCCCTCCCTTCTTCTCCTGGCATTAGGCCTAGACAGTGCTAAGAGGCCTTGAGATACTCTGCTACCATTACCCGATAGAGAGCATCTCCCATGGGAGCAGAGAGGGGAGAAAGAGAATGACTTTGCAGGTGGATTTATAGGGTGCAGGATTGATGGGTAGAAACACGCTGTTTCCTGTGTCCACCTACTGGGCTGGACACTCGGAACACCAGAGGTGTAACTTATGTGGCAGTAGCAGGAGGAACCCAGCCTAAACTGCCACAAAGGGCATAGCTGGTGTGTCTGTGAGGAGGCTACAGGCACAGTGTTTTAGAAAATCTTATGGTGGTTGAGTGGATTATGGCCACTACAACTTGTTGACTTCCTAGCTATAAGGCTATTCAGTCCTTATCACTGATGGAGGAAGTAAAAGCAAGGCTGCTGTCATTTGTTACTCCTTGAGAGACATCTTAATTTCTAAAAATTACCACTAAGCAATTATGCACCCTTACCCAGTACATAAAAGGACATAAAACTTCTAAAAACTGTGCTGATGGTAGGATACCACAGAAATAACTCCTTTTCACAGATAAGCAGCACTTTATAGCTACAATCCATCAAATTCTTGCAAGCTCTGTAAGTGCACTTCACATTGCAAATCTGCAGTGCTGAGCTTTCTCTTCATCCATGAGCCTCTTCTGCGCAAATATTCAGAGTAGTTTCCATGGTTATGTCTATACCTGTAAACCAAACAGTTTCAAGCCATGGGCATGTGCAGGGTTGTGTGCCCAGCTTCACTGTTAAGTTAGTCCAGTCCTAGCAGATCTTTGGCTTGCTGTAACAAGAGCTTTCCAAGCAACTGCTCAGGCAAGGCTTGGGAGACAGCACAAGCCAGGGACAGTGCCCAGTAAACAGCCTGAATGCAGCCACTCTGTTTTTGAAGATAAGAGAGTTTAGCCAAAAGAACAAAATTTGTGCTATGCCAGTTGGCCTCCAGGCTAGATAATGGTCCCTCACCCATTTAATTTACTAGAACAGACATAGACCTGCTTGTGTTCACAAATCTATCGTTAGCAATTTGGGACCCCAGTGGTGGTCTCGTCTGCTGCTTGGCCACCTCTGGCTGTTGGTACACAAAGTTGCAGTCCTGAGAAGGGCAGATGCTGTGCTGCATATTCTCTTCTTTGTGTAACTTGGTTCTGCTACAGTGTGAGAGGATATCCTGAGCTGCCACCTGTGCAAATGAAAACTTGTTCCAATTAACACATATAGAATGAACATGGCACCAGATAATTACAGGAAGGGGTCTTTGGAAGGATAAAAAAAAAGTGTTTTTCCTTGGAAAACCAATGTCCTCTCACCCTGCCTCTTTAACAAGTATTCATACCTGTCATCATAGCCTTCCCGTTGAGACCACACATCCTCCTCCCCTGGATATTAGCTGTCTCTTTTCATTTGTGTTGCCATGCCATAAAAAATGAAAACAAACACTGTGGGATCACAAATGTGGCCATAATTCTTTATCATGCAGTTTAAAGCAGAAGCTAATCAAGAGGAAAAAGACTAATACTTGAATAGGTTGCTGCATATACAAGCAGTGCAATAATTGTCTCTTGGTCTGAACAAAAAGATAATAAAAATGTTTTACAGTCCTCTTTAATTGTATCAAAAATTGAAAATCAAGACTTTATTGCAGAAAAAGGAAGCATTAATCTATCTGAGGGCCATTTTGTGGAGAATGCTTCCTGGGGAGGTATGGTGATAATTACTTATCTTTAATAGGTTTCTGGGTTGTGGAACCAAAATGTGGTGGTGAAGGTGGTATAGGGGTTATTTATGAGCCCCTAAACAACCATGATCCATTACATCCCACATCTAATGTGACTTACAGGTCTGCATTTTTAGCATGTTTGTTTGGGTTTTTCTTAGCATCCAGCTGTTGCAGGATGAAGAAAATATGCTAGCTGAGTCATTCTACAATGTCACGTGAATTTGCTGTTTTCCTCTGTGAAGCACCATACTGGCAGCTCAGCGTGCAGAAAGGACTGATAAGACATGGTGATGGGCATCACTTACAGAAATCTGGGAGGCTGCAGAGAAAGAGAGGTGCAAAAGAAGTTACCACAGAGCACCAGATCAGGGGGACCTTGTGACCAGATTAGCAGCAAAAATGGACAGGTAGGAACTTGGCTGAAACAGTCCAGCAAGGGAGCTGAGGGGAAGCTGGTTTAAGCAGAGTAGTGGAGGAGGCTGAGCTCTTCCTGTTTCAAGTTAATGGCAAAACTCACTGACCTTCAATGTCCTGAAGGGCTATATTATATACTAGTTTGTTCTTGCTATAGGGTCAAGTTAATGATTACTGTGAGCTAATCACCAAACAAACTAGCTTAGTTTGTTTTTATCAGGACAACAAAACACACGTTCCTTGCTAACTTAGACCAGACAGGTAATTTGCTTTGGTCAGGGGTCCCAAGTGACCTTGTAAGAACTTCATTTTTGCTTGGTTAATATCACAATTCTGTTTAAATACAGGTGTTCAACCTTATTACAATGGTTTGTGCTTTTCTCATAATTATTCTGCATTCTTCAGAATAGTTCTTCTATCTACATTTCTTGCAGATACGCTAATATAAACTCTAAGTTCAGTTGACAGCCCCATGAAACAAGTGAATGGTGCTATGAAGCTTTCTTCATTGACTGACACTTTATCTCAGTGACATAAAGCTCAGCCTCTCAATGCCAAGTGAAACTGTGTAGATTATGTCTTTAATATGAGAAAGCCTGGTCTACTGAAAATGAAACAGTTGATCTATCAACTTCAGCCTAGAGAGACATGGAATTCTACTCTCATAATTGCATTTTTATCTATCTATCTATCTATCTATCTATCTATCTATATCTATCTATCTATCTATCTATCTATCTATCTATCTATCTATTTATTTTTAACTTTCAGTGTCACTGTATTCACATTCTGGGACATGATCAGACTTTGAAGGTAAGGGAGCGTAAAATGAAGGATCTTAGAAAATTGAATCAACCACTGGCCCTGCTGAGCAATCTCTTGGGTGGGTTTTGGGGTCTCACTTTCTTGTCCCCACACTTTTCCAATGCATCCTTTTATATCATTCATTATATACTGTGTAATCATATTATACAAAATAATGAGAAAATATTAATAATAATAATAACAAATTATTTTTGTTAGTAATTTATCTTTGCTTTTCATCTTGTTTCCTGACCTCTGCCAGGGAGAAACCAGCTGCTTTAGTGTTGATGACTAGAACAATTTGGCCTCAGAAGGAAAAATGCACACTTGACATAGTACAGAGGAACAGATGAGAAAGGAATGAATGCACATATTTAGAACCAAAACAATAAGAGTGAGATATTTTGGTAACATCTTCAATACATGAAATGTGAGGGATATCAAGAAACATTTCTGAAATGGCTTGTGTCACTGTGAGCAGTGTAATTATATATATGGTAACTGGAAAGTGGATGGAAAACCAGTTTTGATCTGCTTAGGACACCATGCAACCTCAAGGCAAAGCTGTCTGCAAAATCTATTAAATAGATTTAATGACACTTTCAACATAATTTATCAGTAAAAATCTCTAATCAGAATGTCCAGATGGGAGATTAGCACCTTTCAGACTGATCTGTATAAGAGTTTGATGTAAGAACATAATGCTAATTTCAACAAAGTGATTATTAGAGGTTTTTGGCTTACTAAGATGGTGGTGATAACTGGAGTACTTAAAGGATAAAAGTAAAACAAAGCAGATGCTTTGTTCTATGTAATGACAAGTCTCCTTTGCCAAGTCATACCTGTATGTACTGATTGAATGCATAGAAACCCACATTTCCTTGTGATTGACCAGCTTGATGTCTTCTACACTTCACTAGTCATAAGTACTCATGTCCTAATAAATACAAGCCCTTATCTTGGGCTCCAGGTGAATATGGACTATTCTTTCAATACAAACTAGGGTAACAAACCATGTCGTACTATCTTTCTAACACTTTGCCTCCTTCATGACTTTGGAGAGCTTCTGTGAGATGAAGGAGATCCAGGGCTGAATATGAGTTGTATTGACATGAGCAGACAAAGCAAGTGGTGATGGAAAACACACTACAGATGTGACATGGTTCTCAGGATGGAGATAGGGAGCAGAAGAGAACGGGACTCACTGGAGTGACCACATAGTAGTTTGTTTTGAGTAACCTCTAGCAGGTATCCAAAACTCACTATAGGAAGGACTAGCAATCGTTTAACTCCTGTGACTGTGATGATCTAGGATGACACCAAGCACATGCTTAGTGGGTATGTTCTAATATACAGAAGATGCTTCTCAGGGAGTGCTGTCAGGTTGGAATAGTTTGTAATTGCCCAGTTGTCACCATTTTGCAGCTACAATGCCTTGGCAGGAATGATAGAAAAGGTGTGAGATATGTTGCAGAGAACAAAGATGAATCCTGGGACCATCCTGTCAGGCAAAAGGAGAAGTGAAATTTCATTTCACATATCTATATATGACTACCTGGGTTAGTTCCTCCAGCAGACATTTTGACTTTCTTTCTTTTCACATTTGTTTAGCTGTGTCTTTCCCATGGATTGGTCTTCATTCACTCACACCTGACCAAGCATATCCACATTTTTCCCACTGAATTTAATAACACCAAGTCTAAGGTGCAGAGAATATAACAGATTATGAGCCCACCATATGATTAAGTATACTCAGAAACTCCTTATACACAAGATGCCACTTTGCCTCCTAGCTGCTGTAACATGATTACTGCGTTACAACTCTTTAATAATATAGTGACAGTGAGATCAATGATATCTGTAGGATATAAACTTTATCACTGAAACTCCACAAAATTCAGACATCTTCCTTTCCAAACAGATGATCTCTGCATGGATTTTTAATATTTTTTTTGCTTCTCATATAATTTAATTTTTAATCAAAAAATCATCACAGTTATAAAAGTTACAATCCCTTCATTTTCCATGCAAACCATTGCAATAGTATTTTTTTTTTCATTTGGCTGACATTGCAGATCACAGAAGTTGAATGTGTTCTGTTTAGCTTAAATAAGGGTTTATTTGAGACCCTGTGGAGTCTGTACCAGTCGTCGAAAGCCAGCAGTATATTTATGCCTGTTGCCTGCAGATGAACTGAGCCGGACAGGTGGACAATGTCAGACAGCTGGTAGTGCTCGCCAGCTGTGGACTACTTGTCATGCCAGCAAGTTTTGATCAGACCTTGTCACTTCTTGCTTCTGCCTTGCTGCAAAGTGAACTTGCACTAATTCAGTTGTTAACTTGATTGCTTTCATGTTGCATTCCTCTGTCACCTTTAAATTAAGCCAAAATGTTTTTCAGGAATGTATTTGGATTCCCTGTGTTGTTTCACACCTCTTTGTGTGTTTTAGTGCTGCTGACACTCAGCTGATATATAGATACATTAAGCTACGGTAATGTACTTGTTAGTGCTGGTTGAATGATAATATGGACCTTGATTCTCACCTGCTTTTATGAATTTCTCTGATGAATTGATTTTGCTCTTGTTCAGAAATCAGAATAGGTTATCAGAGTTATCTACAAGTGTATGTACTGTCTCTACCTTACTGGGTTTTAAAGTCTGAAGTATAATAGCTACATCGAATAACAGCGCTGTTGGCTAAATAAAAACTCTTGGCAACAGGAAGCTAATCACCAGAGCAGGAGCATTTAGTGAATGTGCTTATTCAATTGCTTTTTTTGTTGCATTATGACTACAGATTTTAGAAAGAAGAAACTGCATACTTTTTTTCAGACTGAATTCAGGCTTTGGATCCCTACCTTTTCTTCATTTAGCTGGTAGTTGGAATTGCATCTCAGTATATCTGCATCTCATCTTCTGGTCCTCAGGAAAGTAATAGTCATCTCATGAGTTTTGCTTTCCATGTTACCCAGTATATCCTACTGATTTACAGGCCTTTAAACAAATCTTATTGCTATGTGTAACCTGTTCCCAAACTTTTGCAATATAAACTCTCTTTGCTAGAGCAAGTTTCTTTCTGCTTGTGGAACTTGGAACTTATTTTGCTTTACCATTTGATAAAGTCTACAAAAAAAAAAAAAAAGTATTTAAAAGTTTTGAAATGGAAAGATGAACAATTTTTGGCTCATTGCTTGGCCTTACTGCTTTTGAAGTTAGGAGGTTTTATTATTAACTTTGGTCAGCTGAAAGTAAATAGAGTGGATTTCAAATGGAGCATGGATCTGCCTATTTTTGGGCTTCCCTAAAAAGCTACCTGTGGTACCAATACTGCCAGTGCCAAGTTAAGATCACTACCAAGACAGGTACATTTTTTTTTTCCCCCAGTGACTAATGTTATCATTAGGTTCTAATGTTTTTCTACTAATGCTGCTTTAACTTATGTTTTTCACTGAGCAGAATACATTTTGATCTGCCAGTGTTGGATTTACTTTCATCTTCCACTTCCAGTAAGACCTACGTCTAAGCTCAGGGCATTACAAATCAGCCCTAGAAATGAAGTTTCAGACATTTCCCCTTCTGCCTCTCTGCAGAAAAGCAGAGTTGGGATGTCTTAACCCACAGTTCCTGAAGAGTATCCTGTCTCAGGCAAATTTTGATAGCCAAGCAAACATGGAGTGCTTTATTCAGTGAATAACACTGCCACAGTCACAGTGTGCAGCCCTTTGGTGGGGCTTGGCTCATTACAAACCTGTTCAGTGATGATCCCACTTCAGCACCAGACCCTGCTCAAGGCAATGCTTGATTTGTGATTTAGGAATAGAAGACAGAAGAAAATGTTGCTAAAGTGAGGAACTTCCATCTATGATTGTGGTAAAAAAAAAATAAAGGGAGTGTTTGTATAAGCAACGGTCAGATAGATCAGTGGCCTAAGGCTATTGTGGTACAGATTTATGTCTATTGAGAAGATGACAACCCACTTTGCTGGGATGATGATCATGCAGTGAGAATGCTTCACTTCTTTTGGTTAACAAGAATGAGAAAGTAGAGTCAAAAAGGACTTTAATGGGCCTGAGGGAGGGGAAATGGCTGAATTGAAGAGAGTTTCTATTGCCTTTTATTGACTTTCCAGATTTGATTTCTGGTTCCATGTCCTCTTCATTAAACCATTTTTATTTCATGCTTAGACCCAAACATGTGAAGTTGTTGCCATAAAATCCCCATTTGGAGAAGCGTTTGGTATTCTATGATTTTTGGATAGATGTTCAAGTTGTAACATTTTTGCTAACCCTTCAAAGGAATTTATCAGTATTTGAACCAGGCTTTATTTGCTGTCAGCACAAGTTGCCTCATAGGTTGTATATATCTCTGTAAATAAATTGAGCAACATAATAAAAGTGTGAATGTGTTTATACTGACACAGCTAGAAAGGATAAGAACAATATGTTTACTATTTAATTTCATAAAAGGTGATATGAAAAGATGGGAAGGACTTTCTTTTCTCAACATCAAAGAATGAGAGAAGGTAGGTAGACATGATGTGAAGAAGTAGCTGGAGCTTGGAGTTCAATCAGATAAGAAAAAAAAAAGAGAGAGTCAAATATTTGGGAACTTTACTCCACAGATTGACAAACAGCCTTGGCACAGGGGAGGATGAACAGGTTAATGCAGCATGTGGTGCTATATGCACTACCACTGTTTCAAAATTGCCATTCTGTGGTACTTTATCTTAAAGATTAGAAAATCAATATTTACTTAAATATATGGTGCATTGCTAGCAAATAAAAGTAGACCAGCTTTTTTTTTTTTTTTCTTCTCAATGGGAAGTGACTGGTAATTAGTCATTTCGATGGAACCAGGGGTGGGAAATCTATGACCACAGCTTCTTCAGGCTGAGACTTGTGGGTCTCCATAAAAAAGTGACAGACAATAAACCAAGAATCTGTTCTTTGCAGCTTGCGAATCCAATTAGTAAGAAGACTGTGGCATCACCAACATTCTTCAGAGTCCAGTCTAAGGAAAACTCTGCTTTGTGAGGAAATGCCTTTTTAAATGAAGTGCTAATAAAATATTCCATGGTAAACATATTTTCTTGCTCAGAGGATCTCAGAATAGATTAATTTGGTCTTGCGTGGACTTTTAGGGCTATATACTTTTAGTACGGAGTTCACAATGGTTGTCATAATCTATAAAAATTTAAATTAGACTTCCAACAGTGAACAATTCAATCCAAGTTTGCTGGAAAATAGTTCATCTGCAATATTCTTAATTTACTTAAATAAATTCATCATCATTATCTATGTGTTATAGAATTTCTTTATGCACTGTATTATTACTAGTTCCTTAATATATTATAGTGATATTAAAAGTATTTTTGCACACTCAGAGCTATGAATAACAATCATAACAACCACTAAGAAATAATGTGATAGGACGCTTCCTGTCAATGCACATTTCCCATTTGGATCCAAGAGACTTGGTAGCATAATGGATTTTTTTCAGAGTTTAATGAGTTCCTGTGAAGTTCAAGGTAAAACAGAAGTACTGACACTGAGGAAGCTGGATCTTGCATATAAGTGGTTTGGTCAAGGGAGAATTTTCTCTGTACCTACAGAGCAGATTTTCTCTAGTTCATTCAAACTTACGGAGAAAAAAGTCTTAAAGGTTCTCGCACAGAATTAAATTGAGTCTGACAGAAGAAGAGTGACAACCTATTCGCTTAAATGCTACAGACTGCATAACTCAACATAAGTTATATTTATGGATAGGCTACTCTGCAGAAGCCTTTTATAAGGCAAAGCAGATCAAAGGACACATCTAGAGAGGACATATTAGAGTGAATGGAGTCAGAATTAAGGCTTTGTCAGAGCATGGGATAAGTGTCAGCAGAGATGCTTTGTATGGATAAACCTTGCAATTGTTTGTGATGTGAAAGCAAAGGCAAAGCAGGGCTATCACAGAATGAGAAGCATGTAAAACGTAGGACACTGCTGACAGAGTAGCTGAAGCTTTGAATTCTTCAGGCCCTGACAAAGTAGACATGAGAAGTGCCCTTGTTCTGTTCATCCCCAAAAGCAGTGTCAGAAGATGCTGTCAGCCCTGCAGGTTTTTACACCAGGCTTTTGTTATGGAAGCCTATGCTCTTTTCCCCAAAATAGCTGTGTTCATGTGCCCAGTGATCTCCCTCTTTATTTGTAGGGTCTGTTTTGGTGCACAGTGTGGAGGTGAGTCTCTGGTAGGTAGTTCCCATTCCCTCTAGAGCTGCTCTCCAGCTGGGAGGCACAGTGGCAGCTGGTGCACTGCCAGTGCTCTGGCACATGGCTGTTTGCAATGGCACATTACACTTTGGCTAGCACTTCTGCAATTTCATGTTTGAGCTCCTTCAAGACTCGTGGGTTAACACCATCTGGTCCCAATGATTTACTGAAATCTAATCCGTCTGCTTCATCTGAGACTTATGTATATTGACTTCAAATTCATCTCTTCTGATCAATCCACTGCAAAGGTGTCAGGTCCTAAAGCTCCCCATCATATTCAACAGTAAAAAAAACAGTGCAAGGAAATTACAGAGCTTCCCTGTTTCCCTTTTATTGTCCCCACATGCTTCTTTTACACCTTTCCTATCAATCACCTGTAGCAGTTCCCTGGTCTGATTCTGACTTTTAGTGTACTTGAAGGAGTACACTAGCTTAAGGAGAGCAAAGCACTATTCTAGTTTTTCTATAATCACCTGTATTTCCTCTTTACAATCAGCCTACGTGTGTTTTATGGGCTTTTCTGTTCTTATTTGGATCAACTTTCTATTTCTTAAATACCAACCAATTTACTAGTCTCTGTATCTGTCCTATTGAATTATGCACTGATTTTCTTGAACTGCTTTTTCTTTTTGAATTCTGACACCTTTTGCCTCCCTTTTTAATGCACTACTTTCATGTATGCTTTGGGCTTCTCACAGTCTTTCTGCTTTTTTTTATCTTCTCTCTGCCCCTCTCATGCCCTCCACTCCTTGTCTGGCTTCACTCATTTTTATATAGTTCCATCTCGTCAAGCTGAATATCCATGTGCAGCATATTGATTTTCTGCTCTCTTTGCTACCGTCTTAAACCTGCTACAGTGTGACTTCTCCGTGAGTCCTCCAGCTAGGTCCTGTTGCAACTCAATACCAAGTCCAGATTACTAATCAAATCAAAGTAGATTAATGAGAAACAAACCCAAATCATATAACACCTTCCTCTCCCCTTCCTTATTCCTGGGCTCAGCTTCCCTCCTAATTTTCTCTACCTCCTCCCCACAAGAGGCTTAGAGGAATGGGGAGTGAGGGTTGCAGTCAGTTCATTATGTTGTCTCTGCTATCAGGATGAGGACTCCTCACACTCTTCCCCTGCTTTATTGTGGGTTCCCTCCCACAGAAGACAGTCCTGCATGAGCTTCTCCAATATGAGTCATTCCAATGAGCTGTAGTTCTTCACAAACCACTCCATTGTGATTCCTTTATACAGGATACAGCCCTTCAGGAACAGACTGATCTAGCATGGATTTCCCACAGTGTCACAAGTCCTGACAGCAAACCTGCTCCAGTGTGAGCTTCTCTCTGCAGTGGTTCACAGGTCCTGCTGGGAGTCTGCTTCCCATGGTGTCACTGCCTGTCAAGACAAGTTACTGTTCACAGTGTGTGAGCCAAATTTGACAGATATACTTCCTTTTCATTTATGCCAAGAACAAGATTTTTTTTTTTTGTGAAGTTTGTGCTAGCTTAGCTTCTCCTTTGAAGGAGGATTAATATTATACTTGCTCTTTATTTTAGTGAAACCAGTTAGCACATGAAAGAAAACAACTAACCCCCACAAAGTTATCGGCAAGTGGGCTCCTTGTGCCCACTGCAGTACAGGTCCTAAGAACAAACTACTGTTCACTGCATTCTCTTAGTCAGCCAGCCACTACCTGCTAACCTTGCCTGGGTTTGGGCAATGGTTGCCTTCTCATCAATTATAAAAATGGTGCCATCCCAGCCCCTTTTGCAGTCTGCTAGCCTTGCCTTTGAAACCCTCAAAGCAGCCTCAGATGTGCCATTCACAAAGTGTCCACATTCCTGGGCCACCACTTAAAGAACAACCTTAATCATAGAACGCCAAAGTCCCTAAACTCTTCTTGCTTCTCTGTCCCCAGTCCCCAACTCCTGGTCCTCCTCCTGCCTCTCTCGTGAAAAACTGCTCTCCAGAGCTTCCTACTTTTCTGTTTTCTTTGCTTACCCATCTTTTCTGCTATTACAAGTGTGACACTTTCTCAGAGTCAGGGCTATTTTACTCATATGCATTTTATCACTTCATATATGCTAGAGAACAAAAGCTTTCTGATCATCCGTGGTACTAAGCCTTCATTTATTTACCTTATGTTCATGGATGCTCAGTGCCTCTAAGCTCAGGCCATTGTGAACTTTTTAAATTCAAAATTATTGCCCAACATCCTGACAAGAGGGTCTTGTCTTTGCAATATGCATCTCGTGACAGTGCAATTTGACTGGACTACCAGGACTGTACAGGGCTCCAGATACCAGCTGTACTACATATACAGCTAGACATGGTGTCATGAAACAAGGCAAGAAACACAGAATCAGTTTACATTAAATTCAATATGAATCTAGGCAGTTCAGTAGATAATCCATTTTAATGAATACGTTAAATAAATCATCAAGGAAATAAATATGAAGAGCAGAGGTCTGCAATGACCCTTTGCAGTCTCTACTTCCTGCCCTTTAAACATGCATCACTGTTTCTTTACACAGCCTTCATTATATTAGGTCTTCATTAATTGTGAAGTTTCTTCCTTAATGTCTGTTTCAGCCTTGTGGCTAGATTACCTATAGTGCTTCCAGTACTAACACAATTATCTAATAATAAAAACGCTGACCACTGTAATCTCAGGCACTGGAAAAGTCCCACAGGTCAAGTTCACCTTTAGTGTAACCCTAAAGTTTCCCAGGGACAGGTTTGACACCTTGCATAGCAGTTTGTTTAGTTATCAACCTTGCACATTGCTACTCAAAGGGAAATGTGATTGTTTAGATCATTAGTTAGACAAGTGTCACAGTAAGCTGCCTCTTCTTTCTTGAGCTACGTGCTCATTATCTCCAAACCAATATAGCTGTTCTGACATTGAAAAAGCAGCTGGAGGAGGTAATTTTTATCATACATCCTAATACTCACTTTAAAAGCTTCATTTATTTGCTTGGTGTCTCTCTGGTGCTGAGAAAGTGAGTATGCATAATAGTGTGAGAATGAACTTTTCAGAGTTCATATCTGAGAAGGTTTGCATGTTCAAAATGAAACAGGCATTTTTTTTCTTTTCAGATTCTGACATTGTAAAAAACAGTTAAGTCACAAGTATGTGTTGAGTTATATATAACCTTTTTTTCCTCATATGGGATTTAGTAACTCTATCTGAATTACAGCTTGTCATTGCTGCCTCCAAATTTTACTGTAGTTTTATACATTTTTCTAAAAGAAAAACTTACGGATTAGTAATCCAAATTTGGATGCTAGACACACCTTCTTCTTGATAATGGGTAAAAGGATAATCTAAGCCAGTTCTGATGGAAAAATAAATTCTTAAAACATTTGAGAGAAGGTGTAGCTGCTGTCATATATGGGTGACAGCAAGCAACATTTCAAGACAAAATAGGAATCACAGAATCATAGAATCAGTCAGGGTTGGAAGGGACCACAAGAATCATCTCGTTCCATCCCCTCTGTCATGGGCAGGGAGACCTCACACTACATCAGGCTGGCCAGAGCCTCATCCAGCCTGGCCTTAAACACCTCCAGGGATGGGGCCTCAACCACCTCCCTGGACAACCCATTCCAGGCTCTCACCACTCTCATGGGGAAGAACTTCTGGAGTCTGATTAACTCCTTCTCCTGAAAGCAAATAGGTGAAGGGGCAAATATCTTGTGACTTAGGTACCTGAAAGTCAGATTTATACAAGTCTCTTCATTTGTCTGGACAGAGAAATCAGTGTCTTCATGATTTGTCTTACCTGAAGACAGGCATTAAAGTAGACCAGTATTACCCCAGGGAGTTGTTTTTTCCATCCACCTAGTATCCAGTATCAGGGTCAGAGAGCTCCGTTTCTGATATTTAACACATGGACTTCTGAAGTGGGCTGAGATGAAGCTCCTCATAGGTCCCTGAGGGCACTGATAGATCCCACAACCTCTACTGCCTACCTAGGGACTGGTGACTGTTCTTAAGGCAAGCCCTGGCGTAGCGCAGCAAAACCTGAGGTCCAGCTGCTCTTCCTGCTCACATCATGTCACAGCAATACCTGTGCCAGGCCACGTCCCATCTTCATCTTGGTGCCTGTAGCTGCAAGCTTGTCTGTGTGTTCTTGGGCTGGTGGTTGACCTGGTTCACCATCCCTGTCCTCTCTCTGTAGCTCTGGCTGGCTACTGTGAGCTGATGCTTTGTTGCGAAGGGCTCCCATAAACCTGTCTTAGGTTCCTTAAATATATTCATGTATGTGATGCAAAATCACTATTTATCTAAAGCAGGGAAATGCTAAAGTAGTGTTTAAATCTTAAACTTTTCTTCAAAGATCCAATATTTTAAGAAATTATTAGAGATTTTGGACTCCTAATCTGGTATAATTTAGATATGCCTGATTAGAAATGACTATGTCTTATTCTTGGGAAATTTGGCCCTTAAACATGTCTCAGAAGCTGGCCATTCAAAATCAGATCATTGTCACTAATCAGTAATTTCTTTAACATGTTGGCCTACAGATACAGAGAAATAAAGCTACTATGAGCTGCAAGTGGTTAATACCTCTGAAAAAGAAAGAAAGAAAAAAAAGAACTACTGAGGCTGGGGCTTAAATATGAATTTCTGTTCCTAAATTTAGAGAGCCATTTTTGAAAATATTGGCTAATATCCATATGACCTAAATAAATGTCCTGATTTTCACAGATGCAGAGACTTTCTGCTCTCATTAAAATCAATACCTTGAATAAAAACTGCTACTGTTTTGCAGAATTCCTTTGGATGCTGAAATATATATTTGTCTTTAATCCTAAGGCAGATAATCATGCTCTTATGTGTGCTATTTATTCACAGGCATGCAAATGACTTGAAGGACTTACACTGTGGGTTATTAAATACATCTGACCTAGAGAAAATGAGTAGAATCTAAGCAGAAATAGATGAAGGAGAGAAACCATGTGGGACGGAATTTCTCTCCTCTCCTCTCCTCTCCTCTCCTCTCCTCTCCTCTCCTCTCCTCTCCTCTCCTCTCCTCTCCTCTCCTCTCCTCTCCTCTCCTCTCCTCTCCTCTCCTCTCCTCTCCTCTCCTCTCCTCTCCTCTCCTCTCCTCTCCTCTCCTCTCCTCTCCTCTCCTCTCCTCTCCTCTCCTCTCCTCTCCTCTCCTCTCCTCTCCTCTCCTCTCCTCTCCTCTCCTCTCCTCTCCTCTCCTCTCCTCTCCTCTCCTCTCCTCTCCTCTCCTCTCCTCTCCTCTCCTCTCCTCTCCTCTCCTCTCCTCTCCTCTCCTCTCCTCTCCTCTCCTCTCCTCTCCCTCTCCTCTCCCTCTCCTCTCCCTCTCCTCTCTTCTTTCTCTTCTCTCAAATAACATGCCCATGCCTGTAATCTAATTTTTATTTTTAGTTTATTATCTAAATGAAAAAAAAAATTACTGTGTTTTTTAAAGACCAAGTGAAGGTCTGAAGTTGAAATGGTGAGAGGCTCTTACTGCTACAATGCAGACATGAACATCGAGACTTCAGTATTTGTAATATTCAATTATTGCTAGATAAACACTAAAAGAAACCAGAAAACAAAAACATCTGTTCCAGCCTAAGGACATACAGTGAAGCTGCTCAGTGTTACTGTTGGCACATCAACTAATCATATAGGCATTGTTAAAACAAAGATTGTTTTTTTAATCCTATAGAAGCATAGTATAATAAAAGCTTAAATAGCCTGCAAACATATCTGACATTGACATACAATGCCAATAAATAACAGCTGTACAATAGACTGTGAATTGCAGATGGATGAGCAGAAATGAAACTCATTGTAGTTTTCTATCAGCAGCCACCTGCTATTTTTGAAGCAGGAAACAATAAAAATGACCTAGTGTTTTGTTTTCTGTGGCAAAAGAAGTCTTCAGATATTAAAATAAAACGTACTATAGGGAAATTAATATTTTATATTCATGCTATTTGCAGCTCATGGAGCTCAGATGGTGTGCTAGGTTAAGCCCAGCCCAGGAGGGGTGGGCTGGAAAAAACCTAGCCTCAGGTGAGCAAAGAGACCTGGCCCCTTCCCAGAGGGAGTGGTCCCCATGTCAAAGTCTCTTCCACTCCCACTTCCTGTCCACAACCCTATTTGAGGGGGGTATAGGGGATGGCAATTTCTTGCCTCATGCTCTCTCCTGCCCTCATCTTTCTGATGCCCTGCTGTTGCTAACCATGTGGTTGGGCCTGTTCCATGCTGTCCCAGACATCTAAGGGACTGCACCCATGTAGAGAATCCTTTGCCAACTGCATCTGGTTTTGTATATATTTTTATTTATCCCTTTTCCTTGTACCTTTGTAACCTTCCTTTTACTTAAATACTTTTTTTTTTTTAAAGTTAAACTTACCTTTTTTACTTCAAAATTAATGCAAGACTGTTCTTTCGGAGTTTTTATCTTTTCTTTTCCTACCTAATTTGCTTCCCCTACCACAAAAAGGAGAGAGGGGAGGCTCTATGGGGCTTTTTAGCTCTGGAAAAAGCTTAAATCACAAGAGATGGATTAGAAATTATGCTGCATCAACTTTTATTCAAAAGGTCCTTGAAGCTGAGCTGTGGATTCAATCTACTACTGATAGAGGATTAGATGTTTTGAACAATGATGAATACCCTGTCCTTTATTACTAAATTTGGTTTTGTTCACCAGTCCATGACAGAGCCTGCAATTGGTATGTGCATACTGCACTGTGTGGACAGAAAGGAATTATTTTCATTAAATACATAGGAAAAATCAACCAGATTGTCCTCAGTGACACTAACTATGTTTGCATACATTAATTCCAAGATTTCATGTTAAGGCATCCTGATTACAGTAATTTCCACAACTGCCACTTTGAAAGCTAACAATATTTCCAGTAGTTTATAGGAGAGATAGCTACTCCCTAAACATAATGTTGTTGCTGGCATGAAACTGCATACCCTTAGGATGCTTTTTTCAATGATGCCTCATATTGGCAGATTCAACTGATATAAGTTCCAATACTAGAAGACCTCAGTTTGGAATGATTATGAAATTAATTCAGTGGGGACTGAGGGTAAAAGTTGATTTTTTTTTTTACAAATTGGGAAAAAAATGCTCACTCCTATGCCTTCCCATAGTCATTTGAATCTGCACAAATAAAAGCTCAAAGATAGTTTATTTCTACTATGTAAAAACAACAGATTTTCTCTTTTTTTTTTTTTTTTTTGGGTGGAATTTGGTTCAAGAAGTGGGGAAGAAAATTATGTGCAAAACATTTTACTGAACTGTTACTAAGGGTACTTATAAACAACAGTCCTATGCCAAGTATTTTCCAGCAATTAAGATATTTGCTTTGGCCAAGATTAGGAAGTAGTCAGTTTTACAGTACAAGATTTTGGCTGGACACTGAAGACTGTGATCATTTCATGGGAGCATCCCAGATGTGTATCCTCTGGCAGTGCAGGGACATGCAGCCCCGGGACAATTCTGGCTGCACAAGAGTAAGCAAGCCCTAGAGAAGAGGCCATTTTAAGGTATGAGTGATAAGTGCTACTCTATGTTTTGCCTCTGTTTGATACCTCTTTTTTGCAGGCCTCTATCTCTCTTTTATATCAGTGATAAGAACACGTAAGCATGTAATGCTTTCCACTGTATCGCAGTGAATTACACAGGCCGAGTGACCCAAGTCCTGCAGGACCACAAGCACAACTTAATACAGCACAAAACACATTGAACTCTTGTGGCACTTGACCATGGATTGCACTTAGTTTCTTTCTTTCTCTTTTTTTGGTAATAGTAGTAGCAGACAAATATAAGATCGGCAGTTAATGTGATCTTGACTTTGAATCAATTTAATATGATTTTTATTTTGAAATTCAAATATATACTGACCATCTTATTATGTACACCAATGAATCAGTTTGAGGTCACTAGCAGTTGTTTTATTCAGACAAATGTGCTTAATATTAAATCACAGTGACACTACAGGAAGTTGGCTACACTTTGCTATCTTTCACTGCCAAAACCTGGAATGAAATACACAAAGAGAGCAGGCAAGATTTACATTCCATATCTGCTCTAAGAACTTTATATTTTGCCATTATTAGTGTTACAACTGCCTTGGAAATTTCTGAGAAGATAAAATCATGAGTCAAGGTCATTGTTCCATTTTGCTCGTTTGCATGTGTTGAAATTCGCCATTCTGGATGATGTTTATGTATGGATTCAGACTTCTTAAGGATTTTTACTGATTGTGTGAGTCCTATAGAAAAGAGGTTTTAAATGGAAGTATAAGACAATGCATTTAATTGATTTCATTCTATATGCCTTTTTCTTTCATGCAATTGCACTTAAGTATACGGTTAGTAGGTCTGGTGGCTTGTGAATCAGTTCCACTCTGCACTGAATTAGATCAGAATTACAGCTTTCAGAGACTGATCAGACTGAAAAAATACAGAGAAATTCAGTGGGTTTGTAGATTTACTGGTGCCTGTCTGCTGGGAGCTGTACAATAAGGTGGCAAAACACACCTTCCTCCTTTGTGCTCAGTAGTCAAATCTGTTCCAAATTATTGCATTCTTTCAGGTGGTAGGATTGTTCCTTTCTTGGTTTTTTTTTTCTGTGAACGTTTATCACCTGCAAAGGGATATAGGTTTATAGACTAAAGATCACTTGCAAAGTGGATGCTGCATGGAAGCTCCTAAACTCTATGCCATTTAGAGACGCAATGGATTTACATGAAACTCAGTCTTTGCTCTAAGCAGTGGAGCATGGGAAAATGGATTAGTCAGAAATATCTCCAGAGCAGAGGAAACAGTTACTCTTCAGCTCCAATTTTCCTAACTGAAATGAAAAAAACCACAGTCAATAGGTCAGTTGTGTAACCACCATCACTTAGCCTAGCTTCACTGGGAACTAGAACATTTCAATGACTTAAACTGATCATTCATGTTTATTTTTAGGAGCCATCTAATGTTAAAAAAGTGTCCCCCATGGCGTTCATCATAACAGCTGTTCTGAAGTGCCTGTATTTTTTTTCCTTAACACATCAAAACACATTTCCTGAGAGGAATTCTGTTTTCTCTTTTAGGCAAGTATGCTTTATGAAATGCAAAAATATTTAATAGACTGTCCTCTCTCCTCCTGAGAGCTGGAGTAACATGCATGTGATTTAATAGTAGTCTGGCAAGCAAATTTGCAAGTATCTCAGTGAATTCAGCTCCAATAGATTTTAGGTTAATATCATCACAGTATTTTATGCCACTGGATGTTCTGGAAGTGATATGCACTCTTAGAAACAGACTATTTATGGGTATTTCATCCTCTTTTTTTCTTATTTTTATTTTTTATTTTATTTTTTATTGGTCTGATGTTTTTGTGCCCTTAGATAAATATTTGGCTACATTGAGTCCATCTGTGCAGGGTTCAAATGAGAAGTCTAAGAAGCTTCAGGAGTATCTTATGTCCTTTTTTTGCTATTTGATCTGAAAAAAAAAAAGTGTAATTAAGCACTAATAATTCAGGTTGTTGTACTTCAGTGTATTTAGGAATATAAGAAATACATAAGCAAAGTTCATTTTTAAAAGATCCTCAGAAACTTGGCACGTTAAAATAAATCTGCAGGGAAGCAGTTGATGGGAACACATTATAGAAAGGATGGTGTCATTTTGCCATCTGGATTTCCCCTCTGTACACAGGTGAGGCAACTAATGGTGATGTAACTGAACGGATGCATTTGGTTCTTGGAGTGGTACTCCTGACTAATTGGAGAGGGCTACATTCAGACCAGACTTGCTTTATAGTCATTGTAAAGAGAGAGACACTTCTGAACACAATCCAATTCATCGTTCAATATACTGTTCAAATATATAAACTAAAATAGGTCAAATAAAATGTACCAGAAGTGACCTAATGTAGATGGAAATTCATTTCTTGCCTATTCTTAGTATGTACTGAAATACATGTTCTGTCTGAAAAACTCATCCCAATTATTATTAAAATATTCTGGAGGATTGACCTTGATAAGTCTGATCTATGTTCAATGTTGTCTCTGCTCTGAGCCAGGCATTGGACTAAACAACCTTATAAGATAATTCCAAGATAATTTTTTCTTTGGTAATCTAATAAGACTTATGAAATGAAAAATGAAGCACTAAAATGCAATTCAGACTTCTCCTTTCAGCTGCTCTCTTTAAAATGTCATCTTTCAAACTAAAACATTTTAAAATTTGTAGGCTAAGAAGTTATGAGAAGCTGGTAGGGTTGGCTGACCAGGTTTGCTTTGTAAAGCATTTCCTTGGTTGAGGGTAGTGAATACTGCTACAAAAAATCACTCTGTGGACGCTGTGTTATTCAAGTTCTATATCCATGCTACCATGGTAATTGTAATGGGCCTGAATCTGAATTTCTCCCTGGGGCAAAATTCCTCTTGAAAGAAGCAAATGCTGCTGAACTTTACCCTTTAAGAGATTATATTGTCAAAATAATCTCATGCTCCTGGAAGCAGCCTGAAGTAAGCCTCTGAAGAATTTCAAAATACATGACTATTTCAGCCTTAGAGATTTTAGCTGCTTGCTTACTCATACTAGAGTGGTACACAAGCTAGGAAATTAAAAGCTGTGTTTCTTTGCCTCTCTTAACATAGAATCATAGAATCAGTCAGGGTTGGAAGGGACCACAAGGATCATCTAGTTCCAACCCCCCTGTCATGGGCAGGGAGACCTCACACTACATCAGGCTGGCCAGAGCCTCATCCAGCCTGGCCTTAAACACCTCCAGGGATGGGGCCTCAACCACCTCCCTGGACAACCCATTCCAGGCTCACCACTCTCATGGGGAAGAACTTCTTCTTCATGTCCAGCCTGAATCTCCCCACTTCCAGCTTTATTCCTTTTCCCCTAGTCCTATCACTACCTGATATTCTAAAAAGTCCCTCCCCAGCTTTCTTGTAGGCCCCCTTCAGATATTGAAAAGCCACAATAAGGTCACCTCAGAGCCTTCTCTTCTCCATGACTGGGTAAGATGAGGCGTCTGGATACCTAAATGCTAGTGAGGCATGCAGTTCATGCCAATCCTGCTAGTGTGCATTCATCTAGGTTCCCAAAATATACTGGCGGAGGACAGAGCAGGTGTTACCTGTAACCTGGTTACCCTTCAGGTCTTTCAGTGAAGGTAATACAACTTTAATTGACCTTCACACTCTCCCAAAATTTCTCAGGTGTAAAGCAACATGTGAAATCAGTTAATGAAAGCAACAAGGAAATCTTTTTGCCTGAGTCTATGATTGAAGGCTTTTTCTAAGACAAGATTGCTGGAATCTAGAGTCTGTATAAATCAAGTCTCCCTAAACAAAGATGAACTCAAACCCGTGAATATTAAAGAAGAAACAAACTGCAGTGTCTGCAAAACTTCCCTCAGTATCTTCACTGAAATGATTAATATTTGTCTCTTGAAACATGAGGAAAAAAAAAAAAACAACTAGGATCACCAGCCTCAGAGCCCTAAATTCTCTTGGTGGTGTTCCACAGCATGTGCAATGCATCACAGAGAAGAATTTCTGAATTACTCCTTCTATAAATGCTTTAATTCATACTACTAAAACTGCAGTACTGCTAAGACAGCTTTAGGTGGGGGAATTCTGCCAACAGAAAGAATTTTGCCACATTTAGGTACAGATTTTGGTGGCTGAGCCTAAGTTACTCACCTTAAGCTCCTTTCATTTGATCTATTTGAGATTCAATTTTAGGTTGGCATAAACAGTTTGAATCAGTGGCCTAGGTAGAAGCGCTTAGAGCCACTTGAGATGCACAGGAATCTCCTGCCAGGGCACAGATTTACTGGTCTTTTGAGAGATTTCCATCATTTTGTCAATGTCTCAGATATCTTTGGAGAGTTCAGGTGGCACCAGGCTCTTATTTGTGGGTTGTGAAAACAAACCTTATGCTTCATGCTTGACATAAAAAAGCTAGAAATTAAAAAGTTCAATAATGCTGTCGATCAATCAAACGTCTAAATTGGAGATAAAAATACCCCCAAATACTCCAAATATCCCCATAAATTCCAGACTGGCTTGGGTAATAGCCTGATCTGAAAAGTAAGCCCACTGAGTCAGGATTTGTTTTAATTGATAGCTATATCCTTTTAAAAATCTAAATGCTATTGATTCAAGTGGATTTAATTTATCACTAGCGCAACATAATTCTTTTCAAATGATCCCCTGCTGTTCCCTCAGGAGCCTGACAAGCCAGCTGACAGAAAATCATTTGGTTGAGAAAAAGAATATTTAGTCTTGCCTATAGACTCAGCTCAGGTACTTATTTTAATACACGTTTTTAACGCTGAGTGATTGATAAAGAGGGATGGAAGCAATGTTAAGGCTGTTGATTCTGGAGTGATTATGAGAAAAAGAGTTTGCTTGGTGACTTATCTCTGCAGGTCTTACGTGCTGAGGGGAGGAGATAGGAAAGCTGAATTGTTGGTAATCGAACTTAAATGATTTCTTTTCAGTTCCTTAATGCAATGGCATTTGATTCTCCCTCCTCTCCTATTTGCTGGAACTATTGTAGCTCAGCCAATATCAAAGAGCTGAAAAATCAATGTAAGGCACAATGTCTATGAAAGGTCAGAAGTGAAAAAGAGTTCAGCCTAATAATATTTTAAAGTCCTATGAAAAGGATAATTCATAAAATATTAAAAAATCAATTGAACTTTCATAAAACTTGAGTTTAGTATCAATACTGAACAGGTGATAACTTAGCAAGGGAGAAGATGTGAGTGGGGCACTCAGATTTCTACTGCAATTTCCTTTATCTTAAATTGTTTTTGTTGCCCTGAATTGGCTGGAGAAGTATGCTATCTTTGAAAGACAGAGAGATCCTAACTCCTGTCCTGATAGAAATGGCTCTTCATAATTTATTAGTTGTATGTATGCTGCAGTAGTTTAAAATGCTGCAATTTGCAAGAGAAGGTCTCCTGCTGCCTCACCTTTCAGTTCTAATGAAGTATATCAGCCCAGGAAAAGAAGATTGCACAGTTCTTAATCCATTGCTTGCTTTTGGCTTCATTAAATTATCTCATATTGCTCAAAACTAATATATTTGGTTTCTTCTCAAATGCAGTTCTGATTATTAAAAAGTAATGTCTAGAGGATTCAAAATTTAAAACCTTATTGGCCACAGTTTTGTAGCCTTTATATCATGGCAGTGATTTTCACACACCACCCATATCTCTTTAGTTTGGATTTTACTCCTTTACAGAAGCACAGAAACATTCATGTCGGAAAAGACCCTTAGGATCAAGTCCAGTCGATAACCCTAAATCATATTCCCAAGTACCACATCCAAACAACCTTTAAACACATCCAAGGTTGGTGACTCAACCACCTCCCTGGGCAGCCCATTCCAATGCCTGGCCACTCTTTCCATGACAAAATTTTTCCTAATGTCCAGTCTAAACATACCCAGCTGCAGCTTGAGGCCATTCCTGATTGTTCTATCACTAATTACCTGTGAGAAGAGACCAGCACCAGCCTCTCCTCAATGTCCTTTCAGGTAGACAGCAATGAGGTCTCCCCTCAGCCTCCTCTTTTACAAACTAAACAGCCCCTGCTCCTTCAGTCACTCTTCATAAGATTTATCCTCCAGGCCCTTCACCAGCTTTGTTGCCCTCCTCTGCACTCACTCCAGTGCTTCCACATCTCTCCTCTCTGAGATGCCCAAAACTGGACACAATACTTGAGGTGTGGCCTCACCAGAGCTGAGTACAAGGGGACAATCACCTTTAGTTATTTATCTGTTAATAGAATAGTCAAAGCATCTGGTGTTCAGTCAATTGGTTCAATTTTTTAATTGTTTCATTCATGTTTTCTTAGGCTACAGCAAAAATAAATATTTTTCCTTCACTATCTAAGCAGTGTCAGATTCATTCTCTGAGGAGAGAATGAGGGAGCTGGGGCTATTTAGCTTGGAGAGGACGAAACTAAGGGCTGACCTCATTAATGTTTATAAATATGTAAAAGTGAGTGCTAAGAGGATGGAGTCAGGCTCTTCTTGGTGATGCCCAATGACAGGACAAGGGGCAATGGGTGGAAATTGAGGCATAGAAAATTCCATGTGAACATAAAGATTTTTTTCACTGTGAGGGCAATGGAACACCGGAACAGGCTGCCCAGAGGGGTTGTGGAGTCTCCCTCTCTGGAGATATTCAAGACACATCTGGATGTGTTCCAGTGTGATCTGGTGTAGGTGATCAGGCTCTGGCAGGGGGGGTTGGACTAGATGATCTTTTGAGGTCCCTTCCAGCATCCAGCATTCTGAGATTCTGTGAATAGTCCTTCTGTCACTTTTTTTGTCCTTTGGGAATGGATTATACTTAGAAAACTTTTGAGTTCATCAGGAATTTTACACATAAAGCAGCACTTAAAAATGTTTGGAAATACAAATGCCCACACAACTTCTTAACTGGAGCATCTGTTATAATGAACACTAAGTCATAATAGAATTGTTGCAAATCATATGGTCACCCAAAATATTTCAGTAAAATCCTCCTGCCAGGGTTTTATCCAGGCTTCAAGTTTCTTGCATGTCGCTTGGCGTACTTTAAGCCAGCCAGAAGTGATTGCTTTGGTCTGCAAATATAATCTACAAAACTCTTTCTTAAACCTCTAGACATACACCTGGAAAACTGTAAGTGTTCATTTTTCATAAGTTCAACTCCCCAAACAGAACAGAATCCACACTGTCAGGGTTGAACACCTGAGTGTCCGTCTTTCATCTTAGTTCGTTCGAAAACACAGGCTACACACTGTTTTGGCTAAGTAGTGCAAATGGGTCTAGTCCAAGAGGAAAATTCTGCATATTCAATAGCTGCTAGGAGTAGCTTTAGCAGAAAACTCAGGTATGTTGACTATTATCACTGGAAAATGGAAACAATGATGGCATTGGTGCTGGAAATTATTTGTCTCAGCTGGGGTATTGCAGCTGAATTTCCTTCTCTGCTTTGGTAGATTCGAACCCATGTCATTACCAAGCTGTGCAAGGAGCATCTGGAAATGCCTAAATACTCTGAATTTCTTCAGGGAAATAATATCACAGTATCACAGTATATCAGAGGTTGGAAGGGACCTCAAGAGATCATCGGGTCTACCCCCCTGCCAGAGCAGGATCACTTAGGATAGTCTGCACAGGAATGCATCCGGGTGGGTTTTAAAAGCCTCCAGAGAAGGAGACTCCACAACCTCCCTGGGCAGCCTGTTCCAGTGCTCCATCACCCTCACTGTAAAGACATTTCTAATGTTGAGGTGAACTCTTCTATGTTCAAGTTTGAACCCATAGTTCCTTGTCTTATCACTGTGAACCACTGAAAAGAGCTTGGCCCCCTCCACTTGACACCCACCTGTCAGATATTTATACACATTGATCAGATCCCCTCTCAGTCATCTTTTCTCAAGACTAAGCAGCCCCAGGGGTCTCAGTCTCTCTTCACAGGGGAGATGCTCAAGTCCTCTAATCATCCTTGTGGCTCTCCGTTGGATTCTCTCCAGCAGTTCTTTGTCTCTCTTGAACTGGGGAGCCCAAAACTGGACAGAGTATTCCAAGTGTGGTCTCACCAGGGCAGAGTAGAGAGGTAGAAGAACTTCCCTCGACCTGCTGGACACACTTTTCTTGATACATCCCAGGATCCTATTGGCTCTCTTGGCCACAAGAGCACATTGTTCCATGCAGAACTTGCTGTCCACCAGCACTCCAAGGTCTTTCTCTGGGGAGCTGCTTTCCAGCAGGGCAGCCCCTAACCTGTCCTGGTGCCTGTTGTTATTTCTCCCCAGATGTAGGACCCTGCACTTGTCCTTATTAAACTTCATTTGGTTTACCTGCACCCAGCTCTCAGCCTGTCCAGGTCACGTTGGATGGCTGCACAGCCTGACAGGTGTCAGCCAACCCCCCCAGTTTTGTATCATCAGCGAACTTGTTGAGGGTACTCTCAATGCCCTCATCCAGGTTGTTGATAAAGATGTTGAACAAAACTAGACCCAGTACTGATCCCTGGGGGACACCACTTGCTACAGGCCTCCAAGTTGACTCTGTGCCACTGATGATGACCCTCTGAACTCTGTTGTGGAGCCAGTTTGCAATCCACCTCACTGACCAGCCATCTATGCCACATCCCCATAGCTTTTCTATGAGGATGTTATGGGAGGCTGTACCAAAAGCTTTACTGAAGTCAAGATATATGACATCCACTGCTCTTCCCTCATCTACCCACTTGGTCATAATTTCATAGAAGGTTATCAGATTAGTTAGGCACGATTTCTCCTTAATAGACTTCTTTTGACCAATGCCTGCTTGGTGGTAATTTGTCTGAATTAGACCTGAGTAAACAGTTAAGGGTATAACCCAACACTCTGTCTGAAACATACTACTTACCCTGTGAGTCCAGTCCTAGGCTGTGCAAGGGGCCCAACCCAAACACCCAGATTGGTCAGGAACCTCCTGACTTTCTCGTCAGTCAATCTGTGATGTATCATGGATATGACATCCACTGCATCTTGCCATCATTATATTTCTGGCCTGGTACAGATATGGTGCACAATGTTGTGAAATGATTCCTAGAATATGTTGTTCAGGGTGTATCAGGATACGAGGATCCAAAGGTATCTCAAGATCAGACCTCACCTTATTATTGTTATCAGCAATTGTTGCCCTGTTTGCGTTTTCTTGTCATGTTGATTAACAATTACAGTCACTTGATTATTATTTCCTAAAATTCTGTGACTTACTGATAATACATTTGAAAGTTAAATACTCAAAAGAAATAAAGGACAATCAGGAGGTCCTAATAGTTTAATTATTCCTCTGTGTTTTCTTTTAGCTACTTTTTAGTGTGTTCTTCATTTTATATTAATGTCCACAAATCAATATGTATACAGTATTTCAGATAACATAGAGTAGGCCATCAAATGGTAGTAAATGTGATCAAAATAGGATATAAAATGGAGAATTAGCTAATGAATGAATTTAATTTATTCTCTGGCATAATTATTAAAGGAGAGGACATTTCAGCCACGAGTAAATGAGCAAATATTTACTATATTTTGATGAGGAAACTAATGGTACCTTACTCATTGGTTCTGGATAATACTGTTATTTCCTTAAGTTTTCCAAGCCTAAGATATTTAAATCTAAAACCGGATCAAAGATCAGATCTTTAGAAGTGGAGGCTGAGAGGATACATCATTGATCTCTACAACTACCTTAAAGGTGGTTTGAGTGAAGTGGGGGTTGGTCTCTTCTGACATGCAACAAGTGAAAGGACAACAGGAAATGGCCTCCAGTTGTGCCAAGGGATATTCAGGTTGGATATTAGGAAAAATTTCTTCACAGAAAGGGTTATCAGGCACTGGAACAGGCTGTCCAGGGAGGTGGCAGAATCATCATGCCTGGAGGTATTTAGGTGTGTGGATGTGGTTTGGGGGTAGTGGTTTAGCAGTAATTATAGGATTGTGAGCCCTGTTCAGGTGGCTGGATGTGATGAGCTCAAAGGTCTCTTCCAACCTTGACAGTTCTATGTTTCTATGAGTACAGTGCTTTTCTGGTTGCTTTCCTGGAGGTATTTGGAAAAGCATCCCTGACAAGACGGGATACTGTAATCAAAAGCAGAAATTATGGAACTACTAGAAAATTTGCCTTGAGGCAGACAATGGCTGCATCTAGTCTGTGGGTGGAGGAAAAGCACAGCAGCTGCTTTCCTAGTCATCAGTGAGAAGACTGCTGTGGTACACATAAAGCTGAGCCATGTAAAGGCAGCTGGCAATGCTATGCTACATTGCGAAACTGAATGCCACACTTTTAATTAGCTCCAGATAGTAACTATTTCAAAATATGGGAAAAAAATTCTAATTGTGCCACTTTCTGCCGACAATGATTCTGTTTCAAATCCCTTCTTCTAGTGAGAATGCCTGAAATTCACTTGTTGTTAACTGGATTTGTGTAACTGGAATGCCTGCCTGTGGTTGTGATTATTCACTGGAGTGCAAAGCAAATGGAAGTCCTCTTGCATGCATCTACCATAAACAAGGACATCTTAAAGATGGTTGAGTCTCCTCACAGGTAAATCCCAGATCCACTTGTCTTGAGCCTTTGCATAATCAACTGAGATATTAGCTTAGATAACAGCACCATCTATTGAGGATTTACAATAACATTAAAGTAGATTTTAAAATGCTATTTTTTTAACTTACCTTTGTATGCACTGCAAATCTAAATACGTATTAAGAGCATAATCTTAGCATCATATCTGACATCAGCTTGTAATTTATTAATGAGTATTAATTAAATCTATCTGCCTGTTAGTACTAAGTTTCTCATACCAGCCAGCAGAAACTCTTCTTTAAGAACTTATTTTCTCTATTAAGAAAGTGATTTTCCACTTCCCACATTTTGATTGGACAAATAGGGCAATCCATGACAAACAGAGCAATCCATGAAGTTATTCTGCCCTCCTTTTATAGTATATCATAATTCTAGCAGCACTCTATTTTTATAAATACCTAATCTACAGTTGCAGCTGTCTTGCTATACCCATAGCCAAAAATGTGTTCTCTTTTTTATTGAATAGTTCCTAATGTTTGCATTAAAATTATTACAGATTTATAGTCAGGACTTTCAAAAGCATGGAACACTATTAGTAATGCTGGCATTGAATGTTCATATTTAAAAACTCTTTAAAAAAATGCACCAGAATAACCTTTATGTGAAAAAGATTGATATTGTTGAGATAAAATGTAGGGTTAAGAAGATGTGGGTAAAATCTTGTCTCTTAGGCTTTCTCTGGTAATTTCTTTAAAGTTATTATATCTTCTTATGTATAAAATAGAGCTAGGAAGCTGGAGAGACTTCTCACAGTACTTGTATTTCTATACTGTTTCAGGACAAGGATGCATTATTGCACTGATCTTCAAAATTTTCTACTTCTGAATTTGTTTGGCCTCTTGGCACAAAATTAACAGAGGTGGCACAATGTTTATCACAGGATCACAGGATGTCAGGGGTTGGAAGGGTCCCAAAGAGATCATCGAGTCCGACCCACCTGCCAGAGCAGGACCATACAATATAGCTCAGGTCACACAGGAACACATCCAGACAGGCCTTGAAAGTCTCCAGAGAAGGAGACTCCACAACCTCTCTGGGGAGCCTGTTCCAGTGGTCTGTGACCCTTAGAGTAAAGAAGTTCCCCCTTGTGTTGGGGTGGAACCTCCTGTGCTGCAGCTTACATCCATTGCTCCTTGTCCTATCACAGGGAGCAAGTGAGAAGAGCCTGTCCCCTCCCTCCTGACATCCACCCCTCAGATATTTATAAACATTTATTAAATCCCCTCTAAGTCTTCTCTTTTCCAGACTAAAAAGCCCCAGGTCCCTCAGCCTCTCCTCATAAAGCACGTGTTCCTGTCCCTTAATCATCCTCGTAGCCCTCCGCTGGACCCTCTGCAGCAGATCCTTGTCCCTCCTAAACTGGGAGCCCAAAACTGAATGCAGTACTCAAGATGAGGTCTCACCAGGGCAGAGTAGAGGAGGAGAACCTCCCTCGACCTGCTGGACACATTCTTCTTAATGCACCCCAGGATCCCATTGGCCCTCCTGGCCACAAGGACACATTGCTGTCCCATGGATAACTTGTTATCCACCAGGACTCCCAGGTCCCTCTCCATGGGGTTGCTCTCCGGAAGATCACCTCCCAAACTGTACTGGTGCAGTTTATTATTCCTCCCGAGATGCAGGACTCTGCATTTTTCCTTGTTAAACCTCATTTGGTTCCTCTGTGTCCAGCTCTCCTCCCTGTCCAAGTCTCACTGGACAGTGAGAGTTTCCTCACTGAAGGAACCTGTGAGTTTCCTTCTTCCAAATATGAATTTTTTTTCTTAAATTTAAGTGGGTTTGGTTTTAGAAACCATATTTACCTGTGCTGACTGTCTTTACTGAACTGCAAAACAAGTCTTAAATGCAATTTTGTTTTCAGCATTAATTTTTAAGGAACTCTGGTCTTCTCTGCCACACACAGCATCCCTTTCATCAAGCTCCTATTTATCTCATGAGCCTACTCAATTCTGAGGTGACATTAGGAGCAAGAGAGCATTCCAAGAGCTGCTTTATAAGCAGCCCATTAAACTGAAGGGAATCTTGAATCTATTCCCCTGCTAAGCATCGAGCTCACGTTTTCTGGATATTACTAATCTCACAGGCCAAGAAAACTATCCTGAGACTCTTTAAGATATTTATGAGAAGCAATATTGTTAAACTGAATATGACTGCAATCAGCAGCTACTTCCAAAAGTTTGTCCTATCTATAAGAAGGTCTCCTGACCTTGTCTTAACACATATGAAATGCTCTACAATACAGCTAATCACTGTAGGGTGTTTATTTTTATAGAAGGACATTAATCGACGTTTGCAGACAGGCTGATTTGTCTAAGTGTTCCAAATGCTGCTTCTATAGCATTGCTTTTGTTAAAGCAATACAAGCAGTAAGCACGATTTCTGCGTGCGTGTCCACTTGTTTCTGCAAGGCAGGCACATCAGAAATTTGTTCTGGGTTAGGATAAACCTGTTGTCAGACATTCGTGTAAAATATTTGCAATATGCCATGGCTGCTCTGTCTGTTCTAGACACTAAAGTTCACCAAGTCTAAAAAAGGAAAGCACACTGTGAGAAAAAAAAAAATTGCTATTTTATTCAAATCTTAAACTGCTGGGAAAAGGCTTACTAGGAAGCTGTCAGTAGATAAGTTGTTCAGCATTTTGTGCTATTTCTTGTCTATTTCCCATTCCTTTGTACCTGTTTCCTCTCTCTCCTACTGAACAATCTCATCATTTTAACGAACTTGAGAGAGTGAGAGCTACTCCACATTGCACATGAGTACAACTGTCAGGCAGTTCAGATAAGTAATGTCTGAAGTTATATTAGCAATGTAATATGCAGCATATGTAAGACTGGGTATTTATGTGTTTCTAAGTGTGAAAGGCTGACAATGAGATCCTTCGTTCTTGAGCCAATGAAGCTGAAATTGCCAGCCACAAATGGAAGGAAACAACATTGCTTTGACATTGCAGGAGAATTGAAGGAGAATTATTTTTATGCCCCTTCAGAATCCCACATCCTAACAACACATAAAGGCAGTCCCACATACCTGAATAAGTACTGAAGTTTCACTAGATTCAATATCTCCACTTCAAACATATTTGATAACCCTAGTGACAAATTCCACTTTTGGTTGCTTCCAAGACATGCTATTTGTTGCTTTGATTCCAACATCTCTTCCTATTCACATGTGGACATTCTTGCAGCACACTTAAGTGCTGTAAAGGAGGAGTTAAGTAATTGCCCTTAACTAATAAATGACATGGCAAACAGGTATTAATAAAAATGCTAGCAACCCTTTATTAATATGAAAATTGGTAAAACTCCTTAAATAGGACCGTTGTACGATTGGAATATGTATTTACAATGGGAATATACAGTCTTTGGGCAAAATACAAACAATTCTATGCAAATTTAGGAGGAAATAACATGGAAAGAGAAGGTCCCTGGGAGCAGATAGTGCTCAATCACAGCAGGGGGAGACATGATAAGAAACCTTATGCCAAAAAGGGCAACGAATTAATTACAGCTGGTTCTACACATGTGGGGGATGCTGCTGCTGCTATGTTAGATGTGAGGCTTTGGGACGCTCTTGTACGGTGCTGGCACGGCAGATTGCTGGCAAGAAGGGTTTGCCACATTGTCCCAGGCTGATCTGGCTTCAGCAGATGGCAGGCAGTTAACGACACTCTTCACAATGGGTGCTTGCTTGGTTCCTGGGTAAACTGAGACATGGCACGATTCTAGTGGCAGGGGGAAGCAGGCGAGGCTGATCTGGCTTCTAGGCTCGTGGCTTCTCTGGCTTGCTGTGTATGGGCTGGTGGCTTTATTCCAGGCTCTGGACCAGGCACTTGAGGCAGGGCAGGGCAACTCGAGACGACTTCTACAAGACAGGTCCAAATAGGTTCAAGAGCAAAACTTGAAAGCAAGGCTTGAAGCAAGGCAAAAGCGACTACCAAGTCAGGCTGTATATATACAACTTGCCAGAGATCGATTGGGACACTGAAGCTAACGTGTAGCTGCCCAATGGAAAGACGTTCTGCCAGGCTATAACCACAAAAAGCAGAAACAAAGTCCTTGTTTCTGGGGGAGCAGTGGTCAGCTTACGTGCTCTTATCCCAGTCCTGTCCTCTTTGTTCTTTTTCCCATGTTGCCCTGATTTTTCTGCAGGAAGGAAGGGAGAGAGAGGGACCATGTCTAGACATCTTAAGGCCTGTCTGGGTTTGTACTGGGCCATGTCGTGGCTCTACCATGACAAGTGCTGGTCTGAGCAGAATGAACTGAAGGGTACAATTTAGATACTGGTTGAATCCAGGCCCAGTTGAGTCTAAGTGTAAATAAGGAGTTCTGTGTGCTATCTAACAAGGTACCTTTGTCCATTCCTTGCTCTAAACAATTTTTATTCTCTCCACCTCAGATCATGAATTTCCTGCATGGCTTTTGTGCTGTTTTAAGAAATTATTTGGATTTTTAGCTGTGCTGTGATCGTAAAGAAGAATATTATTAAATACTTGATCTGTCAGAAATCTAGCAGAAGTGGGCAATCTAGATTGCCCCTTTTCTGTTGCAAATTAATAACAACCTTGAGGAAGTGTAGCTGTCTTTGGACAATGTGTATAGACATCTGCATACGGTGTGTTGAAACACAGTGTCAGGGCTTCACGCAAGGGTTAGCCTGCCCGCTCCCCCAATGCAGAATTGAGGGAAAAGTAATGCACAAAACTTGGGTTTGAGATAAAGAGGTAACATAAATGCACAATTACCTTAGCTAATAATCTAATTAATAATACAATGCATGATTACCTTAGCTTAGCCTATTCGAAGAAGTGCAGCAAAATACAGAAAATAAACCAGCATAAAAGAAAGCCAGTGTGCTACCCTACTCCCACTTGTCTCACTGCCATCCCTGTGGAAGAGCCAGCATCCAAAAACCCAGAACCCAGAAGCAGCAACTGGAATAGGAAGCTTCCCATGTTACAATCTCAACATCAAGCCCCATAATACTTTGTTCCAGCCAGTACTTTCATTCTTGAAGCTGGCAAGACTGCAGCCTGGTATGAATAACAACAGCAGATCGAACTCAACCCAAGACAGGGGGTCTCATGGTTGGGAGATTTATATGGAAGCCCAGCACGTCTGTGTCCTGTCCTTCACTCGGCTAAAGACTTTCTCAGTGACTTTGAGCAAATGCTGTTCTGGTACCTCAGTTATTTGTAAAATCTAAGACACATGAAGATAATAAACCTGCAATGGTCATTGAAGGTTTCTTGTAATATGAGAATAATGAGTTCAAATAAAAGGTAGTAGATTTAAAATTAAGCAAAAGGAAGCACTCAGCTGAGTTGTAGAAACCTTTGCCACAAAATGCTATGAAGGCCAAACCTCACCTGAGTTCCAGAAGTGACCTCACAAATTTGTGGTTCATTAAAGTCTGCTATGCTCATTTTTGTTGCTATGGCTTCAGATTTAGTATATTCTCTCACAACAGATTAACAGAAGCTGAGTAACAAAAGCAGGAAAATGATCACTCAACATGCCCTTCCTCCTTAATTTCTTTTGCTGCTTCTGTCTGCTGTTGTAGTCACTGGTGTGACCTACAGTGTCTGCTTGTGTCCCTAAGCTTTGGTTTGTTTTTTTTTAAATGTAAAATTTCAAAGACAGGAGTTCAGTTTTCTTCCTCCCATTTTTTTTTTCCTATTCCCTCTTGATCTGACTCCTGTCTGCTAGAACTTACACCTGCCTGACTTGGCATGTTGTATTTTGAGCAGTGCTATTAAACGTGCTCCTTACTGCAGGAAGTCATCACACACACCTGCTGTGGTAAGCCTGAAGTGCTTGCTGGGAAGCTGGGCTGCAGTTCTTCGACAGAACTTCTGCTATTTAAATTCATGCAGGCCCCCAGAATACTGGAGCCTTGAGCTTGGCTGGGACTTCTCGATGCTACTTTGGTATCAATAATTAATGTTAATGATAATCAATAGTAAAGGGATAATTAACTCTATTAAGGCAAATGTGCTTTCACTGGGTAGTAGCAACATTTTGTCTCTCAGTTATGAAAAGAAAGCATGAATTTTTCTGATCCTTATTTATTAGGGAAAGGTTTATTGTCTTTCACTACAAAAGTGAACTACATCAGAACATAGAACTGAAAGAGACCTGTTAGGCACAGTCCCCTGATATTTCAGGTAAATATTTAATTGAGCTGATTAAGCTAGAATACTTCCACCCACTATTCCTTCTTGAGGGATATTCTAGAGTTTCTCCTGGTTTGAGTCTTCCAGAACAGATTAATACTATCTTGTTTGGTGTTAAAATTGTGCCTTCATTTAAATAATTCTTTTCTAATATTTATGCCCCTGAGGCACACTCAAGCCTTTTTCTATTAGGCTAAACATGTCAAGCGTGTCTAGCTGTGGTGGGTTTAAGAATTACCCCTCAACATAAATTTGGAGAATTACCCCCAAAATAAATCACCAGACTAGCTCAGAAGGTGTAGAAGCAATGAAGCTATATTTACAAGCAAACTAAAATGTAGAAATATGAAAAGCAATGGATATGTACTATATATATATTTACAGGCCAGGAACAACATAAGAACCCCCCTTGAATTGTTCCCCAGGGCCCTTTGGATGGTCCAGGGAGGGCTGCTTGCACCTTCCCCTCTTCCCCCTCCCTCTTCTTCCCTTCTCAGTACCTCACAGGCAGAGTATACACCAGGTGAAAGTCAGGAAAGAGATGAGGGAGCAATGCAAAAGCAGAGATTACAAAGAGTGAAGAAGCAAAAAGAGACAGAATAGTTTATGCAACTGCTTTTTATCCACATTAACAAGCAAATGGAATTATATATACACCTATCTATGTTATTGTTCTGTGTCCAGTGGTAATTTATTCACCTTTTACTCAAAAATGTCCAGAAAGTTCCTATTGTTTTTGCAGTTAGGAACTAGGCAAAAGTTCCACCTTCAAACCATAACACTAACATTCATGAAAGAGATGGTCTTTCTGTTCTCTGGTGCCACCTGTCTAAGCCTGGCCCTATTTGAGTTCATCTTTATTAAACATTTCACATACTCACCCAGATAAGACTTCATTAACTCATCACTCACCTACCCCTGGGGATACGTCACTGCTATGAACAGTAAATTCTTTTCTTCTAGTGTTTAAAGGACTGCATAAAAGACTACTGACTGATAAAATACTTCACCTGACTTATAAAGCTAACACATTTGTATTTTCCAGGATCATCAGATTGTTGGTGTGTGGACATCCTGTGATGAACTGATATACCAAGGCTTCTTTCTGCCATTTACAACTGATGAGGACCTATTATGTAAGTAAAATTCAAGTGAATAGTCCCTAAGGGAATGACCTTGCTCTTGGTATTAACAGATTTCTTCTTAGTGTTATTCCAGTTCACATGGTCACACAGTGCTACTTCATGAGTATCATAATTCTGTATTGACAGTAACTCCCAGCTTCACTGTCATCAACTTTCCCGAACACAGCTCTAAAAACTGCATTAATAAAAATATTATTTAATATTTGTATAAATTATTTTTGTAACAATTCTTTATTTTAAGTAAAACAATTTAATAATATATTTTCAGGACTCATCCTTGAGCAAATGTACTAGCAACTTCAACTTACTTCATACAAAATGTGATTATTTTCTTTTTCTAACTTTTCTCATGTAGCTTACAGTGCTCTGTATTAACTCATATTTCAGTATACCTTTTTTCATGTATCATCAGAGGATATGTTCTACTCAGCTTCAGTTAGATGGGGTTTATGTATGTTCTTTGTCTTCACAGTCAGTTATTTTATTAAAGAAAAGTAAGAGAACAGTCTTGAACAGTGTACCTTTGATAAAACTCATGTTGTGACCTATTCTCATTCTACTCCTGCATCCTTAACTATTTTATCTTAGAAAATTATTTGCTACCTCTTTCACTCGCTCCCTTGTTCCACTGCCACGTTAAGTGTGGATGCAGCATTTATGGGGCTAATATTAGTTACATGAGGTAACTTTTATTAGACATAAGTTTGGATGACTAATGGCTAGTCTACCACTCAAGAATAACAACAAAAATTGCTGAAAAGTATACTAATGTCTGATCTTCATATCATATTGCATGATAAAATGGGCTTATCAACACACACCCCCCCACAGTGGGAAGTGATATCAATATATCCTTACATATATTATCAGGTTAGAGCATCAGTGCTTAATCCTTGCTAGAATCTGTATTGAGCAGAATGTGAGACAGGAAAACATAATAAAATTCCTTAGAATCTGTTTAACTGACATGGCCTCTCTAATAGTTTGAAGAGATCCGCAGAATCTGAAAATTCCTAGGGCTTTAAAGGAATATTTTTTTAAAAATATGGGGCTTCCTCCTGGGTAACCTGAATTGATGCACTCTAAGGACACTGCAGTTGGGGTAGATGCAGTGCACAGAAATTTTGTTCCTAAAACCTGCAAGATCTGGCCACAATAAACCAATAAGACACACAGAAAATGTTGATGTTACAAAGTCAAGCTGTTGATTGATTCCTTGCTTATGGGTGCCGTGAACTAAGATGCCAGCAATGGGGTACAGGTAAATGAAAATGGGATAGCAATGCAGCTTGCCAGAAACACAAACATACTAGTAAATAAATTCTGTTGAAAAGTCTACAAATAACTCTATCAAAACAAGCCAAGCTGTCAGACATCTTTCTTATTTTCAGGACTCTTCCAGTATAAAAGACGAGGAAAGGATTGAATCCATGAAAGGCTGCTGTACTTGATGGATATTTTTCAGAGAGTCTCAAGAATTTAGGATGAAAAGGAAAGTTATAACTGAGTTTTGCAACAATTTACCCCACTAATGAAAATTCTCTTGAGGAGAAGACTGTGAATGTTAAGGCATTCTTTATTTGGGAACTAAAATGATCAAAAAGATTAGCTTTTATTCAACCTCTTAGCAGCATATCCCCATTTAGTCCCTGGCACAAGTGGTGGCATAGCTCTTCCTTCCACTTACTTAAGCCAGGTTTATCTGACCTATTGCACAAAGAGGAATTTAACTTTGGGTAATGCCATCAAATCCTTGCACTGACCACATAGATGAAAATTTACTACCTAAAGAAGCTAAAGATACATATGTTGCTTCCTATCAGAAAGCTGTCAAACATCATAAATAGATACTTTATCCATTACTATTACTGAACAGTATGTCCAGCTCCATATCTATACTGACAACCAGTTCACAGAAACATTCAGAGGTGGAGTTCTTCATATGAATACATTTCAGTCTTAATTCCTGTGGTATTCAGTCTTCTGCTGCTCATAAATTCAATTTAGGTGAATGATATTAAATTTGCAGTTCAGACTTATCCTCTTCAAAAGTCTAAGCAAACGGACAGGGGACTGAAACAAATAGCTTAGAGCTGCTATAGATATATTTCACATGTGCAATCAAGAACTGATGTTACAGTGAAACAGTGCTCAGTGTCTTTCTCTTCGTGAGTAACAGTTATTTAAAGTATTGTGTGAAGAACTGTGAGCTATAAATGGCATCTGGAGAACACCAAATAAGTGACAGAAGTCTATTTAAATACAATTTGGGAATGAACCAGCATTACCAAGGAGAGTGGTGTGTATAGCCTAAGGATGTCAACACAAGCATTGATTCCCTGACAGCAGAGTATGGCTTGTCTGAATTAACAACCCTAATATAAAGCTAATGATGCTTTGAAGGAGATAAATAGTGCACTAAATTCTTCTTTAATTCTTGACTCCAAGTACTGTTGCATACTGTATGAGCAACTACAAGATACAAAAAAGTACAGAAACTGGTAATAAGGGTTTGCCCAAGACATAAAGTTGCATCACTTTCTGACCTAATGTCTAAGAAATCCTGTCAATATGTGTCCAAAGAATTTTAGCAGAACACAAAAAGGGCATTAAATGAGGCAACCTATCATATCATTGTCAAAAATCTTACTGCTGACTTCACAGAAGATTTGGATTCCCCTTAGCTGGAAGCTGATATCTCACCTCAGCATCTGAGAACTCACAGCAGATGAAGATTTCTTCTATATGAATGAAGAATTTAGTTACTAAGTTTCTGTAAATCACACACAAGTTATGAATATGAAAAACTTAAAACTATCAATCATTCTCTTAAAGACTGAACAGTATGCTCTTGCAGTGGAGGTGTAAAAGGGACTCTTTGGGCTTCCCTGGGCTCTGCTGAACGATTTGGAAAATTTTGGCATGAATTTATAATTTTTTTTTAAATTTATGTATTTGAAATGCAATAGAAGAGAAACATGTAGAGCTAAAGCACGAATGAGAATAAGGCTGAGAGCAAAAGCAAGTAGAAGAGAAAAATCTATGTTTATTAGACTAATAATACTCTCAACTTACATCTTTAAAGTTCTACAGGTATAGGAAGACATCTAAAGAGGTCTTCTAATTCATCCCTTCTCAGACAGGATTCAGTGTAGAATCACAGAATCATAGAATCATTTCAGCTGGAAAACACCTTCAAGATCATTAAGTCCAATCATTATTGATCTCTACTGAGTGTGGTGTTAAAGCATGTCCTCAGTACCACATCCATGTACCTTTTAAGCACCTCCAGAGATGGTGATTCAACAGATTCTCTGGGGATCCTGTTCCAGTGTTTGACAACCTTTTCAGTGAAGAGGTTTCTTCTAATATCCAATCTAAATCTTCTCTGGTGCAACTTGAGGCCATTTTTAATTCTCCTATCAGTTGTTACTAGGGAGAATAGACCAACACTAACTGGCTCCAACCTCCTTTCAGGTAGTTGCAGAAAATGATAAGGTCTCCCTTCAACCTTTTGTTCTCCAGAATATACAACCCCAGTTCCCTCAATCACTTTTCATAAGTCCTGTTCTCCAGACACTTTACCAGGTTTGTTGGTCTTCTCTGGACCTGCTGCAGCACCTCAGTTTCTTTCTTCTAGCTAGGGCTCCAGAACTAAACACACTACCCAAGTTGTAGCCTCACCAGTACTGAGTACAACCAGTCACCCAAGACCTCATGACCACTAAACCATATCACCAAGTGCCATGTCCAATCCTTGAGCCTAAAGTTCCCCTGGCACAGCTTGAGACTGTGTCCTCTTGTTCTGGTGCTGGTTGCCTGGGAGAAGAGACCAACCCCCTCCTGGCTACAACCTCCCTTCAGGTAGTTGTAGACAGCAATGAGGTCTCCCCTGAGCCTTCTCTTCTCCAGGCTAAACAGTCCCAGCTCCTTCAGCCTCTCCTCATAGGGCTTGTGTTCAAGGCCTCTCACCAGCCTCATTGCCCTTCTCTGGACATGTTAAGTATCTCAGTGTCCTTCTTAAATTGAGGAGCCCAGAACTGGACACAGTACTCAAGGTGTGGCCTAACCAGTGCTGTGTACAGGGGTACAATGACCTCCCTGCTCCTGCTGGCCACACTATTCCTGATACAGGCCAGGATGCCATTGGCTCTCTTGGCCACCTGGGCACACTGCTGGCTCATGTTCAGCTGCTGTCAATCAGTAGCCCCAGGTCCCTTTCTGCCTGGCTGCTCTCCATCCACTCTGACCCCAGCCTGTAGCTCTGCATGGGGTTGTTGTGGCCAAAGTGGAGCACCTGACACTTGGACTTGTTGAATGCCATCCTGTTGGACTCTGCCCATCTGTCCAGCTGGTCAAGGTCCCTCTGCAGAGCCCTTCTGCCTTCTAACTGATCAACACCTGCTCCCAACTTGGTGTCATCTGCAAATTTACTGATGATGGACTCAATCCTCTCGTCCAGATCATCAGTAAAGATATTGAACAGGATGGGGCCCAGCACTGATCCCTGGGGGACACCACTAGTGACAGGCTGCCAGCTGGATGTGGCACCATTCACCACCACTCTCTGGGCTCGGCCCTCCAGCCAGTTCCTAACCCAGTGCAGAGTGCTGCTGTCCAAGCCACAGGCTGCCAGCTTGGCCAGGAGTTTGCTGTGGGGAACAGTGTCAAAGGCCTTGCTGAAGTCCAGGTAGACTTCATCCACAGCCTTTCCCACGTCCACCAGGCTGGTCACCTGATCACAGAAGGAGATCAGGTTGGTGAGGCAGGACCTGATTCCTTGGCCATCCTTCAGGTGCTCAGTGACTGCCCCCAAGACAATCAGCTTCATAATTTTCCCTGGCACTGAGGTCAGGCTGACAGGTCTGTAGTTTCCAGGTTCCTCCATCCGGCCCTTCTTGTGTTTGGCTGTCTATCTATCAACACCCCCAGGTTTCCTCTGGGCAGATCTCCAACCACTCTGCCCCAAGCCTGTAGCATTGCTTGGGGTTGTTGTGACCAAGGTGCAGAACTCAGCACTGTTGAATCACATATAATTGGCCCTGGCCAACATATCCAGCCTGTCCAGGTCCCTCTGCAGAGCCTTCCTGCCCTCAAGCAGGGCACCACTCCTTCCCAGCTTTGTGTCATTTGCAAACGTACTGAGAATGCATTTGATTCCTTTTTCTTGATCAGTGATAAAGATATTAAAGAGCATTGGTCCCAGCACTGAGCCCTGAGGAACACCACTTGGGTTTGGCCACCTCCTACATTTAACTCAAATTTCCACTACACTTTGGGTCTGGCCATCCAGCCAATTTTTTATCCAGTGAAGTGTGCACCCATCCAAGCCATAAGCAGCCAGTTCCTCAGGATAATGCTGTGGGACACAGGATCAAAGGCTTTATTAAAGTCTAGGTAAAAAATATCCGCAGCCTTTCCCTCATCCACTAAGCAGGTCACCTTGTTGAAGAAGCAGGTGAGGTTTATAAAGCAGGACCTTCCCTTCATGAACCCATGCTGACTTGGCCTGATCACCTGGTTGTCCTGCATGTGCTGTGTACTGGCACACAAGATTATCTGCTCCATGACTTTGCCAGGCACCGAGGTCAGACTGACAGGTCAGTAGTTCCCTGGGTCCTACTTCTGGCCTTCTTGTAGATGGGTTTCACATTTTCCAATCTCCAGTAAACTGGGACCACCCCAGATAGTTAGGACTGCTCATAAATGGTGGAAAGTGGCTCAGTGAGCACTCCTGCCAGTTCTTTCAGTAGCCCTGAGTGAATGCCATCCAGCCTTGTAGACTTGTACAGGTCTAAGTGGTACAGTAGGTTGCTAACAATCTCCTCATAGATTATTGAGGCTTCATTCTACCCTCAAAGCTGATAAATTATATCCCTTCCCCAAGGCTGATAAGTGACTCTGCAGTGTGTTTTTAAAGCTTCAGGTGGTGAGGAGACAGCAGAAAACTTTCCCTATTATCTTACCTGAAATACCACCTGAAAATTCAGAGGTTTATTTCTGTCAAACCTACAATAAACACAGAGAAAAAGTGATCACTGCCTTCTTCACAGTAAGAAGGATGCTATCATGTTTCAGCTATGTTTTCCACATGTTGGCAAAATGAAGGCTGATTCCTCCAGCTTTTCCTTATAGATCACATTTCCTGAACTTTTGGGAAGAATTTCTCTCCTAGAAGATATGTTTAACAAATATCCTCACTGTCTCCAGATTGTCTACATTTTTCCTAATGTGAGTCCCACAAGAGGACAGTGTCTAACAGCACTTGGTAGGATAACCACATTTCTTCAAGGTACTTGCTGAATTCTGCTGGGATAGTAAGAATGTTTTGCAATGGCAGGTCATTGTCAGCTGATTGAGTCTATGATCCACTATGACCCTGTTGACAGGTGGTCAAAGTCTCCTCACACAGATTTATTAACCGACACAGATTTATTAAAAATTTTTGCTGCAGAAGACAATTCTTTCCAAACTGAATAGGAAGATCATCTTCCTCCTAATGTGCTTCTTGCTTCCCCTTCAGAAATCCTGTTTGCTTATGGTCATCCCCATTTCCTCTCATTATTCTTACTGAAAACTCAATTAAAGCATGCATTTTGTGTTGGAGAATTCCCAGGCTAACTTTAATGTTTACTTGTAACATGGAATGCCTGGTTTTATTGTAATTTCTGCCATATAGAGGAAGAAAAAGGTTTTTATTGTTTTGGTTTTGTTTTGGTTTAGGTTTCTGATTTTTTGTTGTTATTGTTTTTCCAATATTCTCTGAATGAATAATTTAAAGACATGACCTAAATTAGATAAAGAGAAACACGACACATTGGTTGCTAGATTACTTATTTTACAGATATTGATTTAATAGAAAACAACTACACCTGTGGAAAATGTTTTCATAATACATCAGTGTTTCAAAGGAACGATGTTCGTGGCATTTTTTGATGTACTGTAAGGTATTCAATCCATTAACTAAGAATCCATTAACTAACATTAACTGTAACCTTTGTGTAGTACTTTGTGATCATGATTTACTGATAATTTTATTGTGTACACTTCATATGTTGTAGACAACTTTTACCACACAAATCTGTGTTCATTAAGAAATTATGGGTGTTTTATTAGTCATTTTGCAGCTCAGATTACAGCATGCATGTGACTTTCTACTCCAAACTTTAAAGTAGTTAAATATAAATATTAAACTTCCTAATAATTTCAGAAATTAATTACTGAAGTATAGGCAATAGGTAGAAGAGATTTTTTCCTAAAATATTCATTGCAGCTGCTATGACTAGCAGCAGCCTTCTAGAGAAATGGAATAATTATATGTCTTAAAATAGTAATTTTCTATAAATTACACTGGTTGCAGACAAATCTCCTATTGTCAAACAGCCTTGTACTTGAAATTGTCCAAAATTTTGCAAGTATAAGAGCCCATAACAATTTATAAGAGTAGACAAAAAACAGATAGGAGGATTCAATTAGTTCAGACATAAAGGTCTATTCTTATAATGGAGAAACTAGGTTGAGATCATGTCTCCTCATGAAGCTAGGACTGCCAATACTGGTCAAATATAATTGTGCCAGAAAGAAGTGTTAAGTCATTAACAAACGTGCTGGAAGAATGGCACCTTGTTAGCCATCATCCCCTTTTGGAGCTCCTGCTGCAATTCTAATACCAGGCTGAAGGGAACAATACTTACCTTTGTGACTGTTAACTTTATTGTGTTCAGAGACATCAGGCCACAGTGCTTGTACCAAGTTTTCTTCATCCTGATCACAGTGAAAGAGAGGAGGCATCCATCACAATCTTTGACATGCTGGAGATTGGAGAATTGGCTCCTTTAGTTGTGTCTTACTTCCCATTCTCAAAATAGCTTCTGTCTTTCTTGCTGTTCCTCTCCTTATATATTTTTAAACAAATTTTGGCACAGCCAGGAATGTGGTGGATTCTGCAGAGTAGCCACTATGAACAATGTCTGAAACTGCCCAAGCAGACAAAAGTTTGATGGCTTTCAGTAGGGCTGATAACATATTTGCTGTACTGTTTTTTTCCCCCTGTAGCACTTATAGGTAAGGGTCATTATTGAGAGCATAATTTATGACTTTTTGGTTATCCGTTTTCCATTTTTTTGGTGTGTGTGTGGTTTTTTTCTTGTTTTGTCTACAGATAAAAAAGTCATGGGTTCTACTTATAATTTCAACATTTCAGCTAGCACTTTCTGCTTACCCTCAGGCAATTTCTATTTTTTATATAATCTAAAATTTTGGACAAAGGATGCTGAGACAGGCTTACTTGCACAAAACTTTACTAGGTTGTCCATGGCTGATGGCAGACATCAAATCTAACAGTGAAAGTTACAGTGCAGCATGTGATGACAATGAAGATGACAGTGAATTTTCACTGTGCCTTTTCTCTAGCACTACATAGTTTGACAGGGAAGTAGTCACACTTTCATTTGAAGTAATCTTCTAATATAAACTAAAACCTAGAAAGGAAGGGAGTAAGAAAAGGAAGAGAAAGAAGAGACAAGTTTCATGTGTTGTGTCCCATGAAAAATCTGATATAACAAGAACATGAGATGTTTGCAGATGCAGGACTATGAGAATATCAACCTGAGAACAAGGCAAAGCCTTCCCACAGAAACCCAGATGAAAGGCACAAAGCTGCAAGTAAAATGCAGAATGCAGAACTGCAAATGCTGCTACCCTTTGTTTTACTGCATGTAAACAAAAAGTGCAACAAAAAATTTTTCAGGCATGTTTGCAACTCAGTGAAACTGGAACAAGGGTATTGAGGATGAGTGCCTTACCTGTTACTTTGGTATTTAAATAGTAGACTCATAAAAGAAAAACATTGTTGAATAGATTTAGAGGGATTTGCTTAAGTTCCCTCTTCACAAAAGAGCTGGAAAGAGTGTCATCTTCAAGACACATTCTATCTTGCTTGTTTGTCCAAGTCTTCTAAAAATAATTTATTTCCCTACATGTCTGGTTAGTTGTTCCCTCAAATTTAACCTCAATCTGCTGCACAGAAATTAATTTGATTATGTCTAGTCCTTTAGCAGTTTTAATTGACTTCCATCATCCTTGTAATGGGCTCACATCTTTTAAGACTGCAGTCAGCCTTCTTATTTGCCAGCCTTATTGTTTGTCAGCCTTCTTATTTCTGGACTGCAATTTAGGTCCTTAAATCTTTCATCAATGCTACTGCTTTTTAACCTGCATAATTCTTATTGATCTCTTTTCATTCTTTTCGAATTTTCCTTTCATTCGTTTAGAGGTAGTGCCCCAGCTGAATATGGCAGTTTATCTTGTGCCTTACTCAGAACCAGCAATTGTCTCCTGTTTTACTTTGGAAATTCCTCTGATATTGCTAAAAATTAGGTTTATTCTCTTTTGCAGCAGCATTGTATTGTTGACTCACTTAATTTGAGCCCACTATGCTGATGCACTTTCCTGCAGTTTTTCTGCATAGAAAACTATTCTTTATTATTTATTTGCACATTTACACATCTCTCTCTGAATAATTTTGCATTTGTGCTTATGAATTTCAGTCTTGATGCTCTCTGGGCAGCTTTTATTTATCAAGATATTTTTCAATACAAATATTGTCTTTCTATCTATAGCTCTGTAGTACTAGCAAATACATTAATCCACATTGCTAGGGAAAATACCAGTCATACCCATAATAATACCAACTGGATTTACTTGCCTGAGGACTCACCAATAGTCCTCTCTCTCCAATTCATTAGTAAACTAGTGTCTCACTGAATATAGTTTTTCAATTAACTGTGTGCCTATCCTATTCAGAGCTTATTTCCTTAGTTTACTCATAAGGTTACTTTGTGGTACAATGTCCAAAGTTTATTTAAGTCCAGATATTTCATAGCTCACATTCTTGCCATTCAAATCAGCCACCAAATGTAGTAATTTTGGTTGTACCTGAATTTTTCTTCACAATTACATGTTATCTGCTTTCTATGTGCTAAGTGTTTGTAAATCGATGCCTTCACGTTTTTAGCGCACTAATTTTCTGAGAATCACTGTTAGGCTAAGTGGTCCACAATTCACTACATCTTTTCCCTCCTTTCTTGTTTATACAGAGAGGCGCCATGGTAGCTAGTTGGCAGTCCTCTGGGACCATCCCCATTTTTCTTGCATTTTTAGAGATAATTATTAATGATTCAGAGACTACATTTGCTATATTCTTAAGTAGTCTAGGGTGAATTTCATCAGTTCCTGCTGAATCAGATACACCTAATTTATCTTAGTGTTCATTAACCTGCTCTTCCTTTGGCTTGTACTACTGCCACCTCATTTAAACTAGTTTAGCTAAATATCTGTTCATGTTTAATCATTTTTGGTGAAGATTGAAGACAAGAGGATCTGTGCTGCACTTTTTATGTCCTTGTGTCTATTAGTGTTATGATTTGTTAGACGTTCAAGTCATTAGAAGTGCCTTGATATAGCTGATGCAGCTAAAATAGTTTTTTACTGTATTTATCTCTTCTCTCTGGTATTATTCTGCCTTTTTACAGTCTTTTTCAGAGATAAATGAAAATTATTATAATTTAAAGCCGATACAACTTTTACAACAGTTTCCTTGATAGCTGGTAATACTTCAGTTGTGCTTTAGTTTCCTAAATAGATGCTTTAAGAGTATTTTTAAGCATTATGATTACAGTTCTAAGCAGGCAGAAGTGTTGCTATTGTTCTTGTTAGTGTTAATACTCTATGAGATACTCCTATGAAGAGCTGATGTTAGGTGATCCAGTCTATGTTATGAAATAAAACCATCTCGATTGCAATTTAGCATGAATTTGAGGTTTCTTTGGGTTTTGTTGTTGTTGTTGTTTTTCCCTGTGTAAAGCTTCATTTCCTTGGCAAATATTTGAAAAAAACCCTAGTTCTATGAAAATAATGTTCAGATAAAATACTACAATGTTGTCTTGTGCTCCCAATCTCTGCAGTAAATTGATATCACTGACTTAATCTCTTGTGATGGACCACAGGCTCCTTATTTATGGACTTACAGTTCACTATCATGTAAGCAAAGGAATATGCTTACAATTATAAAAAATGATGGCCTATGCATCCCACTGATTGTTTATTTGATAATCTTCATTCTGACATACAAAACAATGAGCAACCCTAGCTGAAAGCTGAAGTGGCCTTAGAGGATTTCTGGAAGGCTCTGTTGGACAACACTTCTCAGAAGAAGAATAACCATCTTTGTTGTTATTTTCCAGCAGAATTAATTTTATTGAGGGCACAAAACGAGGCCTCTCTGTCACTGGGTAAGCAATACCTTCATATAACAACTGAGGAGGGAGTCAGAGGTGGTTGATCTTTTCCAGGCCCCATATTTTGTGCCACTGTCTATCAACAAAAGAGTTCAAGACTTTTATTAGACTTTCTGATTAATGGGTTCAGGATGTGAAATTACCGAAGGCCATACTTTGGTCAAACTGACAAGTAAAACAATTGGAATTTTTGAGGATGAGAGGGAGGAGGGGAGACACAATCCCCTTGAAGGAAATAAACAGGGAAAATGTCCCTTATGCAGTCTGAATGATACAATAGTAAATCAGAGACATTAATTCAAATTAAGCATTTTGCTTTAGGTAATCATGAATGTTTCCCAGATATAGTTAATTATAATGGGTGGTTTTGGTTTACAATAAAAGCTTATTTTCCGTACAATCCGTTCCCATCTCCTTCCTCTTCCACCTAATGATGCTAGAAAACATAACCTGATATGACTGTTGTTTTCATAAGAGATTATTATGGTAACATGTATGAATTAATGGGCATTTTACTTGAATAAGAATTGTAACAATCGGCCCTTGAGATTTCATTAAATGGAGTCAGGAAAGGGGGAACTAATTACAAAAGGGCAAAGTTTTCAATACTTTTAAACATGTATATTGTTGGGAACTGTGTCTCTGATTTAATGCAAAAATCAATAGCATAGCAACAAAATGATCAAAGAAAGAAAAATACAACCAGAGTACACGTGTAAAAGGCTGCTTCAGAAATAGTCTGCCTTCATTCAGTATGATACAAGGTATTTGCAAGCATGTGTACAATCTGTTTAGAAATACAGGGCCGAATTACTTCCCCTACAAAAAAACCCAAACCAAAACAAAAAGTAATGGATTTTAGTTTTATTTCTTAGAAGAAAACATTTCTATTTAGGGGAATAGGGGACATCAGAGGTGATTTTCACTAGAGCCTAATGATTATCATTGCTTCAGTTGCTGACTAAGTGATAACTTCTTAAGGAAGTTGGTTTCCTACAGACTGAACAATGAACTTTTTTGAATAGTAGAGCCCTTGAAAGGATTTTACATTTAAAAAATGGACTTCTTTTTTTGCAACAGAGTCCCTTTTGTCACTGCAGATAGATGTCTCTTTTGGATAAGATTTCCAAATTTTGTTTCCAAAAGGGGAAAGTAGTTATTTCTTGTTCCCTTTAGAATATTGTTAGGAATTTCTGATGATTATTTCAACACAACAGCTATGAATCCACGTATGTTATCAAAATCATGAAAGACTTAGCCAAATTATTTCAGATCTCAGCCTGTGAAAATTTGGGAGCCCTTTGTTTGCATGCACAGAGACCAGCATGAACAATTTCATCTTGAGTTACTGATGAAGGTGTATCACTTTAAAAGAAAGAAAAAAAGAAAGAAACCTAAAGGAAAAGAAAAAAAGATATTTTCTTTCTTCACCCTTATAAAGTAGCATAAAGGGTTCTGTCTGGGCACATCTGGCATTTATTTCATGTTCACTGTCATGTTCTGTCAATTTAAAGTGATGTTTCATTGCTATCTGCGGGGAGCTATGATAAATACAATAGGTGCCCCAAGTGCCTTGACACTGTTGAATAGTCAAACTGTGGGACCTTACCAACTACATGGCTGCTTTTCCTTGGCAGACCTGTGTGTTAATTTGTGAGTATGAAACTGTCAGCACAGCTTGTGTTGTAGCACTGATACCAGATCTATAACACAGAGAAAGCTTTCCCCAAAGACCAAATATCATACTTGTGTTTTTTCAAGTGGCACCTCATGGCATGGACAGTGTTCCAATGAGTTGATATACTAAAACCTGAGCATGAGACAGAGATATTAAAAATGCAGAGGACTATCAGGTGCCATTGAACATATCTTTGCACAGGGAGAGGGGAAATGTAGAATAATATTGAGCTGTGGATGTCTGATCACCTTGACATACCCCCTTGCTCTTGTGATGGACCCTGGCCGTAGTATGAATTCCATAGTAGTTTTAATGCTGTAGAAATAGGTGAGAAAAAGAGGAAAGGAGAAAATTAGAGGAGTCTTAGGAAAGAAGAAGACTGAAGGGAGAATAAAGGAGGCCTTGATTAGAGGAGATTTAGGCTGGAAAGTGATGAGTTGAGAGGGTTAGAGACACTTTATAGTGTGTGCTGTAGAGATGCAGAGATTTTACATTTGTGATGTGGAATTAAGGGGAAACGGGGAGACATCAGCAGTCTGAATGGAAAAAGAGGTCATTGAAACGAGGCAACTAAGAAAAAATAAGGGAAAAAGACTATGAAAAATGTAGGAGAAAGACTGGAGGCACAAAAGAGAATGAGAGACTTAAAAATGGTGGAAAGTTTTGAAATCTGCCTGCAGTGGAAAACTGAAATCTGAGGAAGACTTTCCCAAAGTCCTTTAGGGGGTAAGCCTATAATGGTTCAAATTGTTTGACTCTGGGAGATAACTCAGAAAAACTCATTTGGACAAACACTTTGATGGAGATTTAGATATTCCTAAAAAAATCACTTGTTTCTTTTTAAGTTATGTAAGCCTCCCCAAACCTTCATCCTGAGCTGTGAGATATCTAGTCAGCACTGGGTCAGTCCAGAAGAGCTGTGCCATTCAATCAGTTCGGAGGGCCTCAAGGAGAGGTGCCAATTTAAAATAAATTAAAGAAATAAAATTTGACTAATAAAATCTATTCTCCCTCTTAATTTAATGAAAAAAATTGTAAACAATAATACATGAACTATGCATTTGATCCACATTAATTTATTTTTTATTATGATTTGGGAAGACCTCAGACTGTTTCAGAAAGATTGACAAAGCCCCCATGGATCCAGTCTAGTTTTCCTTGAAGGACTTCTTGTGGGAGCTCTGAGTTTGCCAGTGCCACCTTGTGTGGACACATGAAGACTAGGATTAACTGATGACTCTGTCAGAATTGCTGGTGGTTCAGAGAACTCCTAGTTTCTGGACCAAGTAATTTTGCTGAACATACATGGATCCCATTAGCAGAAATTTTGATGGCACTCTTTTATTTGCTTTCACAGTGATTTGAACATGCACACAACTACCCAAACACCACATAGGTGAGTATGGGGATTCCTGTTGGAGCTGTAGACTTCAGTGAGAAAGCTCAGGCAGTTCAGCCATTTATGTTTCCTTAAGTCATTTTCTGATACATGGAGTTACTGCAACCCATTTATACTGGTTTGTGGATAATGAAGTGAATTCAGCCTCTGAATTCAACTGAAAAAGTTCAGTGAGTGAGCAGTGGACTGAAGTAGCCAACAAGTGCTGAGTTGCATTAACAAAGACATCATTAGCAGAGGTAACAACATTATTCCATTCAGTGCTTGTCATGCTGTGTTCAGTTTTGGTCTGCACTATACAAAAATGTTGTGGACAGGTTGGAGAAGGGTCACAAAGATGATCAAAGACTGGGAAGCCTGATTCATGAGGAAAAACCTAGGGGAGACCTTAATGCCCTGTTCCAATATTTAAAGGGTGGCTACAAAGAAGATGGACACTGGACACTACCTTTTTACAAGGACTTAAATGGAAAAGATAAAGGACAATGGCTGCAAGTTATTTCTAGGAAGATTGCAATTGAATACAAGAGGAAAATTTTTTTTCACAATGGCATTCAACAGTTGGAATAATCTCTGTAAGGAAGTGGTGGGTTCTCAACATTAGACATTGAAGTTTTGGCTAGACAGGGCACTAGTCCATCTTGCCTAGTCTGTGCTTTTCCCTAGAAAAGTTGGACCAGTTGAGGTCCCTTCTATGATTCTGTGTGTGTGGGGAAGGTAGCAGTGTGCATTGTGCAGCTCTGCAGATATGTGCTGCAGCCAAGGCAGTCGCATTGCAGTCAGCTGTGAAAAGCCCACTTAGAGGAAAGACAAAATGGTTTGCTATCAGTTCTGGTATTCTTGAACCTATGTCTTCTGCTGCATTTTGTTCCTCTTTGCATGGTCCACTAACCTAGAATCACACAGAATGCGAGAATTGCTATGGCTAGAAAAGACCTTTAAGATCCAACCGTTACCTAACTCTATCTGGGCTACTACTACACTATGCTGTTAGCCTTCTTTGCCATCAGGGCACACTGCTGCATTCAAGCAGCTGCCGATCCACACCCTCAGGTCCTTTTCTGCCAGATGGCTTTCCAGCCACTCTCCCCCAAGCCTATAGCATTGCATGGGGTTGTTGTGACCCAAGCGCAGGACCCAGTACTTGGCCTTGTTGAAGCCCTGTCGGTGTGAGCAGAAATTCCCCCCCCCACCAACAATAACCAGGCTAGCTCAGTCTGGAAGCAAATGAAAAGCTGTATTTACAAGCAGAGTCTAAAATCTACAATGAAATGCAATGAATATGTACAAATATACAAAATTCACAACATTCACAAATATATACAATCAACAGAAAAGCACAACCGATCTCCCTTTGCTTCCCCCCAAGGGGACCCTCCCAAAGGGGCCTCTCTCTCTCCCAGGAGCTTCCCCCCCAGACCCCCCTGGACAGAGAAGCAGAGTTAGTTAAGCAGAAAGTTGTTAACTTAACTGCCAAGGTCAGTGTGTTATCTTCAGCCAGAAGAGAAGAAGAAACAGCAACCAGACAGCCCAGCAACTGCCCCCACTGCCGAACGCAGAATGTGCAGAATGCCTACTTTGTTTTGGGTAATAGTTCTTAAACATTTCTATCTATCCAATGGAAGTGTTTAGAACAATCGTTATTTTGCTTTCTTACACCCAATAGTGACTTATTTACATTCTTTCACTTTCTCTGTTCTGAACTTTGCAAGGAAAAATTAAAAAGACAGTTTCAAACCATCACAAGCCCATATGATTGGCCTCAGCCTATTGATCCAGCCTGTCCAGCTTTCTAGGTAGGAGCCATCTCAGGCTTGTTCCCCCTCTGCACAAAGCCTTGTTTCCAAAACTCTTTGTATCAGCAAAGAAAGTTTATTGAAGTGAAAGTCTTTATATGTAAAGAAGGAGCTAGCACGATTCTCAAAATCTTGGCATTTTGGCTTGGCTCTCTTACAGGGTTTCTAGAGGCAGTTTGACTACTGCCTTGAGCGGATCCCCATCTGGCTAACACTTGCAAAGGCAGTCTTACCCTCCACATATGATTGTGTGATCCTCCCCACTTCTTTTGTGCTAGCTCCAGCTTTGGTTTAACAGGGTGATGAGCCTGCATAGGGATGTGACCCAAATAAAAATTAGCTGTATTTTCTATAGGATGACTGTTTACATCAGTTCCTGAGCCATTAGTAACACAGTGTCATGGTCACCAGTATTGGCATTCAGGAGTGAGAGGGAGTACAATGTACATTGACCAGAATGAAAGTACAGACAGGTCTGAAACCGCACCTGTGGACAATGACTTTGTTGTTGAAGCATGCCAGAACAGCTGCTTGCAGGAATATTTTAACCCAGTTTTATTCTACATGACTTCAGGTCTTACTGAGGCACTTAAGCTAGAAGCACACTCTACAGCTAATTGAAAATTAGATTTCTGCAGAGTCTTTTGTATCAGGAGAAGGCAGTCAGTGGGATGCTTTCTCTCTCCCTATGTTAGTTGTCTGGGAAGCCTGCATGTGCTGGGTTACATCCATCCTGGATGGGGGCTGAAAGAACCCAGCCCCCCAGGTGGACAAAAGAAACTTGATCCAGGTGGGCAGAGAAAGACTTGGTTTCCCTCCACCCCACCCCAGGAAGAGGGGTCCCTGGGTCAAAGGTGGTCTATTCCACTCCCCCTTCCTCTCCAGCAAGACTATCAAAGGGCAGACATCTTTTACTGCTTCCTCTCTTTCGTGCCTCATCTGCATGAAAGAACATCAACTGCTGCTGCTGCCTCCTGCGCTGACCATGTGGTCGGGGCCTATTTCTTCCAAACTGAATCCACTCACATCCAGGGAAATACAAGGCCATCCAGGACTGGTTTTGTATATTTTCCTATTTACCCTTATCCCTTACCTTCGTGAACCCTCCCTGTAACTGCTATATATATATATATTTTGTTAAAAAAAATTACCTCTTCTACTTCCAAACTGATTTCAGGCTATTTCTTTCGTAAATTTACTTCGTCCCCTTTCCCTTTACCCCTTTTGTTTCCCCTTTTTTGTTTTTCTTTCCACACTAGGGAAAGGGAGGGGGGAGGAATCTCAGTTGGTTATCATTTGAGCTTTTAAACTCCAATTAAGGCTCAAACCAGCACACCTACCATAGCTTAGGTAGCTGATGTAAGGACATATAGGAATCTTTAACAATAAATGAAAGGCTTGCTCTCCCTTAGGACTGTTGTAACAATTTTGAAAGTGACTTGCTGAACCAGGCAGAGGAGGGAAAACTGGACATGTCATGATCTTGATCTGGTGGTGGTGAAAGAACAATTAACCCCTTCAATTTAACAAACATACTTTAGGACAGTTTAGTCTAAGAAAGATACTCTGGACAACTTCCTTGTGTTGAAAAGCCATAAATTATACCTTTCTTACAGTCAGAGTTAAATGAAAATAGTTGGAAATATACATAATATTTTCAGAATGAAGAATAGATGCGACTGTAAGACTCATAATTATCAGTGGGAAACATATATTCTTCTTAGAAAACACTCTTTAGAGATCTTGAACCCTTCTCTGCTGTAGTAAATTCCTGCCCTACAAACACCATCCTTGCTGACGCGTCTGCCCTTGTTTTTTGTTATAAAGCATCCACCACTAAGTTCTAACAGGGCTACTAAGATAAACTCAACCTTCTGCCTGGAAGTCAATCTGAGTTCTCTCTGGGTCTTGTTTCACTGTTGGCAACAAAGATTCTGGAGGCCACACTCCTGGGTTCAGCTGTTTGTGACTTGCCTTTTTTCATGGGAGTTAGAAGGTATAACTGCAGGCAGAATCTCACTTTGTAATTGCAGCATAAATTCTGTTTATGTTGCACAAAATGGAGCAGGATTCAAAGTCGTCTCTCTTAACTGTATTGGAGCAGCAGGATAACAGGAACAAAAAGCAATAAAAAAATATTTTAGTTAGTGGAGTAAGCAGTTGACTCCAACGATATTCAGTAAGTAGAATTGTTCTGTAAGAAATTGCCCTATTTGCCTGCCTGCTCTTGAGGAAGAAGTGTTTAATTTTTTCTTTTCTCCAATGGTATTTAAACTGTGTGGTTCCACACGTGGAACCACGCTGTTGTGTTGCAACAAAGAGTGTAGTATTTGCTGTCAACAGGGAAAAGCAATAAAATAAGTAAATTGGTTCTTCAGAGGGCTGAAAGATTTGGAAGGTTTTTTAATGCAGGTGACACTCCCTTACGCTGCAGCTAGTCCTTGGCTTTCCAGGTATGAAGCACATGTATGAATTAATATTCTTGTAAGTCAAACACAGCAGAGAATACATTTGTTTGAGCAGTTACACTGTGAACTGTTTTCTTCCTCCTGCTTTTCTAATGAGTGTGCTATTGACTGAGCTGATGTGAAATCTTCTGGTGCATCAGCTGCATCTAGAGGCAAATAGTATTGAGAGGGTTGTTTAAAAACTCTGCAAGTTAAACCACTAGAAGCTCTCAGCTGTTTGTACATTTGTACTGTCTAGTTGATAGCTGGCAAATACTGACAGCATGTGCCAGCTTGCTCTCATTTCCATTCTGGTTTTGCACCAGCCTGTCTGTGGGCTTCAGCAGAGTTGTTGCTCATTTGCACTTCCCAGAGATCAGAATTAGTAGTGTTATTCCAGGCAACTTTAAAAGAGTGATTGCTTAAGCCTAAATGTTTGGCAATGAGGAATAGACCCTTTCTATATTAGTTCATTTGTTTGAATCAAAGGTGGTAATGGCAGAAAGTCACTGCTCTTTGATAGATGTTCATTAGTTGCCTTTAAATTAGACTACAGTTTGAGCTGTTTTCTGCTCTGTTTGAGAAGAACAGCCCAGCCTCCTTAGGGAATGGCATCACTTTGGGAGCTGTGTATTGTGAAGGCAGCAATTATTAGGGCAATATTGAGGGAAAAGTCAACCTAATTATTCTTTTTCTAGACATGAAAGTTAACCCAGGGCCATCGAGCAGCCTACAGATGCTATAGATACTAGGAAACCTCAGTGACTGCGAGTCTTTTCTCCAAAATGAGAGTAGCTGGACTTTTGGGTAGGCAGATGCTGATCTGTAAGCAGGGACAGACTTGGGAAAGGCAGCATGGACCAGATGACCTGCAGAGGTTCCTCAGCCATTCTGTGGTGAATAAAATGGGTAACAAACAAAATGTCTAGGCTATATTCTAATTCCCCAAATGCAACAGTGATTGCCCTTAGGGCTACCTGATATGCATAGGATACAGTTCCAGGATCTCAGCAGAAATCAGGGCACCTTCTAATTATTATAGAAAAGGCAAAATCTGAAGTCTCTAGTGAAGCACTTGGATATACTTGCTGATGCTAAATGTGCAGAGCTTTGAACTCCAGAATTTATAATGCACTTACTGAAATCAGAAGATATTCAGCTTTCTCAGGAATGGCAATGGGTTTTGCATTTGCATTATCTGATGGCCTTCAACAGTATTACAGCTGATCTTGTGATGAAAAGTTATGTCTGCAAACATAAAAGAATGTCAGGAATTAAGTGCTAGGAAAAAGGTTTCCAACATAGAAGTAATGGAAGGATGTTGACAAAGTTAATATTTTTTATTTTTGAATGTCTGCATATGCATGCATTTATACATGAATGTGCATGACTAAAAGTAATAGTATGAATGTGTCTGAATCCATGCATTTTTATAGGTCTGTTAAAAGAACATTTGCTAGATAACCTTCACCTTCACTTGCTGCAGAGAGCTTACACAGGCTTTTGGATTGTCAAGGCTCCAAACAAGAACTATTTAGAAGGATTGTACTGGATTTAAGGTCTTCAGTTCCATGCTCAGTTAATGCAAATTAGCAGTTTTGTTGGCTTCAGTATTTTATGCTGTGTCAGGATATGTTTCTTTAAGCATTTTTCAACTTTTTAGAGGCTGTTATTAATTTTTTTTTTCTCTTCTGAATGTTAAACATGAGGGTTCTACAATTATCATAATGCATTCTTCCAACAGTTGGCAAAAATCAACAATTAATTTGTTAATTAAATAAGTTGCTTTGATTTAAAAAAAACCCAAAACTTTTTAATGTTAGTAAATGTGTTCCTGAATCCTTTACTAAGAATAATAAGAAATTATTTTTTCAGTCATAAGACCTGAAATATTTCTCATCCCTCTTCAAAATGGGAGACCTTTCACTCAGTGCATTACTCATTTTCTGTGAAATGTTGATTTAGAGGTCTTCCTTGAAGAATGTACTAGCAGATTTTTTCATCTGCTCAGAAAACTGACTGAAGAAGAGAAAATGTAGCAATGAAATAATTCACACCCAATCTTTAGAAAAATCTATCTTAAATGATTGTTTTATGAACAAGAAACAGATTTTCATTAAGCTTTAAAGTAAAAATCAACATATGGGAGTTTGTAAACCAGAAAAAAAAGTACCTCTCCAAATTGGCTGTCAGAAGATGTTATTAACCTATAAATTATGTTGTGTGAGCTATGCTTGAAAGAAGCTTAGAAACCTACCTGTAGCTCACTCTTTTCTTGGTTCACTCTTCCAAATGTTTATTTTCCCTCAATAGTGGTGTCTTAGACTGGTAAATATTTAGGAAGAACAGTCTTTCTCCTCCTTCAAAGTGAAGTATCAAAATTTCTTTTGTGTTGGATATGGAAAATATTATTCCAGAGAGAAACTTCTTTCCATTTTATTTTCATAAAATCATAGAACTGTGAGGGCTGGAAAAGACCATCAAGTCCAATTTTTGACCTAACACTGCAATGGCCATTAGACTACATCCCACGCTGTCATGTCTACACATTTTTTTCAAAACCTCCAGGAACAGTGACTCCACCACCTCCCTGGGCAGCCTATTCCAATGCCTGACTACTTTTTCAGTAAAGAAAATTTTCCTAATATCCAATCTAAGCCTCCCCTGGTGCCACTAAAGGCCATTTCCTCTCATTCTATAACTTGATACTTAGGAGAAGAGACCAACAACCACCTCACTATGACGTCCTTTTGGGTAGTAGTAGAGAGCAAGAAGGTTTCCCCTCAGCCTCCTTTAGGCTAAACAACCTCAGTTCCCTCAACCTCTCCTTAATAAGATTCGTTCTCCTAACCCTTCACCATCTTCACTGCCCTTCTCTGGACATGCTCCAGTAATTCAATGTCCTTGTGCTGAGAGTCCCAAGACTCAACACAATATTCAATGTTTGGCCCTCCCCAGTGCTGAGTACAGGGGCATTTGGTCATTTGGAAAAGAAAAATGTGCTCTTACATGGTTGAAACTATCATTCAAAGAGAGAAAAAGAGGTAAAAAAAAAAAATTACAAAAATCAAATGAAATCATAGTAAAAATGAGATTTTTTTTTTGCTGCTATCTCCTCAGTATTCACAGAGAAGATAAAGTCTAATAAAATATGCTGATGTCTTTCACCTAGAATATGTTAGTCCTTAAGTATTCAATGTAATATTGTAGATATTAACAAAATATTAAAATAATTTACAAATTCCATGTTACTTCTGTGCAAGAAAGAGATAAAAATTATGTCTTCAGCTTCAGGCAAAGTTTCAGACTTCAGAGGAAAGGTTCAGGCATACAACCGGGTATCCTAATAGGAATAATCAGACCTGACTACAGCTAAAAAAGGAGAGCTAATGAAATTTTAATATTACAGATTCTGATTCATCTTATATAATGTAGACTTCTAAATAAATAGGGGTTTGATTTAGTTTCCTGTGCATAATTAGAGTTATTTCAGATGTAGAGTTATTCTAGCTCATGTCTAGTTGCCTGTCTGGAGATGAAGTGTTCTCTCATAGGTCTGGGGAGATTTGTAAGCCTGATGTGGAAACTCTGAACATCAAGGGGCATCACAAACTCTTTTCAAAACATTTGTCCTCTTCTGCCAACAACAAAGTAACAGGATAGGGGAAGCATTGATCTGTACATCAGTCCTTATGTGTTCCTTAGAAACCTCTGTGTGTTTGGCTGAATTAAGCACAAGGTGTTCAGGCTAAGCTAGTTTCCCAGGCTTAACCAGTAAAGGGTAGAGAAACATCTCCTTTTTGGATGTATACCTCACTATTTCAGATCTTCCTGCCAAGATGGAATGATTTCTACTCTGAAAGTGTCTAACCTGTCCTACTGGTTATGAAGAAACACAGGTGATTCAATTTACCTAACTTTTAAATGGCTAAACTTGGGAAGGAATAGGAATGCTTAATAGTGGTTTGATCTGTTTAGCTGTAATAGCATTCAGGAATCTGGTTAGAGAGGAAAAGTAGCTTTACAGAGATGTAATTTCTCAGCATAACCTGAAGCCAGTCAAGAATCTGGAAGCATCTTGGTAATCTCTGCAAACTCAGGGGGGTTAATTGAAGGGGGACCTGGACTCTGTTCCTGATTCACAATGTGCATCCCAAATGGATGTCACATGTTAGAAGAACAAGGTATTTATTAAAGGAGTTGAAATTTCATAGGAAATGAAGGGGTTTTTTGATGGAAAAATTTGGTTTAAGATACATAAATTTTTACAGGAGAAGTAATAGTTATGAAATTTTTTCAGCTTTAATAGGTTTTAGGATGCTATTTTCTAACAAAAAGTAAGCATTTTTCTGGTGGGCATTTGTCATGGTTCGAACAGTGGACTTGTGATGGTTTTCAGTGTGATTTCAGAGTGCCAAAAAATCTCAGGTAACTCATGACAGGGGATTCACTTCAATCAACAGTAAAACTTAATTGTTTACCTGTGGGACATAGAGAAAAATGAGAGGGGAAAGGTATAGTGAAAAGGGGAAGGGGAAAGAGGTCTATAGCTACCAATAATGGAAGGGTCCAAGGCATCTCTCTGGTCCAAGGTCCAGTCCTGTTGGTTCTTCTTGATCTTACTGGGAAAGCTTTCCTTTGAAGTCTTCTTCTTGTTACTACTTCTTGTTTTAACCTGTTGCAAAACCTCTTCCTGTTGAAACGCCTGTTACTTCTTCACAACTTGTCCCGTTGCTAGGGAAACATCTTTTATAATCAATTTCAAACCTGTTGAAGTCTGAACTCCACCTCTCTCTGCTCCTCTTGCCCCCCACAAGTCAGGCTTCCACGCTTTCCCGAAGAGGAATGACTGAGGTATGGTCTGGGCCCAAGAAAGCATGCCCAAGGTGTGATCTGCCTTGGAGGCAGGTAGCCTCAGGTCAGGAGGTGTGATTTCATATTATAACAACATTATAATGAGCAGAGTTCACTGAAGTTCACGGTTCCCTTAGCAATGCCAAGACAAAAGTCTCTCTTGACTGCAGTTCCATTCCTCTGTTCTGAAGTGATAATTGCAAATGGTGGGGTTGTCCATCATACTTGGCAGGGATGGATTGTTGGTGCTATCCAGGTCTCTCCCAGGGAACCTGCACTTGGAAAACCACGGAAACCACATTCCAGGGCACAGGCTCAGCCACTTCATCAGTAACTTATTATCACAGTATCAGAGTATATCAGACGTTGGAAGGGACCTCAAGAGATCATTAGGTCCAACCCCCCTGCCAGAGCAGGATCATTGAAGGTAGTCCACACAGGAACACATCCAGGTGGGTTTTGAAAGTCTCCAGAGAAGGAGACTCCACAATCCCCCTGGGCAACCTGTTCCAGTGCTCCATCACCCTCACTGTAAAGAAGTTTCTCCTCATGTTGAGGTGAAATATTCTATGTTCAAGTTTGAACCCATTGTTCCTTGGCTTATCACTGTGTACCACCAAAAAGAGCCTGGCCCCCTCCACTTGACACCCACCTGTCAGATATTTATACACATTGATGAAATTCCCTCTTAGTCTTCTCTTCTCCAGACTAAATAGCCCCACGGCTCTCAGTCTCTCTTCATAGGGGAGATGCTCAAGTCCCCTAATTATCCTTGTGGCTCTCTGTTGGATTATCTCCAGCAGGTCTCTGTCTCTCTTGAACTGGGGAACCCAAAACTGGACACAGTATTCCAAGTGTGGTCTCACCAGGGCAGAGTAGAGAGGTAGAAGAACTTCCCTCGACCTGCTGGACACACCTTTCTTGATGCATCCCAGGATCCCATTGGCTCTCTTGGCCACAAGAGCACATTGTTGTTCCATGCAGAACTTGCTGTCCACCAGCACTCCAAGGTCTTTCTCTGGGGAGCTGCTTTCCAGTAGGGCAGCCCCCAACCTGTCCTGGTGCCTGTTGTTATTTCTCCCCAGATGCAGGACCCTGCACTTGTCCTTATTAAACTTCATTTGGTTTGCCTGCACCCAGCTCTGCAGCCTGTCCAGGTCACGTTGGATGGCTGTACAGCCTGAGGGGGTGTCAGCCAACCCCCCCAGTTTTGTATCATCAGCGAACTTGTTGAGGGTACTCTCAATCCCCTCATCCAGGTCCTTGATAAAGATGTTGGACAAAACTGGATCCAATACCGATCCCTGGGGGATTATGGAGCAGGCTGCTGCAAAAATTCATACTGAGATGTTAGCCTGGATTTCATTCCAAGTCCTTGGGGTAAGGGGATCCTGATTCCCGATGACAACCATGAGACAGACTGCTCCTTGCAGCATTCTGAATGGGAATCAGTAAAGAAAAAGAAAAAAAAAAAAAAAGGAGTTAAACAATTAGCTATTATGATAGAGCAAAATACTATGTTGGAGAAAGTTAGAATGGGGCATCAGTTGTCAATGTTTCTGTTATATAATTAAAAATAAAGAATAATTTTAATCAGAACCCCCATAAAATTTTGCAGCAGTTACGTAATGAAAGTTATTCATGAATCTGCAAGGAAAGTTTTGCAGAAGAAAATGACAGATGCTGCTTTTTGAAGTTTTTTATTTTTTTAAGTCCTATGGTTTATTTTTGAAATTGTTCTTGGCACTGTAAAATGTTTCTGAAGATCATGAAAGGGTTTAAAATAAGAGAATCAGACAGATTTTCTGATAATTTCCAAGTCTAAATTGGGCATTAATCTTGTGATTGGAACCCTCTCATCTTATGTACAAACAACAGGTGGTGAGAGATAGCAAGTTCTTCAATTAGAAATAACATCTCTCTTCCCTGCCCTACAATTTTATAGATATTCTCAAGCAGTCACTTAAGTCTGTAAACTAAATTGGCATAAGAATTACACACCAGAAGAGATAAATAGTCCATCTAGTCTGGCTTCCTGTCTCTGACAGTGGCTCGTGCCAGATGTTTCAGAGGAAGGTAAAATACCCACATAATGCACCTGATTGTGTAATATTATACCATGAGATGAAGTCTCTGTCTGTTCCCAGCTGGTGATCATCTTATGTCTGAAATAAAGGCTGTTGGCCCTATATTTTTAGCCTAGTTAGTGTAATTATAAGCCATATTCTTATTCATGTAAATGCCTAATCATTTTTTAATTGTACTAAACTGATTTTGCCTCTTAGATCCTAATGTCTTTTTTCAAGTTCTGCCTTTTCAAGTATGCAGATTTGCTGACTGCACTCCCAGGGGCTGTGGCAGCACGTTGTGGCTGGCTTGGGCTCCCTGATTCCCAGAGAGCTGCTGTGCCATGCTGTGAGCAGGCGTACTACCCTGGTCCATAGTACCACACAATAATAAGGGCAGAATAATAGGACCTCTGAAGATCATCTAGTCCAGCCCCTACTGATGATGCTGACACTAAAAACCCTGGAGAGGGCACAGCATTGTTCTCTCATGCAGGCATCCACTGCATTTTCTTTCCACTGCATCGAAGTCCCACATTCTGTCCTTTCCCTTCCAGGTGCCCAAGACCTTATGTGCATTAAAGTGGACTGCAGTTACCTTTGACCACTGGACAGAAGGAGAAGAGGTATTTGATGAATCCTTCTCTCTCCCAGCTGTAGGCAGTCAGGCAGAATTCAGCAGACATGGTAAGATGAGCAAAGTAAATATTTCTAAAAACTGACAGTCATTTAGAGAAACTAAAATCTGTTTTCATAATTCTGTATTTTTGGGGGACTCACCATAGAACACCTGTAGGCATCTGAAGATTAAGATACTTCTTAAAGATGGACCGAGCAAGAAACTGAGTTAAATCCATTTTTTTGTGCTTCATTACTGTTTTGTTAATAAGCTCAAAATCCTCAAAAGGTCATGTCCCTCTTGAACAGGTGCTCAACAGGCACTGGTATGAAATCCTTGACACTTCTAAACAGAAATTAGAAGTCCTACTGAGTTGACTGACCTTCATGTTCACTCTGAAACCTATAAAATGTTATCAAGGGAGACAGTCCAGTACAAAGATAATATTGGATAAGTACCATAAAATCAAAGGACAATTCCTGTTGGAAGGCACCTCAGTAAGACTCTAGTCCTACCTCCCGTTGATAGCAGGGTCAGCTATGGGGTCAGGCAAGGTTACTCTGAGTTTTATACAGTCAGGCCTTGAAAGCTTCTGAAGCTGGAGACCACATACCACCTCTTGGCAACCTCTTCCACTTGGCTGTCCTTGTAGGCAAAAAAAGTTTTCCTTATATCCAGTCTGAACTCTTCTTTCTGTTTGTCCCCAAAACTTGTCTCCACAATACTGTAACCAGCACATAGAAGAGGAAAGACTATGCTCAGTGCCACCCAAAAGGCACCTCTAGGCTATGTCCATAATAGTGGCAAAAGGTGAAAACTCTAATGAGCTAATTTAGACTCATTAAGCTGTGTCCACAGCAGGAGGAGCAAGGCACCCTCTGGAGATTTCTGTCCTCCATTTTTCACAGAGTTAGCCTAGATTTTTGGTGTTGTGCAGTAATAAGAAAAGGGACAATGGGTACAAACTTGAACATAGAAGGTTTCACCTCATCATGAGGAGAAACTTCTTTACAGTGAGGGTGGCAGAGCACTGGAACAGGCTGCCCAGAGGGACTGTGGAGTCTCCTTATCTGGAGACTTTCAAAACCCACCTGGATGTATTCCTGCGCCGACTACCCTAAGTGACCCTGCTTTTGGCAGGGCAATTGGACTCCTTGATCTAGATCTTAATCACATGATTTTTTTTTTTTTTGGTCTAATTTGAGATGCATCCCATACTTACAGAAGATAATGGCTCTGAGCACTTAGGAATCCTTTTGGATAAGTTGGTGTGGATGACTACACCATTCAGATATTCATGAGAGGAGGCAAGAAGGAATCAAATCCATGTACCGGTATAGGTTGAGATCTGACCTGCTGGAGAGCAGTAAAGAGGAAAAGGGCCTGGCTTGTCCTAGTGGATGAAAAGTTGACCATGAGCCAGCAATGTGCTCTTGTGGTCGAGAAGGTCAAGGGTGTCCTGGCTTGTACTAGAAGGGGTGTGATCAGTAGGTCAAGAGAGGTTCTCCTCCCTCTCTGCTTTGCCCTGGTGAGGCCACATCTAGAATATTGTGTCCAGTTCTGGGCCCCTCAGTTCAAGGACAGGGAACTGCTTGAGAGAGTCCAGCACAGAGCTATGAAAATGACTAAGAGGAGAAATTGAGGGAGCTGGGGCTCTTCAGCTTGAAGAGGACACTAAGAGGTGACCTCGTTAATGTTTTTAAATACGTAAAGGGTGACTGCCAAGAGGATTCAGCCAGGCTCTTCTTGGCAATGCCCAATGACAGGACAAGGGGCAATGGGTGGAAGTTGAGGCATAGGAAGTTCCTTGGAAACAGAAGGAAGAATTATTACACTGTGAGGGTGAAAGAACACTGGAACAAGCTGCCCAGGGTGGGTTGTGGAGTCTCCTTCTCCAGAGATATTCAAAACCTGCCTGGATCTGTTCCTCTGTGATCTGGTATAGGTGATCCTGCTTTGGCAGGGGGGACTAGATGATCTCTTGAGGTCCCTTCCAACCCCTAACATTCTGTGAAGGTCCAACTTGCATAAGATTTACAGAACTGGAGACTGTATAGATTCCTACTGCTAGGCTATTCTAACAAAGCTGATTTTTAATCCCAGTGTGAAGGTATGTTTATTGGTTTTTAAATAGAATGCTTCAGTGCTAATGAACTCATCAATATAAAAATACATTGACTCTTGTTGAAATCAGTTGATTTTATTAAACAGGCATTTGCCTTCCCTTAAATCCATTATATTTTCTGTATATATCAGCATGAATGAATACAGTAAATAGCACCTTGTACAGCTTAACTGGAAGTCATGTATTTTCATTGGAATATCTATACATGCAAGTCAGCAGAAGAAAGTCATCAGTGAAATGCTGCTTTTGGAACTTTCCTGAATCAAGTATGGTAAATCATGGGCTGCTCTGCATCTGGTATACTTAGTGCTTTGCAAGTCTTGCAAACAGTTGTGAAATTCAAATATTTCTTGATTTCAGTAGAGCATTATTACTAAATGTCTCTGGCATTAGTTATACACAAAACCCCAAAAAAGTCACCTGCAATAAGTTTGAGACCTACATGGCATCAAAGTTGATTTGACTTAAACATATGCTGAGTTTGTAGATGAATAATTCAGAAGTGCCCCTAATTTGTCATTAACAGATGAAAAATGTCTATCAAATCAAGCTTCTCCTACATCCTGTTATAAAGTATCACATGTGGGTCATGATGTCTCACGTAATGATTGTGATATCTCTGATTACAATGCATGTTGATGATTACCTATGGTGAACTAGGATATGAAATGTCAGTCTCAGAGATGTCTTTCCCTGTGGAAAACAGGGGCTTCTTGTCAGCAGAAAATAAAGACCTTTCTTGTTGAAATGTTAGAACCAACCTTTTAGTTGTAGAACTACTATAGTTCAAAAATATATCACCTTTTGTATGAAAATTAAGTTTTAGTTTGTCATTTTCTGTTTCCCATAAAATCAATATTATACAAAGACATGTTGAATTTTATTCTATAAATATATTATATTGTAAAATTGCATATAATACTACATATACAATATTTTCTAAATAAACTTTTTGGCATGTAGAATTAGTGATTAAAATATTATTCAATAGAAAACAAACAAACAACACCCCAGCAACTATAAATGGAATAGTCTTTTACTGAAAACAATAATCACAGAATACATCCATCTGGAAGACACTGTAAAGATCATCCAGTCCAAACCTTGACACTGTTTAGGGTCAATCCTTAACCACGTCCCTAAGCACCAGGTCCAAACGTTGCTTAAACACCTCCAGGGAAGGCGACTTCACCACTGTCCTGGGCAGATCATTCCAATGTTGGATAACCCTCTCTGTGACAAAATATTTCCTAGCATCCAGCCTGAACCTCCCCTGGTGCAGCTTGAAACCAATTCCTCTAGTCGTGTCACTTGACACCAAAGGGAAGAGGCTGGCCCTTCCGCTCTTCAGCCTGCCTGAAGGTAGTTGTAGTGAGCAATGAGGTCTCCTCTCAGCCTACTCTGCTCCATAATCTTCCTTTCTGTAGATGTGTTCCCCTCAAGCAGAGAAATAGCATCTGAAATCTACTATTTTATTTCATCAATACAAGAAGACACTATATTGTGTGGGTGATGGAGAACTGGAACAGTGGAGGCTGGAGGCTGCTGAGAGGTTGTGGAGTCTCCTTCTCTGGAGACTTTCAAAACCTGCCTGGATGTGTTCTGTGGCCTGCCCTAGGTGATCCTGCTTTGGCAGCAGGATTGGACCCAATGATCTCTAGAGGTCCTTTCCAACCTCTAATATTCTGTGACTCTGTGATTTCTTATACATATTTGCATAAGATGTTGCAAATATTTTTTATTCTTGCTTACAGTTCACCAATTTCTTCGCTAGTTCTTCTTTTCCTCTTCTCATTTTCCCTATCTTAGGACTTGCTAAAAAAATTACAGTAAAACATTTATAAATTGTATTAATCAAGTATGATTGATTTATGTTTGAATTTATGGGGTGAGCATGTGTGAATGAAAGCCAGCTGGCACTCAAATATATGTAAGCAAATTCTGAAAACATCTATTTATATATACTCAGTATCTATTTATATATGGATTTTTTCCATAAATTACAAAGTAGTCTCTGGAATTTTATGTGCAGATTTCTCATGTATAATGGAAATATAAAACCGTATTTTGTAGTCACAGACAGGGATGGGTAAAGATGTGACATTCATAGAAAATAATGGAAACCACTGGAGGTTCACCACCTTCTGCTATAGAGTATTTGCTGCACTGAGCAGTGCTAAGAAAGCTGTTACAACCCTCATATCCTGCCATGGTAAATCTCCTTCTGAATCAAAACAGCTGCGGAGAGTCTCTTGAAAGGAGTATTTGATTGATTTAGTTTGTAACAGAAAAGGCAATCCTTGTTCCACCCACCAGTAAGGAGAATGAGCCTTTTCTCTCAAGCCAGGAAAACAAAATGTTTCCCTCTGGGTTTGGTGGAAAAGAGCTGTTGCACTTCCATTTGCTCTAATTTCTATTATTTTTTCTTTAAACCTCTTTTAATTAATGTATATTATTGCTCAATGCAGGCCTTTCAGTAAGTCAAAGGTGGCATAGCTCTACTGATATCAATAGGCAAAGCTGATATGCATCGGCTCAGAATATAGAAAAAAAGGCAAAAAAATCAATAGTGAATCAACCCTTTATTATTCTTTAATCTGTGGTATCATTAATGAGTTACAAGACAATGTCCCATTATTTCTTTTCTAAGATCAAACTTCAATATGGACACTCAGTTCAGCATCAAAATTTGATATGGGAGGCCTTGGGGTCCTTCACCTCAACCTTTCTGAAGCATAAGTTTAATTGAAAGGCAGCAATGCTGACCTTCTTTCAACTGCTTCATCTTACATTGCATTGGCTTGTTCTCTTTTATTGAGACGTCAAAATGAATGTATCTGGAGATTTCCCCATGTGGTACTTTCAAAGCCTATGATTTAAACTGCCTCATTTTTCACCTGAGATGAAATAGTTTCAATTCTCCTGTCTACTTTAACTAAAATTTCCTAAAAACTGTCCAACTTCATGTGATTCTTCTAGAAACCAGAGATTTAAGTTCAAAAATATGAACTCTGTGGTGCTGTTGGGATTGAAGAATATTTTCTGCAAAAGTATTTGGTCATTTCTGGCTTGAAGAAAATCACTAAAGACAAACTACTACTAAATAAACTATAGGGGATAATCTATCTGTACTGTATTTGTAATCTTCAGTAATCCTTTTCTGTGATGTCTTTTGTCTCAATTGGATATGGACTAGCTACAAGAGAATGTACCTCTTCTGTCAGAATTTAAGGACTCCAGTAGAAGCAATGGTGTGCATAAAGTGCATGAACTTATGGAAGAGAGATGTTTTGTGAAAAATGCATTAAAAATGGGGATAAAAACATCTTAACAAAAATGATAAGACACTGCACTGCCCACTTCTGGTAGCTGCACCATGACTAATGAAAATAATTCATTTATTAGGAATGTAAACTTAGATTATCTAAATGACTTCAGGTACCTGGAAATAAAGAGAGGGCCATAATGAAAATGAGGGCTGGCATATCCCCCAGACTTGATCACATTCTCACAGAAGTGCTGAAGGTGGAGAGCACACATCTATGCATGACCTCTATGCATTATCTTTTGGAAAATTCTCCATAAAAAAAAAAAAACAAACAAACAAACAAGCAAAGGTAGATTCATCATTCCCAAAGAAGGGTAATATTAGAGAAAGGGAGGCTTTCAGGACTATTGTTTTCTTTTGAATATCATATGAGGCAGTTTCAATAGTAGTATCATTAAGGATCAATGAAGCAAGTGAGAAAGGTCTTATGGATGTGTGTGTTTTTATTTAATTCATACTAAAGGAAATTATAGCAAAGCAATTAGAATATCAAAGGCTTATTTAATCAGTTCTGTAATGTATTGACTTGGAAGAGCGTGGAGCCTGTACCTGGGAATATACAATGAAGTTATGGTCTTACTAAAATGTAAATTAACAGTAAGTATCATCTTTATATTAGCCGCAAATACTGAGATTTGATTAGTAGAGGAGGACAAAAGAGGAAATTATCCTCTCATCTTTGTTTTTCCTTGGTTTTGAATTAGTTGTGGACATGATTGAATTAGTGGTGATTAACTTGATTGCTTATGACAGGACGGAAATACAATGGACAAGGACTAGATGACTGCCAGAGGTCCCTTCCAACCCCTACAATTTGGTGATTCTGTGTGACCATTTTTTTTAGGTACATAGAGAAGGCTGGAGGATTGGCTGCTCTTACTGGTTATTGAAAGCCAGTGAGAGGAAAGTGAAAAAAAAAAAAGAGATGCAAACTATAAATATGGACTTGAAAAAAGTGAAAAATATATGGTTTTATAAGCCCTCATTTCTGTGACAGAGATGAGGAGTGCTTGTGTGGGTTAACAGCTCATAGAGTTAAGAATAGAGCATCCTTTTTTAGCTTCTGTGAAATCTGGAAATTTGTCAGCATCAGTTTAAAATGAAAATATCAGATGAAAATATGTAACATGGTAAATTTTGAAGGATTCCATGTTCTGTAGAAACAGATTGTGAGCTGAAAAGATGCTTGCAAGTCATTGAAAAATGTTTCATCATTGACTGAAAGATCAAAAGAGTCAATTGAAAAAACATCTTTTTCAAATCTGAAAAGGAGGAAAAAGGAATTGAGAGGGAATTATTTCTCATGATATATTATGAACAAATTAGAAGGTCATGAGAAGAATGGGGATATGAAGATCTCAAAAGATGTCTTAAAGACACTGAAGAATAGGGTGTTTAGAAACAGAGCATCCTTCAGATTATTTGAGGAAGTGGAATATGGTAACATTTCTGCATAAGGGCTTCTGATCAAACAAGGAACATTCTCACTACTTAGCTATTGTGGCATATTGAGGCATGGAAGGACACAGAAAAAATCTGTTTTAAATGGGTGAATTGGTGAACTAGTAGAAAAATAACATGGAATAATCTGAGTGCGTTTCAGTAAGAAAACAGTGGAACATGATGTTGGCTCAAGCTTCCTGTTGCCTTTCCCATACTGCTGTATATCTTGGCAGGGAAGTTCTGTGTCTGGACAATGAATCCCATGTATCCTGGGATGACACTAAAGCTCAGTAGTGTGGCACCTGTACCCAGCAGTTCAAAGGTTTTATTTCATGCCGTGAGAAACACCAGCTGGTTATAGCACAGCTGGTAAAATGACCAGTCATGAAGAATCAGCTCCCTTCACATCTCACAGAATCACAGAATACATCTATCTGGAAGAGACCTTAAAGATCATCCAGTTCAACCCGTGACCTGGCACTGAAGGGTCAACACTAAACCATGTCCCTAAGTACCAGGTTGACATGGCACTTGAACACCTCCATGGATGGTGACTGCACCTCAGCCCTGGACAGACCATTCCAATGACTGCTAACCCTTTCAGTGAAGAAGTATTTCCTAATATCCAGCCTGAACCTCCCCTGGTGCAGCTTGTAACAATTTCCTCTAGTCCTGTTACTTGACATCAAGGAGGAGAGTCTGGCCTCCTCCTCCTCCAGCCTCCCTTCAGGCAGTAGAGAACAATAAGGTCTCCCCTCAGCCTCCTCTTCTCTAGATTGAACAAGCCCAGATTCCTCAGACACTCCTCATATGTCATGTGCTCCAAGCCCCTCACAAGCTTTGTTTCCTTTCTCCACCTCATTTAACTTGTTTTGAGGGCACAAGGAGCAATTAGCTAGTTGTATTTTTTCTAACCCTTAGGAATAAGCAAAATGCTTCTGTTTCTGGCACTCTGTCCTTTTTTTTGCTCTAGTTTTTGCAAACACAATTCTTTCCCTGCCTTTCTGTATAATTTATCAACAGCCTCTCAGAAAATGATATAAACATCCTCCTTTATAAGTTCATATATCATAGCAACTTTATTAGCTTTTTTTATTTTTCTGGAGTTCTTTTCACATGGTTGATTTTACAGCTCCTTGAAACTAATATTTTTCCATGCAATGTTTTGTCCTTTATTTTTCGAAATATGAACAATTTGGCTTTTCTGACATTATTTGATTATATTTTATGCCATTTATTTTAGCTATACAAATGTTTGTGAAGCATAAAGGCAAAAACTTAAGGCAGAACTGAAATCCTAGTTAAAAATTCTGTCTTGGTTTTCTAGTACCCATGTGTTCAGTGCTTTCTTTCACTTCTGATTTAATTTTGATGGGATCGTGCAGATGTATTACTGGAATGTACTAGGAAACAAGGATTCAAGTAATGTCACCCAGTACTGCAATTAGGTTTCATACTCTTGTACTCTCATTCTTTAGTCAAATTCAGATCTAACTGACTGAAAGATTGTAAACTATTTCTACTTAGCTGAAAAAAGAGTGTTTAATAGAGGATAAGCTTCTATTTTTGCTGTAGGCTACAACTTCATGCTAATAAGTCATACAGAGAGGAAATGTCATACTGAACACAGAAGGGTGTTCCTTTGTGATTGCTGTGGAATTGTGAGCCCAGCTGGATGAGATACTTGCCCCAAGAGAAGGGGTTATATTAAAAACCTATGTTTTTTCTTTTCTGCACACAAACCTCATTCTGATTTATACCACCGTAAAGAAAGAAGCTCCCTGGATTTATTTCTCCCCTGTTCACTAGAGTAGAATTTATTACATCATCTCATATTAAAAATGGAGTCTCTGTGAGGAATCTGGGAGGACTTCATTCTCCAGTGACAGGAAGGATCTTGTTTTCATTCTGTCACTGCCATTGACTTCCTCCAAGACCTTAAGCAATCTAAGATTACAGAAGTTTTTTGTGTCTTGACTTTGAAATTGTTCTTATTCGGTTCTCAGCTGATAGTGATTCGTATTCATTCTTTTGAGAGTTCTTGGTTTGCACAGTTGCTGTGCTAATCTCCTAGTGTGTCTTAGATCAAAGGTTTTCTCCAAATATGTGAAATTCCCTTAAGGTTAGATGCAGCAAAGGAAATATTGATGACATGCTGAGGGAAAACACAAACAAATAAAAGGTGAGTAACACCTGATAAGGAAGAAATGCGATGACTCTGCTAGCTTAATAGTTGCACAAATTTCTGGAGGCAATTTCAAATTCAAATATGATGTACTCTGCATAGACTTTGATAAAGCCTTTGTGTCTGACAGCATTCTTCTAGAGACATTGGTGCTTATAGCTTGGATAGTCATATGCTTTGTTGGGTAAATGACTGGCTGTATGGCCAGTGGTGGTGGAAGAAGCGCAGCTGAGTTGGCAGCTGGTCACAAGTGTTGTTCCCCAGGGCTATGTGTTGGGACCAGTTCTCTTTAATATCTTTATCAATGATCTGGATGAGGGGATTGAGTGCTCCTTCAGATAGTTTGCAGACACCAAACTTGGCAGCAGTGTCGATCTTGAAGGTAGAAAGCTCTGCAGAGGAACCTGGACAGGATGGATCGATGGGTTGAGGCCACTTGTATGAGATACAGCAAAGTCAGTTGTCCAGTTCCACACTTGATCACAACACATTGCAACGCTCAGGCCTGGAGAAGAGTGGCTGGGAAATTGCCTAGCAGAGAACCACCTGGGGATGTTGATTTGACAGCTGGCTGAACATGCGCCAACAGTGTGTCCCGGTGACCAAGAAAGCCAACAGCATCCTGGCTTATTATAAATAGAGTGGTAAGGAGAACTCAGGAAGTGATCATACCCCTGTACTCAGCACAGGTGAGGCTGCACCTCAAATACTGTGTCTAGTATTTGAGGCATTGAAATGCTGGATGGTGTCCAGCAAAGAGCAGTGAAGCTGGTGGCAAATCTAGAACACAAGTCTTCTGAGGAGTGGCTGAGGGAATTGGGATTTGTTTACTCTGGAGGAAAGGAGAATGAAGGGAGACCTTATTGTTATCTACAACTATCTGAAATGATGTTGTACCAAGCTGGATGTGAAAAGACATTTTTTCATGTTTTTGTAGCTCCCTGAAGCCCCATGTGCAATTCTGATGGATTATTTTGTGTGTTTGAAAGGATTCTGATTCTACAAAAATATGTTTCTCTAGCCCTATTTTAAACCTGAAGGGTTACCCTAATTCAGTTAATAGAATGCAGGAAAGATTAAGGAGCTGGGGAAGGAAAACATACATTCACATAGTCTAGTCTAGCCTAGCCTGAAAATACATGAATATGATTTAGAATTAAAGACTTTTATTTCTCTATGCTGAGGGCTAGGAGTCTCAGGGGATGCCACAAGGAACTGAGGAACATACTATAGGCAGACTACTTCTATGATACTTTTGATCAGCCATATTACATGAAAAAATAGGTGACTTGGTTGATCTGCCCACTCAGAATAAAATGCTATGTGAGTTCTGTGGGAATCTGAAGGTTGCACAACGAAGTTCAGATTCCACCTATTTTGAATTTTCTATACATTTCTTACATGGAAACTCCCATCAGGTCCATTCTCACCTCTGGCATGTGTTGTTGGTCTGCTCCAATGTCTGTTCTATTTTGATCACCTATGTCTGTGCTGTTCATGTGCATTGTTCAGAAAATGGCAAAGATGAGGACTCCAGATTTTTCTCAGTAAAATAACTCTTCACAAAATTTCCTATCACTAAATCACAAAATAATCCTATTTTTTTCCTATGCAAGTTCTGCCCTCTTTTACTGGTAAATTAGCCAGGTGTTCTAGGGCAATTTGGCTATCTTAGTAACATTTGTTTTCAGAAAGAATATATTTGAAAATTCATAGACACTTGCAAAACTTCAATTTTCAAGTCCTCTTCTACTGCATTTTTATTGTGTTGCGTGTACCATACCAGAACTGGCTCCTCTGTTTCTAAAGCTGATACACACCACAAGTGTGAAGCAGGGACCTTGAACTGCTCTTGCCTTTCATAAAAGCAATTTTACCTTCTTTTGGATAGATGAGAAGCCTTCTATTTCCAGTGCTGTCAGTCTTGTACTTTTAACGGTCTTGCATGTAAATTAAAAGTTAGAGCAATCTTTACATAAATGTAATAACTGCATGTCTAGTAGCCTGGTAAATAAAGCAGTTGATTAGAGAGATTATTACCTTTGACTGTCAGATTCTTTCCCTATTGCTGAAATGACATACTTCAGAAAGTTTCTTAAAGAATTAAAATCTAAGTATGGCTTTACATTTTAGTTTTCTTTTCCTCAGCATATTATTATCACAGATGTAAGGCTTTGAATTTTCATCTACAGCAGGTATAAAAGAGGAGAGACATTGCATTCTGAAATAGAATAATCCTAATCTAGACGCACTGGAAATGGCACCAGTACTGCTGAATAGTAGTTGATTACTACTATGGATAGTTGCTATTTGTAGCCTAAGTGAAGAGAATGCTGGGCTATCTTCTGACATAGTTGGGTCTTCTGTACTATGGATAACTCAACCCCACCTGGCTCACATTGTGGAACAAAGGGTGACTGCTTGCTTCCAGAGGATTCAGTACTCATGAAAGATTCATTTGAAGTTCAGTTTTACAGGAAACTGAAGGGGGGGTCCTATTTGAAGTCTGTCTGGAGACACAACTTCACCAAGGGCAAATCATGCCTGACAAACCTGGTGGCCTTCTATGAAGAGGTCATAACATCAGTAGATGAGGGATGAGCAACTGACATTATTTACCTGGACCTGAGCAAAGTCTTTGACACTGTCCTGCATGACATCCCGGTCTCCAAGCTGGTAAAGTCTGGGTTTGATAAATGGACTATTCAGTGGATAAAGAACTGGCTGGATGGCCACAACCAAAGAGTGGCTGTCAATGGGTCCATGCCCAAGTGGAGGCCAGTGACAAGTGGAGTCCCCCAGGGATCAGTACTGGGACCAGTCTTGTTCAACATCTTTGTTGGTGACATGGACAGTGGCATTGAGTGCACCCTTAGCAAGTTTGCTGATGACACCAAGCTGTGTGGTGCAGCAGACATGCTGGAGGGAAGGGATGCCATCCAGAGGGACCTTGACAGGCTGGAGAGGTGGGCACAAGCCAACCACATGAGGTTCAACAAGACCAAGTGCAAGGTCCTGCATCTGGGTCAAGGCAATCCCAAGCACAAATACAGGCTGGGCACTGACTGGCTTGAGAGCAGCCCTGAAGAAAAGGACTTCGGGGTGCTGGTGGATGAGAATCTCAACTTCAGTCACCAGTGTGGACTTGCAGCCCAGAAAGCCAACCAGCTCCTGGGCTGCATCAAGAGAAGCATGGCAAGCAGGTTGAGGGAGGTGATTCCCTGCCTGTACTCCACCCTGGTGAGACCCCACCTGGAATAACGTGTCCAGTTCTGGAGTCCCTATTACAGAAAAGATATGGAAGTGGTGGAATGTGTCCAAAGAAGAGCCACAACGATGATCAGAGGGCTGGAGCACCTCTCCAGTGGAGACAGATTGAGAGAGTTGGGGTTGTTCAGTCTGGAGAGAGAAGGCTCTGAGGAGACCTTATTGTGGCCTTCCATCCAGTATCATAAGGGGGCCTACAAGAAAGGTGGTGAAGGACTTTTTAAGGTGTCAAGTGATAGGACTAGGGGGAATGGAACTAAACTAGAAGATTCAGATTGGATGTTAGGAAGAAGTTCTTCACCATGAGGGTGGTGAGATACTGGAACAGGTTGTGCAGGGAGGTGGTAGAAGCCCCATCCCTGGAAGGTTTTAAGGCCAGGCTGGGTGTGGCTCTGAGCAACCTGATCTAATGAGAAGTGTCCCTGCCCATGTGTGATGGTTTGAAACTGTCTTTTTATTTTTTCCTTGCAAAGTTCAGAACAGAGAAAGTGAAAGAGTATAAATAAGTCACTATTGGGTGTAAGAAAGCAAAATTGTTCTAAACACTTCCATTGGATAGATAGAAATGTTTAAGAACTATTACCCAAAACAAAGTAGGCACTCTGCACATTCTGCATTCTGCAGTGGGGGCAGTTGCTGGGCTGTCTGGCTGCTGTTTCTTCTTCTCTTCTGGCTGAAAATAACACACACTGACCTTGGCAGCTAAGTTAACAACTTTCTGCTTAACTAACTCTGCTTCTCTGTCCAGGGGGGTCTGGGGGGAAGCTCCTGGGAGAGAGAGAGGCCCCTTTGGGAGGGTCTCCTTGGGGGGAAGCAAAGGGAGATCGATTGTGCTTTTCTGTTGATTGTATATATTTGTAAATGTTGTGAATTTTGTATACTTGTACATATTCATTGTATTTCATCATAGATTTTAGACTCTGCTTGTAAATACAGCCTTCATTTGCTTCCAGACTGGGCTAGCCTGGTTACTTGTTGGTGGGGGGGGGAATTTCAGCTCACACTGACACACCATGGCAGTGAGGTTGGAACTAGAAGATCTTTGAGGTTCATTCCAACCCTTACAATTCTGTGATTCTGTGAAAACGGCTACAAAATGTTCCAGGGGAGGTTTAGGCTGGATATTAGGTAATCCCTCGTCACTGAAAGGGTTATCAAATAATGGAATGGCCTGCTCAGGGAAGTGGTGGATTCACTGTCCCTGGAGGTGTGGAAGTGCTGTGTGGACCTGGCATTTCGGGCCATGGTGTAGTGTTGATCCTTCAGTTCTGGGTCAAGGATTGGACTAGACGGTCTTTGAGGACTTTTCCAACCTGATGTATTCTGTGTGTCATATTCCTGCCCTGATGTTTAATCCATGTGGTTTTCCATGGAACATGGCCAGACCATGGATGCTGGCTTTGGCACTGAGTGTGTGAGCTTGCTGTCTGCATATTAAAACTAGAGAACTGCACTGTGGAAAACACTGCATTCATGTTATGGAAAAGAGGGGGAATGAGGCAATTTGCTGTGAATCCATATAAGCAGAGCTTCAGCTTCAGGGTCATGGTCTCACCTTTTGCTTTTAGCTCTCTGGAGTCTCACACTTGCCTATTTACAACTAATATATTGCTTTGTTAAGTGTTTGCTTTTCTTCAGTGACACACACATTTCAGTGACATGTGAAATGATCCTGACAATATGGGTTTGCTATATACAGGCACTTGTGATCAGAGCTGGAGTGTAAGAGTTTGGTGGGCTTGCTCAAAATCATAATGTGCTGAATACAGAGGAAATGTTGGTACATGTACTAGGAGAGTCTTCTCCTAGCTTTTGGCCTTTCAAGTACCTGATCTGAATATTCATGGCTATAGTTTATAATATCTACAAATATAATAATTTAGCTGGTTGTATGAAACAATTGTCAATGCTGGATATAAATGGAAAACTATATTCTTCCAGGATTATCACTTCTTATTGCTGCAGATAAAGGACAAATAAAATTTACAACCTTTGCACCAGCCTTGTGAGTTTGTTCACAATGAGCACTCAGTGATAAGGAGCTTGCTCCTAATTGCTGAATCTGTTGCCTCTTATTTAAAGGACTGCTTAAAAAATGCTTTCAAGATGAATGAGTGACCCTTGCATGACAACTGTGGTAGCCTGCACATTGTCTGCTTTACATTGTATGTATTATGCAAGACCATGTATTTGCAGAAAGAATAATTTTAACATACTTGGCCATATTATTCAGTTTTATCATCTGTAGTCTGTATGCAATATGAGAGAGATCTAAGGACAACATTTTTGCAACTATACTGTGGTAATGATTCTATCCAAGCAAAAAAAGAACATTCATTGGGTATGTATGTTTGGCATCCTTCAATTTGATGTATGTATACACTACTCAGGCCTAAATTTAAGGATTGGCATGCATCTTTTTGCAGCTCTGAGGATACGATGTGGCAGATGAAAGCACAACACAGGTGAGACAAGGAGTGAAAGAATCAAGATCTACCATGGTAAACCAAACAGCTAATGGGTTAGAAATACATAGAAAGAAACATAAATAATGATACACATAATTTTATAAACTCTCATTCACAAATCAGAGGAAATCAACAGAAATAAAAAGGCCATGTGAATCCTGATCAACAGGGTCATATATTACAGAGATTAATTTTTGGAGAGTGGCAAGCCAAATTGTTGAATCAATAGAATCAGAATTAGGCTTATCCTCAACAGAGTAGCACAGAATAGTAGGAGCCATCACTGGTAACACTCCACAGCTTCTCATGGCAATATTGATGTTGCTTTGCTCTGTCATGGATGCAGAGCAAGAACATGACTTGCAGTTCTGGTTTCTTCTTGTTTTAGAACATCTGGGAGCAGAGACTATGCTGTGGCTGTACTCCACTCTACACAACATAGGGTTTTTTTCTTTGTTTTGGGTTTTTTTTGTTTGTTTGTTTTTGTTTTGTTTTGTTTTTATAAATGGTGAGGTTGCTGCATACAGGTGTAACCAATGTGTTGTCCCTTTCTTTTATAGATGTGTCCATAGGTGACAAAACACATTTGAGAAGATCTTAGGGCTGGGACTATTTTCCAGCTATTTACAACTTTGTCAGGACAGAGGAACCTCTTCTCTCACACTGTCTTTCTAATGCTATTTCTCTTTGAGCTAATTGAGATGTTTCTCACAGAGAGTGATTTGAGTGTGTTGTGAGGAATTCCTATCCAGATTCCAGAGGCACAGTAGGTTCAAATCAAAGGGCTGGAAAGTCATAGAAGGCACAGATCCATCTGAACTTTGCAGATCAAAGTGACCACCATGAAACTGTTTTTCAACCCCTGGTAGTCAATGTTACCAAGAAAGAACAAGGATGCAAAATTATGTTCTGTTCCTCCCTGACAGTCAATACAAGGGTATCAATTCCTGAGCCTGGCAGGAAGTAGTTTTTCTTTTCTTCACATTAATGTCTATAATCTGCCCTTTTGTCTTGCTAATGATTCTCAATCAGTCTACTGTAACAGCTCTGGATACGATATCTGCTCGTGTCATGATAGGTAGTGTAGGAAGGTAACACACCAATATGATTCATTAGGAAATCTTCATGTAGAAATAGTTTAAATATAAGATTTAAAAGCTAGATACTTTGACCAGTCTTGTCACAAATGAAATACTGGTCTTAATTCTTTAGGGATAGACTGCAGCTTCGATTAAGGATCCACAAAAAATTGTAAGTGGGAATAAAATTTTATTTTGTTTTGTGAATTTTAACTGTGGGCAATGGAGTGAATGGACAAAAAGGGCAAATGGAGGAGATGTGGCAGTTTGCTTCATCTCCAGAAGAAACTCAGGTTTATAAATCACCTAGGTTTAGTGTGAACATAGAAGGTAAGGTGTTTTAGATTAACTGTCTGTACCTAAACCAAACCACTGTACACCTGCAGCTCTTGGGCAGACCCGCCATTAAGGAAGGATAATAGCCAATGGAGCACAGGTGACAAAGACTTCTTGCTACACTGGGAAGCTAAAGGGTATAAAGGGAGAGGTCAGTCATATGCTGCTGAGCTGAGTCAGAAGAAAAACAATTATCCTAAAAAACCAGGGGAAGTAAGCTTTAATCACCCAGTCCTCTCTATGGATTGATCTAGACTAGTGTGACCCTGAGTAAATTTTTGCCTTTGGGACATAATCTGAACTTTACTGACTAATGAATCACAAATTAGGATAAATAAGACCTCTTTACTGCCTTATATTTAAAACAAATCCTTTCTTGCTTTTAAATATTGAAAAATCAAACAGCTGTATTTCCTCAGTTTAAAAATTGATTTGCATATGATACATTATTTAAAAAGCAAGTTTTGTCACCTTCTGATCTGCAGCCTGCTTTTACATAAACACTTTTGTAGTTTGCTTGGCTTATATGCATTAACTTGGAAATCTATGCAGTGTTTCAGCCTCTAAATGATACATTATCTGTCTCTCTCACCCTTGTCAGACTCAGCAGGCATGGACTGGTTGTCAACAGCAGTCTGTACTATAGCCATGGTTCAGGATGATGAACCTTCTGAAGTGTGAGGGTTTTTTTTTTGTTGTTGTTGTTGTTTGGTTGGTTTTGCTTTTAATACCACAGCAGATTCGTAAATTGTATTCTGCCTGTGACTCGGGTTCCAAATGCATCTTTTTTGATAATATCTTCAGGGTATACAGTTGTTGAAACTTCAAGAAATGTGACAGTGCATTCAGCTCCTATCAATCATGGATAGATTTGGCCTTTTTATGGTTGAATGAAGTAAAAATCCTTTTGTAAGCACTTTTCCACATCTCAAGGGATAATACTTCTTCCTCCCAAAAGACTGTTCGGCTTTCAGTGGGATCTAGAGACCCTTCAAAACTTCCTTCAGCTAAGGAAATTCATCACAAACGCCCAGAAAGGCAAAGGTGCTCTTTTCTGTTGTATTTTCAGCCAGTGGGGAAGATACTTACTTTTAGTTTTCTGTCTTCTGAGAGGAATTTGCTTCTTTTGTAGAACTGAGTAGCATTTGCTGATATTATTAATTAATTAGTTTGCAATTTACATTAAATTTATTAAAAGTGCATTTATCCATGTAGAACAAGAATCACGGGAAATGCTTTATATATTTTTCAATAGTGAAAACTATTGGGGAACAATATAAAGGTCAGAACTGGGGTGGAAAGAGTTATGTATAGGAAGTCTTTTTGAGAGATAGACTATCTGAAAATCACATTGTTAACAGAGCTAGTAGAAGTATATCAATACTCAAACTCCTTGGAAATCCACATCCACAGTACAGGCTTTGCAGGAGTCATCTTTCACAGTGCTCTAGGCTGATCTTTAAATCTGAAATGCTTCAAAAAGAAAATCCAGTACTGTAAAATTACAAATGAATCATTTATGTATGATATGAGGGAAAAAAAAAGTATCTCACTTGAACATTTCTTGTCAATCTAAAATTCTTATGTTCATGTAAATAGCCTCTTAGTCTCCCAAATCCTTTTGACAATGTCCTGTTATGAAGTAGGTGGAAATGCAACAAGTGTTAGCCCTTTAGTCCTGTACTGTCTCATTTTCACTCTGGAACTTCCAAGGAGGAAAGGTCTATAGAACAAACACAAGAAAGGAAGGAATGCTTCTGCCCCATACTCCTCTTCCTCCATTTGAAAAGTTCTGTGTTGGATGCTCTGCATTCCGATTTACATCAGTCCTCCTCAAAACATAGATTTACCCAAAATTATTTCTGATCTTTCACTGAAAACCCCAAATTTCAGTAGGATGGAAGAGTATATTTTGTCCCAAGGTTTCTTGAGTAACCAAACATATAAAATGGAGATCTGGCTAAACTGTTATGTCTTGCAAATTTATGTCAGATTTTGTCAAACTATTGTTCTTGATCACCTTCTTACCCCTGGAAGATATTCTGAAATAATTAAAATATTTTGAACATAATAAACATAATAGATATTTTTTCCTAAAGATCTTTATATTTTTCTTCTGAAAAAAAATGGGAACTGAAATGCAAAACCAAACAGACCCCTTTGAATCGAATAAAATGCTTGATCTGACCCAAAGCAATTTATTTGAACATAGCATAGGCATATCAGTGAAATGACAAGTCATCCAGCTTTCATCTGTGTTTTTTTTCTCTGTGTTTTTTGACACTCAGTATTGCCATCATTATTTTGGTTCTCTTTTCTTGTCCAAAAAACCCCATACCAAAACAAAACGAAGCAGAAAAAAAAAAAAAAAAAAAAAAAAGAAAAAAAGAGGAATTAAGGGGATGGGAGTAAAGCTGGCAAGTTTAGACTGTTCTATTAGTTTCTCGTTCCTTTTCCTGTTACTGCTGTCTGTTGTGCAACTCATTTGGAAATAATGAAAAGGATTTCTTCACTTCCAGTAAACACATTTTATTTAATTGAAAGTAACCAGCAGGTGGTTCTTGTAAAATCTCATTAGCCTACGATCATTTTTGACACTCTTTGATGGAATGCCACATTACCTTACTATTAGAAATACACCCTGTGACTAGGTTAATTGTCATGGATTATAATGTAGGAAACACTAACTTGTCCAAGATTTATTTTGTAAAAGAGAGGGCATTTTTGCAGTCTAAGGTAGCTTTGTGGACTTCCTTACAGAATGTGTAGCAACCTTAGTTGGTTGGGAACGGCTATAGTGGTGCAGGAGGATGGACACCAAGCACAGAGATGATTGCTGTTATTGTAAAGTAATTTTGGCTCTTGGTTCTCTGAGACCTAAATCATGTAGGTAGCTCAAATACATTTTCCAGATGTGACACAATCACTGAGCACATTTCTAAATCTGTGTCTATATCAGAACATGAAGATGAAGATCATCATCCTGATGTGTCTGATCACATGCCAAAGGGCAATCTTGTTATTCCAAGGAGAGGAGCCAAGAAGGACAAAGAAAATAAGGTATCTCCTTGAGCACTGATGTGGAGAGAGGAAATGTTCACTTTCAGTGTCTGCTCTTCAGTTGTTTCTTGATCTTTTTAAATCTGTGGAAATCCTACTGCAGGCGATTCCTAACTAACCTACTGATGAGAGATGAAAAATCAGAATAGATGTGTTATGACCCTGAAACTCTTTCTGTGCACTTCTAGATGGTTGTCCAAGTCAAGACTGTGGCATTTGATTGTGTTATATGTGTTATGTATATAATAGAGATCCTGAAGGAAATATTTGGTGTCTCTTGCTTCCATTTAAACATAGGGGGCTGATTTTAGTCTAAACATATTGAGAGGAGTTACTTTTATGATTCTCTCAATGTGATTACTGTGGATGTATGACCTAGAAGAGTAGTTATTTTCTGGCTTCTTTTTGTTTGTTTGCTTGTGGGGTTTTGGGTAGGGTGTTTGTTTTTTTGTTTGTTTTTCCATATGAATTAATATTCTGACTTGAAATTGTTGTGTATCTCCTAAAGTTTTGGAGAGGTACTATATACATTTGCATAAACAAATGCATATTCATGGTATAATAGAAAAATATATTAAAATGTTGACATAACAGTCAGCATAGTGTTTATGTTCTGTTTTTTTCCCTTATATGTACAAAATAAAGAATATGCAAGGAAACAAGGGAATACTTCATATAGAACAAAGAATAGGAATGAGAATGGCTGCACTTCTCAGCTCATGCCCAAACTGGTAGAAAAAAAGAAAATTCATATAGTGAAGCCATTCTGGCTCATCAGGAAAATCTTGATTGTAGGGAAAGTCATACAAACTCAGCACACAACATAAATAACTCCTTGAAGTCCATGAGTTTCCCAATTTACTCATGGCCTTTTTGTTTTTTTCAGAAGATTTAACTATCAGCTGAGGGATTAGCAAACCTTCATATTGTTGCTTCTGCTCTTCACTAACTTCAGTAAAAGACTAATTTTTTTAAGACAACTACTGGATGTATAACGTGATTTTTGTAGTCTGTTACCTGTTAAGAGTGATAAGAATTTATCTTCTCACTAGTCCCTCTAGGTCTATAAAATACTGTTTGACCCTGAAATAATTTTCTTAGTTTCCTTCTGAAAAATAACCATGCTCCAATGTGCTTTCTGTTGTTAAAGAACTGGTGAATCTACTGTGCTTTACTTTCTCCTTTCTTTAAGAATAAGGTGAAAGATACTGCAGAAAAACCACTGTAGTTCTGGCTCTGTGCTTTTGAAATCTGTTTACCAATATGGAGAAATAAAGAATTAATCTATGGACAATGAGGACAGCAGCAGTTAACCTAATGTAGTTGCAAGGCATATGTGCCTTCAGCTGCATCACCAGATTTTGTAAGTTATTTGAAAAATAGTCATAAATAGGGTAATTTCAAGGAGTGAGGACTTATCATCTGTATTTTATTTGTTATTTCAAGTGATTTGGTAACTACAGTACTTTTATTTATCACATGAGGTTGATAACCACTTCTCTGCAGTGAAAACAAGCAAATGCAGAATTTTTTTTCCTAAAAGAGAAAAGGTACAAATACATAGTGGTTGTGTCCTTATTGCTGCACCTGTGAAAGGTGCTTAGCACATCCCAATCAATCTCTGAGGCAGGTGGAGTAAACAAGTCTAAGTGCTGATGAAACAGAAGTCTAAAATACGCTGTGGGTGCTGAGCTGAGCCAGGGAGGAAATAGAGGTGTTTTAAAAGAGGTACATCACAGATGAGAAAGAATTCTTGTGCCAGCAGCCCAGATATTACCTGTGTGAGGCAGAATACTAAAAATGTCTTTGCATGACATGAAATGACATACAGGTTTAGGGTGATAAGGGGATTCTGAGACTCAGAGCTTGTCTTGTATTTTAAATTTTTTCCCTTTGATTTGTTTTGCTTTTTTTTTGGGGTGTATCAAAGGTCCCTGCAATCCTAGCTTTCTTACACCTATTATAACTCTTTTGCACAAAAGCTGTACCTTTGGTAAGGCAGGGATAAGTGGAAGTGCTGTGGTAAATGGGAGACAACTCCAGGGAGGTTCAATACAGTGAAGACAGAAGCCACAGAAAGATGCAAGTGAAATAAAAATACTCTTGAAGTTCAGTTTTGTTGTCTGTCCTTGTAGAAGGGTAGGTCCTGCCTGACCAGCCTGATCTCCTTCTATGACAGGATGACCCAACTATTGGATGAGGGAAAGGCTGTGGATAATGTCTACCTAGACTTGCAAAAAGCCTTTGACACTGTTTCCCACAGAATTCTTGTGGACAAACTGTCTGCTCATGGCTTGGATGAGCACACACTGTTGGATAAAGCACTGGCTGGGCAAATGGGCCCAAAGAGTGGTGGTCAATGGAGTTAAATCTGGCTGGTGCTGGTCTCTTCTTCCGAGTAATTAGCGATAGAACAAGAGGGAATGGCCTCAAGCTGCGACTAGGTAGGTTTAGACTGGACATAAGAAAATTTTTTTTCATGGAAAGATTGGTCAGGCACTGGAATGGGCTGCCCAGGGAGGTGGTTGAGTTGCTAACCCTGGATAAGTTTAAGGGTTGTTTGGATATGGTGCTTGGGGATATGGTTTAGGGGTGAACCTTGTAGAATAGAGCAGTCCTGAGGGTCTCTTCCAACCTGAATGTTTCTGTGATTCTGTGACTCTGTGATTCTGTTTCCTCTTGTTGTATGACTTGTTTCTTGGGAGAACACCCACTCTACTATGTCCTTTCAGGTAGCTGTAGAGAGCAATAAGGTCTCCTCTCTTTTTCTCCAGACTAAACAACACCAGTGCCCTCAGTTGCCTTTCCTAAGACTTGTACTCTAGACCTCTCACCACCTTCATTGCCCTTCTTTGACACATTCCAGCACGCTCCAGCACTTCTTGTAGTGTGGGGTCCAAAACCACAGTATTTGACGTGAAGCGTCACCAGTGGCCCATCCCAGGGCACAATAAATTCCCTAGTCCTGCTTGTCACAGTATTTCTAATGTAAGCCAGGATGCTGTTGTCCTACTTGGCCACCAAGGCACACTGCTGGCTTACATACAGCCAACTGCTGACAAAAATCCCCAGGCTGTTCTCTGCCAGGCAGCTTTCTAGACACTCTTTGCTAAGCTTGTAGTTTTGCATGGGAGTGCAGTCTTGACATTTGGCCTTGTTGAACCTCATGCTACTGGCCATGGATTATCAATTGAGCCTGTCCAGATGCCTCTGTAGAGCCTCCATACTCTCAAGCAGATCAACACTCCCACCCAGCTTGGTGTTGTCTACAAACTTACTGAGAGTGCATTTGATCTCTGTTCACCACCGCTCTTTGGGGCTGGCCATTGAGACAGATTTTTGCCAAGCAAAGTTTATGAATGTCCAAGCCATGAGCAGCTGGTATTGCCAGGAGAATGTTGTGGGAAATAATATTGTCAAATGTTTTACTCAAGTCAAAGCAGACAACATCCACAGGTTTCCTCTCATCCACTAAGTGAGCCACCTTGTCATAGACAGAGATCAGGTTAGTTAGGCAGGACCTGTCTTTCATAAACCCATTCTGACTGTGCCTGATGACCTGGTTGTCCTTTATGTGCCTCATAGCTTTTAGTCTCAGATGTTATTACAGGAATGTCTGAATGATTCACTGAGAAGGTCTAATCACAAACCTTGTTACTGTCTAAAAAGGCAGCAAAAGATGGTCTAAGATTACTGTCATTATCACATGAACATCTTTATTATGGTCCAGAGCTGGAGGTGTGGATACTATGCCTGTACATGCACTCTGGCTATAGAATCTGTGACATCTGGACAGTTAACACAGACACACAGATGTGGCCTCTATGGCAGATGTGATATTGCTGAGAACCACATCAGTTCCTGACTCCCCGGAATGCTACACTTCAGTGTCAGTCACCTGAGATAGTGTAGGACAGAAGGATACCTGTGGTCTGAATATGGTAGATATTGCTGCTGATGCTGAACTATCATCAAGGAAAATGAACAAATGCAACTTTCACTGACTTAATCACACTAAGGAGAATTCTACCTGGGAAAATGTGACAGATGAAACGAAATTAATTTCCACAGGGAACATTGCAGTGTTTGTCTTACATTAAGAATTAATTCAGACTGACCCAGAGCAATAGTTGACTAAATGCTGGGGAGAAATATAACCATTACACACATTAAGTCTAGAGAAATATATATTGATTTTCATTCATAGAAAATTAGAAGTCTTCCTCGGTTTGCTAAAACCATTATGCAGGTAGAGTTGTCAAAGCATGCATTATCTGGAAAACATCATCCTTATGAAATGTTTGCTACTGACAGATTAATAATGATTCTTAGATCTCATAACTTGGTGACTAGTAGAAATGACTGAATAATTCCTGGATGGTTTCATGAGGATGCTATTAATTTGAAGAAAGCTTCGAACGGCACATAACTTCAGCAACAAAAATAGTGTAATCATTTGGAACTAAACGTGACACAAGATAAGAAATCATCACTCTTGCATTAATGAGTTTGGCAGCAACTAACTGACATCAAAAAAGCTGCAAATAGTGGCAAAATTGCAAATGGTGGCAAAACTATGCTTCAACCAGTGTTTGGGTTGAGTTCACAGGATCACAGGGTGTCAGGGATTGGAAGGGACCCTGAGATCACCCCTGCCAGAGCAGGCCTATACAATCTAGCTCAGGTCACAGAGGAATGCATCCAGACAGGCCTTGAAAGTCTCCAGAGAAGGAGATTCCACAACCTCTCTGGGGAGCCTGTTCCAGTGGTCTGTGACCCTTACAGTAAGAAGTTCCCCCTTGTGTTGAGGTGGAACCTCCTGTGCTGCAGCTTACATCCATTGCTCCTTGTCCTATCACAGGGAGCAAGTGAGAAGAGCCTGTCCCCTCCCTCCTGACACCCACCCCTCAGATACTTACAAACATCTGAGTTCAAAGCAGTATCAGTAGTCTTCTGGCTTCAAAAGACACTTGGTGGAGAGAGGACAGGGGCGTGCAGGCAGCAGTCTTTTATGTGGAAAAAAATGTAGTATTTTGCTTTTCTTAGTAATATAGCTGAAATGAACTCACTGAGACAATCTTTCAGAAGCTATTTCTCATATTCTTATATCAAGGGATTTCCAGATTAAGTATCACCCCATGTTTGTGGAGGTGATTTGGATTCTGTTTATCTCTGTGCTGTCTTCACCTCATTGTAATTGTCAACCAAGTCACAATGGGGATAATCGATATTAGTGATAAATACTAGTAATAACAATGGTAAATCATTTAGATCTACTCTCCAATTCTTAAACAGAATCATAGAATTGTTTCAGTTGGAAAAGACTTCTAAGATAATCAAGTCCAACTGTCGTACTAACACCATCATGGCCACTAAACCATGTCCCAGAGTGCCATGTCTACATGCTCCTTGGACAATTCCAGGGACAGTGACTCTACCACCTCCCTGGGCAGCCTATTCCAATGCCTGAACACTCTTTCAGTAAAGACATTTTTTCCTAATATCCAATCTAGGCTTCCCTTGGTGCAACTTGAGGCTGTTTCCTTTCATCCTATCACTTGTTATTAGGGAGATGAGGCCAACACCCACCTCAATACAACCTCCTTTCAGGTAGTTGTAGAGAGCAAGAAGGTCTCCACTCAGCATCCTCTTCTCCAGAATAAACAATCCCGGTTTCCTTAGCCCCTCCTCAAAAGTTTTGTTCTCCAGACCCATCACTGGGTTTGTTGCCCTTCTCTGGCCTTTAATTTCCCTAATTTTTATTTCTTCATATTTTCTCCTGTTACCTCAGAACTTCAGTCGAAACAGAACTTCAGTCTGAAATATATCAAAGCTGGAACAGAGCATCAACTCTTTGCCTCTATTCACTGGATCTGCTGTTCTTTGACAAGAAAATAAAATTGATTTTGACTGATTTGTGTGGAGCAGCTGCATGATACTTTATTATCTTGCTGCTTACAGATTGCTGATTTTTTCAGTGTGTTTTTAAGAACTCAAGTTAAACTGTTGAGCAGACCTCACAATCTCTATTCTCCCTTTCTAAAAAGCCATTTTCCCCTTCTTCTTTTGCCAGTTCATTTGTTCTCAATGAGCTTTCCAGAGTAATTGATAGTAGCTCACAGATTGCTTTACCCAGTTTTTAAGTACCTTTTTATTAATTTCAACATATTTTCCAATTTCAGTGGATCACAAGTGAAGATACTTTATAACTTAGATTTGTGATATTAAGCTTTATGAAATTCTAATTCTTAAACTTATACATACATATTTCTGCATCTACGCCTACATCTGTCTATATATCTATATCTATCTATATCTATGTCTGCCTCTACATCTACACTACATCTGCATCTCATCAATGTCTATCTGTATCTACATCATAGAATCATGGACGCATAGAGTTGTCAGGGTTGGAAGGGATCTCGAGGCTCATCTAGCTACACCCCCCCTGCCCAGGGTAGGGACACCTCACACTACATCAGGTTACTCAGAGCCACATCCAGCCTGGCCTTAAAAACCTCCAGGGATGGGGCTTCTACCACCTCCCTGGGCAACCTGTCCCAGTGTCTCACCACCCTCATGGGGAAGAATTTCTTCTTAACATCCAATCCGAATCTACCCATTTCTACTTTTGTTCCATTCCGCCTAGTCCTATCATTACCTGGCACCCTAAAAAGTCCCTCCCCAGCTTTCTTGTAGGCCCCCTTAAGATACTGGAAGACCATCTATATCTAATCTATATCTAAATCTTTCTATATATCTATAACATCTATATCTCCATCTAAAAGGTAGGATGTGTTCCAAAGAAAGGTATTGCATAAGAATTGAAGCATCTTTGCATTTTCCCAGCAGTGGCCACATTTCCCTAATTATTGTGGTTATCATTTTAACACAACTGTTATGAGCTATGAGGATATAGTTGTACTGATCCTTGTGGGTGTCTGGAATGTCATAAGGATGCAGGATAAATCTCATCTCTTTTTCCACTCTCACTTGTCTTAACCCAGTTAAAATACATAGGAATCAGTGAGGGAACCTGTTAAGGCAATCACATATATTTCTAAATGTTTTCAGTTAAATCCTATGTCAGAAAAAATCATTAGCTCAGTATCTTGCAAATTCAAAGAGCTAAAGATGTGTTACTTGGGTGTACAAGAAGATCAGCTAAGAGGTGACAGCAATTTAAGAGTAAGGGAATAAAGAATGGTATAGTCTTCTATGTGATAGGTCTATCTCAGGGGGAACTGTCTCAGGGAATACTGCGAATTAGGATCTTTTCCACCACCTAGCTTATTGAAGAATTACCCAAAGAGCTGGGAGCTATATTGTGGGTCAGGAAGTTACCCAGGGTGATCTTCAGTATAGACAGAGAGGAACTTCAAACAGAATGATGAAGATGAAGGATTTTGGCAGATCTAATCTCACTCTAAATATGAGTTACCCCTCACTGCCATAAATGAAACACTTCAGTCCTGACAGCCCTTAGAAGGCTGAACTGATGAAAGATATCATTCCTAACCATCAGGTACAATTTCTGTGACAGAGCACATTTTCCTATGAGGAATACCTAGAGCAGAAGTACCTGCTCCCTGGTCTATCCAGAAAATTTGTGTATTTAACATGGGATTTAATACTGACTCACAGGATAGCCCCAAAACCTCTTTGCTGCTTATAGGAAATCAGAGAATTTGTCCCATGATTAAGTACATATACGAGGAGATGCTCTCTCATTCTCTTCTCTCTGCCATTCATGGAGGCCTTTGTTATCTGACTGAAGTCAGCATTATTTATGTGCAGTGTCCATGAAGTTATAATGGGTCTTGTCCTTGGAGCTGACAAAATGAAGACAATTAGAAAAAGTCTTGTTAGGTTTTCATGCATAAAATGTATTTACTCATTATCAGAAACAATAAATCTCTAGAGGAAGAGAGACAGGCATTTGCTTCCAGCTACCATAGAATCGTTTTCCCCCAAATCAATAGCACATTATGCAGCAATGCATCACACAGTGGGCAGTTATATTGAGTAGTTATTAAATTAGACTCTCATCCATCCACATCTATTTGTATTTCATTCTCTATCCTATTCCTTATACAGAAATAATGTGTATTGAGGCTAGGGGAGTTTTTATTGAGTTTTCCAAAAGCAACTATAAGCATTACCTGTGAGCACAGGCTGTGTTTTAGGGACACATGAGTAATCTGGCTCTTCAGAACCCTTTGGAAATTGTGGTGTCTCAGTTCAAATTTGTTTCTGAGAAATATCTAATGGAGGCTTCCTCCATTCTCCAGACAGCACTGGAATAGCTGAAAAAAGCCACCTTCTCCAGAAATGAATCTGTAATTATCAGAAACCAACTCAATTAGCAGTTAAGTTTTTCTGAACTATCTAAGTTCTCTGATTTTGGAAATTTGGGATGAACATATCAAAGTTTTTTTTTTTTTTTAGTTTAACCTAGGGTATGTTTGTAGTTTAAAAAATGTGTATGAGAATATATATTTAAGAGTTATATTTTCCTTCTTGGGCATTTTTTTCTCCTTGAAGAAATATTAAAGAATACTTTTCATCTGGTATATCAAAGAGAAAAATGTATGAACTTTGGATAGCAGAATTCAGGTAAATATTAAATTTCTTAGGATATAAAGCATGTGAAATTAAAAAAGGAAAAAAAAGGAAGCAAATAGAAAATGAAAAGAAAGAAAACTGCAAGGGGAATAAACAAAGTGCATATCTGTAGGATGCTGACCCCACATTTCAAAATGAAATTATAGCACTCACACCCTCCTTTAGGTTCTCAGCATCTTTCTCAATCAGAGATATTCTTAGTGCAGTAAAAGGTAGTGAATATATACAGCAGCATAAGAAGATTAGTTCAAAGTCATAGAAAATATGAAACCTTTGTTCTGAAATTATTTTTTAATATTGGAAATTAACAGAACACTGACTGTAATCCATTTTGAATAGCACTGATTGTAAAACCAAAGAACAATCAAAATTGCATTAGGAAATAATAGGTATGAAGGAAAAATATAGATTACTCTCAGGGTCAAATACTGACTAAAGTGCAATAGATCCACTGAGTTAAGAGAGTGGCCATGATTTACAATGGCCTATGATTTGCCCTGTATATCTTGCACTGTGACCTTCACTAATGCCTGGGACCATTGATTCTCTTTTTTTTCTCTGAGACATTGATTTCAGTGGGGAATTGTGCCCACAAAAGCAGGGCAGAATAGGGCCCTTTCATTTTGATCTGCCACTTCCCAGCTGTGGAAGTGCAGTGTATTAATCAGAACAATCAATAGTCCCTTGACCCTCACATTCCACTCAAGCAAAAAGACATCACCTCTGTTTTTGATTAATCAGTGCCAAGCACATATTTCTGAAAGAAGTCCATCTCAGTCATAGTTATACTAAGCAGATTTAGGACCTGATTTGCACTCCACTTGAGAAAGTTTCTAGATGAGGAAGTTCTTTTTAAGTGCTTCATAGTCTTGAAGCCCAGGAGAGCATTTCCATTGTTTCCAGTGATATGTGGGTCTGCCCCTTCAAGTCACTTAAACTTAAGGAAAAACTTCTTTGCTTTGAGAGTGGTGGAGTGCTGGAACAGGCTACCCATAGAGGCTGTTGAGTCTCCTTTTCTGGTGACTCTCAAAACCTGCCTGGATGCATTCCTGTGTAACCTGATCCAGGTGTACCAATTGTCTTAGTTTAGAGAGAGACAGATGCTCTTTTTCTTCTTCCAAAAGGGGTAATAAAAACCTGTTCACACAGAGGATTGGATAGAAGGGAAAGTTTAGATGGAAATGCCATTCAAAACTACATACAACAGTACAAAGCATATAAAATACACAGAGTCCATAGCCTGGGTTTAACACAGAAGCTCATTAAGCCAAAGCTTTACACAAACCTCCCTTTACATCAGCCCAACAAACCCAGGCCTTCATGCCTCCTCCTCCCCCCTGCCTCTCTGCCCCTCTTACCACACTATTGTGATGCAGCTAAAATTCAGCTTGCAGCTCCATGCCCCAATTAAGTCACTCCAGGCCTAATTGACAGCATTGCCGAGGCCGACACCAGAGATAACAGCCTGTGCATCCTCCCAGGAGGAGAGGGAGGGAGAAAGGGAAGAAAATTGACTCTGCAGCCAGTTTTATAAGGATGTAGGACTTAGGGGAATGAAATGCTTTCTGGTCCACCTCCTGGACAATCTGGACCTCCTGGAGGACTGTAACTTCGTGGTTCTTAAAGACACCTAGCCTCTAAACCATCACACCTTTGTTATCAGGGTGGGGTTGGATGAAATGATCTCTGGAGGCGTCTCCCAATCTCTACCACTCTGTGATTCTGTCATCTGCTCTCAAGCTATTCATCACCTAGTCTGTGCTTCTACTGCTGATCTGCAGGACCTTGCATCTGGTTTGGCATAATCACCAATATCAGATAAGGTACAGAATGGGTGGTGAACAGATTGAGAGAAGTCTTGTGGAGAAGAACTTGATGCAAGTCTGGATGCAAGATGGCAATGTGTGCTTGCAGTCCAATAAGCCAACTGTATCTTGGGCTGCAACAAAAGAAATGTGGCCAGCAAGGTGAGGAAGGTAATTCTTCCCCTCTTACTCTAGTTTTGTGAGATCCCACCCGGAGTGCCATGTTCAGGTTTGGGGGCCCCAGCACAAGAAAGACACAGACCTGTTGGAGATAGTCCAGAGGAGGGCCATAAAAAAAATACCAGAGGGCTGAAACACCTCTTCTGTGAAGAAAGGCTGAGAGAGTTTGGGATTATTTATCCTGGGAAAGAAGAGGCTCCAGTCAGACCTTATTGTGGCCTTTCAGTACTTAAAGGGGCCTTAAAAGAAAGATGAAATGAGACTGTTACCAGTGCATACATTAGCTGGAGAAGAGGTAACAATTTTGGTCTAAGAGGTTAGATTTAAATAGCTATATGGAAGAACTTTTTACGATGAACATGATGAAACACGAACAGGTTGCCCAGGGAAGTTGTAGATGGCCCAACATTTTGTCCAAGGTCAGGGTTTCAAGTAGCCTGATCTAGTGAAAGAAGTCTCTGGACACGGCAGAAGGGTTGGTTTAGAAAACCTTTAAAGGTTCCTTCTATCCCAAATAATTCCATAATTCTGTGATCTTTCTCTTGCTTTGTACAAGTCTCTACTTGATTTAATTGTGGTAGAAGTCAGTGGCTTTTCTAAACAGCAATGGCAAAAAGAATTTTAGTATGAAGGTGGGGAAGAAAGACAGATGAGCTCTAAAAGGCAAGGCTGGATGGGCGTGTTTGCTCTAATGTTTTGAATGATCAATGTGTACAGTGTGAAGGCTCTCACAGCAGTCAGCGCTTGCCAGTTATTCCCCTGTTACCTACTCAATGAATCAACTTAATGAGAGAAGGTAAAGTTCAAGATTTCAACAAATGCTTCGTATGCCACTTCTGAAACATCCCTCACTATGAATTTAAACTATGGTGCACTCATTTTCTCCCATGGACTCGCACAGAGAGAATTAAGTTTTCTCCTTTTTTTTTAAGTTACTATTTACTTTTCTGCTTGTCGGTCACTTTAATGTCAGTGGATATTTCAGTCCTCTCGTTTATCTTAATGAATCTGCCTCCCAAGGGGAATGTGAGCAATGAAAATGGAACACTTTCAGTGCTTTGTATCGGTGGAGTTTTATGCTTAAAACGATTCCTTTTTTTGTTGTAATTTTTGTTAATAGTACTTCTGTACATTAGGAAATGAACAGCATATTAATACAGATGTCATCAACAACTCCAGACTGATTAATTCAAGTACCTAATGAAATTAAATGTCAACAAAATAGCTAGACCATTTTTACATTTTTTTTGTCTTTTTCTTTATTGTTTCTTTCTTTTCTTGTCTAAAATTTTTCCATAAGAGCAAAGTCAATGGCCTGGTCAGTTACATAGTCATAAAGTGTCATGTGATAAAGTAAACGAGACTTTTCTTTTCTTTTTTTTTTTTTCCCAGTTAATGATTGCAGGAAGCAGAATCACAGCGTGTTGTTGCAAAATGAGTTTTTCTGTGAATTTCTCTCATTCAAGTGAAGAATATACACTTCAGTCCTTGTTCATAGCAGTTTCTGTATTCTTTTTAACTAGCTCTGCAAGAAAACACCGGTGTATTGAGATACTCCAATTAAATTTTGTTGATGCAGTGAACTTTTTTATGGCTGAACAATGCCACTGCTGGCAATTAGACTAACAGTATAGCATACATCACTCAAAAATACTCAGCTGACTATTGCATGGCAATATGAGGGAGTTTCAGATGTTGTGTACTATTCCAAACATCCTTTTCTCAATTATTCCAGAAGTTTTCAAGAGGCATGTCCATCCTCATTTATTTTAATCAAGGAATGGAAGGACCTCTTTTAGAATATTTAATATGCAAAACCATGTAGAAATCATGTAAGCAGGTGTTATAAAATGAATGGATATGCTTATCTAGACAATATGAGAAAGACATAAAAAGATAATATTATTTCTCTTCTTCCCAACCCTAAAAACAAAAAACAAAAAAGAAATTACATTCTGAAAAAACCTAATGGTTACCAAGTCATTTCCATGCATTCAGTGATCGTCCCAATTCCATCTGGAAATTGTGCTGCCTTAGATAAAACTGAATGGCTTTAGGGTGATGTGCTCAAGGTGATAGAAAGATCAAGAGAGGGCAGGAAAATGAGAGGAAAAGGGAGGTGTTTCCTGATATTTTTATAAAGTTAAATCAAAAGCATAAACCATGTTTGTGATTGTTAGACTCTTTTGTGCCAAGAGACAAGTTTTGTCCAGTCTGATCTCAATGAATAATGATTGGTAGCCTCCCTCTATTCTAAAGTGTTTGTATATGATGCTACAATCCTTGCTGACAGTAACACATTTTTTTTTAACTCAGTATGGATTTGGAAAAATTCCTGGCTGTTTAACTCCTTGTCTTTATGTGTCATTATGTAAAGAGGTTGCAATCTTTTTCTCACTTCCATTCCAAATTTGCCCCACCTTGTAGAGAGGAATAGATTATGACAGCTACTGGGAAAAGCTTTCCAGGGAAACTGCATCCCCTTGACACAAAAATACAGTCCTCAGCTTACTCTTAGGCCTGTATCTTTTGGTTATTTATCTGTGCTGTTGTCTAAACAAAACACTAATTAGTAAATGATGCATGTGTAGATGGTGCTCAAGGTAGTGCATTTTGTGGCTCTTACATACTTTACTGTTCTGCCATGGAAATGGTCCCTCACAATGACCTGTGAGTCGCTCATGTCAGAGTTGTGATGCTGAGAGAGACTGGCTATGGACAGGCACAATGTAGGCAAGGGATGATATTTCAGAGCACAGTGATCCTCAGCTTCAATGGTTGGAAAATGTAAACAATTAATTACCATTCATCTCTTTTAGATATTGGGTGAGAAAAGGCAAGATCAATGCTGTGTAATTTTAGTCACTTATGATAAGAAAATTCTAGAAGAAATTGACACTGTTTGGTCATCTGCTTTAAATACGTGTTTCAGCTGAGATGGTGGTGACTTAAAGGAGCTTATTTCTCTTTTCTGACCTGACTATCAAGGAAATCTAGATGACTAGGTTAGATCCAAGTGCATTATTGAGTTCTATATTTGGATAGATAAATTCTGTCCTAAATTTTTCAGAAAGTCTACTTCTTTTGAATGTATAGATATCGTAAGAAATCTAATAATCAGCTCATCAATGTCATTTTCTTCTTTTGAGAATCATCAGACTGTGTTTGAATTACATCTGAAATAGTAGTAGAGGTCGAATTGCAATTTTCAGCTGACTCATCACATTTAGAGATGTGATTCTGCTGATGAAACCTTTTGTGTGAATGCATCATTAGAAGCAGAAACTATGAGAAGTTCAAACTGCAATCAAAATGGGTCTAAAACTGAAAGACACACACTGAGTTGCTCTTGAACAGCATCACTGCACTTGTAGATTTTCTCAGCATTGTGGGTTTTTTGGACGTTTCTTTTTTTTTTTGTTTTCAAGCCCTCACTCAGTTTTTCCTCAGTGGCGTTTACTGAATGTCTACCAAAATCAGCTGCGTTTTGCATTATTCTCCTGATTCATGTGAAAAGGAGGATGTTACTGCCTTGTCCTAATAGGTACATATGTCATTGAACACATCTGTACTGTACACAGCATGTATGGACAGGTTTGATTCAACCTTGAGTCAGGGACAGGAGGTAATTCTACTTCAGGACTCTGCTGCTTTGCAAGAACCAGTTTATTCCATATACTCTCTGCTGATGCATAGACAGTCTGTTTCTTTTGGACAGCAGATGTTCATGAGGAAGGATGTTCCACGGATGTCTACATCGGTGGACACCTCTGGACAAGGTGACAAATATGCTACACATGGCAAAGCAACTATCTCATGGTACATTTCCAGGACGTAGAGAGGTTTCTCTGTTTTCCTCTGAGTTTGTTGTCCTATACGTTGTAACAAACCTCTTGTGTTCACTTTGAATTTTGCCGTGACTCAACCTCTCATCTGCCAGGAGGACAACATCCAGATATTCCTTTACCCAAAGCACTGATTTAATAAAAAGTTATCATCTCAAATCTGCAACCGAGACTGAGCTGCATTCCTGTAATGAGTTTTTACCTGACACAAAGTTTTCCAGAACACTCTTTGCTTTATGATATAACATAATACTACTACTACTTATGATCTAATCATATACTACTAATATATAGGTCACTGGTGAAATTGAAGCATGAAGTCATACCATGTCTTGCTCACTCTTTTCTTTCTTCCACTGGCAAATTTAAAGGTCCTTGAAACAATTTTTGCCACTATATTGCGTTTGTATAGCAAAGTTTTTGGTAGTGATGGGGCTACAGGGGTGGTCATATGAGAAGCTTCCTTTACATCCAATAGTCAGTTCTAACTGACTGTCATAATATATTTAAGAACGGGTATAAAATCTGCTGTGCAATAGTAGCCAAGAAAGAGAAGTGTGAGACAACTCCAGAGATACCAAAGTAAGTGAAGAAGGAAGAGGAGGAGGTGCTCCAGGCACTAGATTAAATTCCCCAGAAGCCCATAGCGAAGACCGTGAAGAGGCAGGATGTTCTGCTGTAGCCCACAGGAGTTGAGAGTGAAGCAGATATCCACCTGCAGCCCATGGAGGACCCCACCTCAGAGCCGGTGGATGTCTGACCCTGTTGGAAGCCTGCTCTGGAGAAGGTTCCTGCCTGGGCCTGTGGACCTCTGGAGAGAGAAGAGCCCAAGCTGGAGCATGCTGGTGACAGGGCTTCTAACCCTGTGGGAAATCTACACTGGAGCAGTCTGTACCTAAAGGACTGGCCCTGTGAAAAGAACCCCATACTGGAGCAGTTTGTGAAGAACTGAAGCCCACTAGAAGGACCCACCTGGGAGAAATTTGTGGAGGACTGTCTCCTGTGGCAGGGATTTCCTGCTGAAGCAGGGGAAGAGTGCGAGGAGTTCTTCCCCTGATCAGGAAGTACTGGTACAGACAATGTGTAATGATCTGACTACAACCTTCATTCCCTGTACCCCTGCCTTTCTGGGAGAGAGAAAATAGAGAAAATTTGGAATAAAGTTGAACCCAGGAAGAAGGAAGGGCTGAGAGGAAGGTGTTTGTGTATATATATGGACATTTTATATATATACATATATATACATATATATACATATATATGTGCATTTATATATATTCTCACTATCCTACTCTGATTTGATTGGTAATAAAGCTAATTTCTTCAAGTTGAATCTGTTTTTCCTTTCGCAGTGATCACAGTGATAGTCTTCCGAGTGATCTTTCCCTGTCCTTATCTAGACCTATGAGTCTTATATTTTCTCTCCACTGACTAGTGGAGGAGGAGAGTTGTAGAGTGGTTTGGTGGGCATCTGGTGTTCCACCCAAGGTCAACTCACGTCAGACACAAGTATCACCAGTGTAATAAGTATGTAAGAGAAGAAACTGAAAAATAATGGGCTGAGGATGAAAATAGACTCAGAAGCTATTTCAAATGGCATAGAAAAAAGCTCAGCCCTGATTTACTAGGGACTGTCTCAATCAAAATCTGTTTATCCACTCATGCCTGTAATGGTACTGTACAGAGAGAAGACTCCTGTAGTATTACTCATTATAGCTCATTACAGTAGTAATGTACAGTGAATTCCTCTGCCCATCAAAAGAAGACTGATGGGCTATACATGTCCTAATTGTAGATACTGAAAAAATGCTGTAATTGCCTTGTTCTGCTCTCCCTGTCCTACAGAATCCCCCTCCCTTCCTCCTCCCCCCTTTTGTTTTTTTGTCTTTGCCCAATTTTAGGGAAAAACAGTGAAACAACAATGTGAAGTATCAGTTATGCTCCTTTTCAATGTAAGGTACTGAAAATCACAAGCACCTGAAAAAAAAAAAGAGTATTTTAATGTAACAAATATCAGAGGAAATCAGGGCTGGCAACATGTCCCATAGGAAGTCTCATCTACCCTGTTTCCTTTTCCTCCTCATTCACTCTCTGAAATCCACACCAAGTTGGTACTATTTAGGAATCAATGCTTTAACGTTACCTGATCACTTCATGTTACACTCTTGTCATCATTCCAGGATTCATTTGGCTCACTGCCGTTAGTCAAAATCAGTCCAAAGATACTTTTTCTTCAGATAGATAAGTAACATCACACAGGCCAAGGAATATTCTTATATCTGCAGTGAGCCAAAACTCTTCAGGAAGTCTCTTTGTGTGAAAATCTATTTTTTTTATAACTCAGAAAGTGGAGGCACTGTGTGTAAAAATCCCTACTGGATTTTTTTTGGTTTGTTTTGTTTTGGTTTAGTTTGGTTTTCAGCTTTTGCCTGGTACTATACTTTGTTCAGGTGCTGTAGTGGGAATCTGGAAACCTGAATTCTCTTTCCAAGAACGTGGAGCATGTTCATGAACTGCCCCATGCTTCAGAGTTTTCTTTATGCAGACTGGGAATACATGGTATTAATTTTCCCCATGCAGCTATTATGACTTGGCACATTAAGTTTTTGAAATTACTTTGAAATTACTAAATAAAAGACACACTAATTTGGTTTTGATATTACAAACATTATTATAACAACCCACATTTTAAGACTATTTAGCTTACATACACACAAAAAAAATCACTCTCTACATAAAAATGCCCCAGCTTCTCTTCCCTTTGCCAAACTACTCTCTACATTCCTGCACATATATTCTATACTGGCTGGCAAAAACTTGCTTAAATATGCCACATTTTTCCCTGGAACATTTTACAGTGGAACAGGCTGCCCAGGGAGGTTGTGGAGTGTCCCTCTTTGGAGCTATTCAAAACTCACCTGGATGCGTTCCTGTGTAATCTGGTGTAGGAGATCCTGGCTGGGGGGTTAGACTAGATGATCTTTTGAGGTCCCTTCCAGCCCTTGAAATTCTGTGATTCTGTTCTATAAAACAAGAAGTTGCCTCAGGGATTAATTTTCCCCCTGTGTTTTCTGATTATTTTCTGTCAGATTATAAACTACTCAAGAGCATGATTAATTGCAAATCTTGAGAGATTTTTCTTAAGAAGAAGTATTTTTCTTTGTCTAAGAATGGCAATTCCTAGCTTGGCCTCACAAAAATGTAGGCTGAATAATAAGATGTCCTTTATTCTCCTGTGAATCCTTTAAAGGTCAGTTTAAGCAGGTTGTAGTAGGAAAATTTCTCAAACTGATGGCTCATTTTCTTTGGAGAAGGGTGTTTAGTCCATAGGTAAGCCAGTACTAAGAGCTGCGTACAACGGCATGTAATTGATGGTCACAAAGCACTGTCAGAACTGAAGCTTTCACAGGCCAGCTCATCTGCTCTGGAGAACTGTGTCTTTATGTTGATTTCTCATTTCTTTCATCCTTATGGATTGTAATTCTCTTTAATTCCCAGTCCAGTTTGTTACTTACATTTATACAACTGCAAACAATTCATGTAGTATTTCTCAAGTTGATTCACGGTAACTGTTCAGATGTCTGCTTTCAGCTGTCTTTGACTGAGTGAGGGAATAGAAAACTTTTCTGCAGTGGTCAGCACAAATTAGAATCTAAATAGGTGATTTAAGCTGACCATTTTATTTCCAGGATGAGCTGCAGTGCAGGACAGTGGTCACTTTCCACAGCATAAGCAGTACAGTTCGTACTACTTGTTAACATAATTGCTGTGATCATCTTTACTTTTATCACAGTGCCTGGGAGGGGGATGAATTCAATCTGGGTACAAGGTGTGTTAATATTCTTTTGAGCATTTTTGATTTGTTGGTTCTTTCTTTTTAAATTTTTTTTTACAGCAAAAGCAAAAGACATTTCTTTGGCTTTCTTAAAGATGGCAAAAAACATTTCCCAGACATATTGGAGCTAGCAAAACCCCATGGTCTTGCTTTCCAGAAAGCACAGTTTTGCTAGTCACTTTTATGGGAGCAAATTCCTTCAGTGCCATGACTGGCAAACTTCTTTGAGGTTATACCAGACCTGAGCAAATCATGGTTTTGCTTCCAGTAAGCTATTTATAACCACACTGAAATGCATTCACTGTTTTAATGGGGAAGAAAAATCTGAAAATTTACATTTCTATAATTCCTTACCTAGTGTCTTTCTCAGAGAGAAACTCTGCTTACTTTCTTCTACCTTGATGCTGTGTTGAAGGTTTGGTTTTCTGACATAATTTGACATTCTCCTTTATAAAACTTCCTTAACTGAGCTATACTTCATGGAAGTAGAGTCAGGCATTGCTATTACAGAAAGATTTTCTCTTCCACAACATTTGTAGATTTTACTTACTGAAAATTTGTTTGAACCTACCTAAAAAAAGCAGTTCTCTATATTTCTTTCTCTAAGAATGATCAGTGAAGAGGAAACTTTTGGATTCTCCTTTCACATATGGACTTTTTTACTGTTTCTTACTGGTTCCCCCTGCTTTTGTGTGTATGGAGATGTGGTGTTTGGCCCTGGCTGGGGGAAAGGTGCCCACCAAAGCTGCTCTATCACTCACCTTCTTAGCTGGACAGGGGAGATGGAAAATATGAAAAAAGGCCCATGAGTCAAGATAGAAGCAATTTGCAAAAGCAACGGCCTCACATGGAAGCAGGACCAAAGAAAGAGGTTATTCTCTGCTTGCCAGCAGACAATGTTCAGTCACTTCTCAGGAAGCAGGGCTTCAATACATGCAGCAGTTGATCTGGAGGATGGACACCATTAATGAATGCCCTTCACTGCCTTCATTCACTTACCTTTTACATCTGAGCTGATGCCATGTGGCATGGAAAACCCCTTTAGTCAGTTTGGGTCAGCTGGCCCAGTTGTGTCCCCTCCCAAGCTCCTGCCCATCTCTCAGCCTACTGTTGGAGGGGGAATGTTGGAAAAGCACCACCTGGGTGCTTGGCTCAGCAGTAGCCAAAACACTGCTGTGTTACCAACACCTAGCTGCAAAACACAGCACTGGAGAGATGTTCTGGGGCAAATTAACTCCAGCTCAGACAAACCCAATACAGTAGTTTGATTCCCAAAATGTCCAAAATATGCAAATGAAGGCTCAACACACCTGATGACCTATTCAAAGCGATTAACAGCAGAATATAAATGAGAAAAATGCATTTTTTTTTGTTTATTGGTAGCAGAACACTTTTCTTTTTAAACCTGCAAACAGGATTGTAAAAGTGCAATTCATTAGTACCATGACTTACATTTAAAAGATTCTGATAAAAATGAATTCTGCAAAGGGTTGGTAACAGAAAATAAAAGGAAAATATGCATAAATAAGGAAAATGTTGTCAAAAATGTCTGTGTTAAACCCTCTCAGATCTGCATATTTAGCTATGCTTCTCATGTCTTAATGTATTTTTGGAGATGTTAGGCAACTGGATATACTTGATTTACCAACCCTGCCACTAGGACCACATCCTGCAGGGCTGTCAGACTCCTTCAACCCACAAAAATCACTAGCAGTAAATCCTCTTCTGAACTGAACCTTATGGTTTTCTGCTTTAACTTCTGCAAGACAACAATTTTGGATATGGTTTGTTTTGACTTCTGGTGATTCTCAGCATGACAAAGTCAATCTCTCATATAAGAGAACTCTGTTACTGTCCCTGTGTGTCTTTTATTTAGTAAGTCTCAGCTTAATAGCCTTCTACATGGCTCAGCTGAGCAAAAGATTAAGAAGTGACAAGAGGTCCATCTGACTCCAACCGTGACCAGAAGTAGTGACCCAACTGCTTTCCCAGGTCTCTTCATGCTTCCCAGCAACCACAAATGCAGTTGGAAGAGCTGCAATATGTACATTCCCACCCAGCATTTTTAGCATCTTCTGTTCAGCAGTGAGTCTTACCCCTCATGAGCCTGCTGGTGCTGTATCCTCAGCCTCCCGTGGCAGCAAATTTTACAAACTCACTACCTGCTGTGTGCAGAAATACTTTCTTTTGACTGTTTTAAGCTGTTGTTTTTTAAGCTCATTCCATCAAATGCCTCTTATATTGTAGGATTTGATAAACAACTCTTCTGCACTAAACTTACCCACTGTCTTTCAGAGTTTGTAAAACACAGTTGTGGTCCTTCTCATCCTCCTCACCAAGCTGACAAATCCTAACACTAGAAGGTGAGGCAAATGGTTTCTCCCTTCCTTCTGGAACTTCTGAGATCACATCTGTGCACAGTTTCCAGTTTGCAGTACAGGAAGGACATTGATGAGCTGGAGGGAGTTCTGAGGAGGTCCTCAAGATGATGTGACTGGAGTGCTTGCCCTTTAAGGGCAGATCGAGTGAGTTAGGACTGATCCAGCTAGAGTGGAGTTGACTTTGAGGGAACCTGTCAGCTTTCTGCAGATATTTAATTTTGGATGTTGGGTGATGAGAGGTAACAAACACAACTGCAACACAGGAAATGTGACTAGAAGTAAGGAAAACACATTTAATAGTGGGGGAGGTCAGAAACTGGAACAGGGCGTGAAGGGTATGAAGTCTCCATCCTCAGAGATGGTCAAAGTTTGGATGGTCACAGACCTGCAAAGCCCAATCTAACTTTGAACCTGGGCCTACTTTGAGAGCAATTGGGCCAGATAATCTGTGCAGATGCCTTCCAGACTCTCTGATTTGTCGTTGTTTATTCTTGGACATTTGAGTGTCACAGGGTGTTTTTGACACATTGTGGATGATAGCTTAGATGAATGAATCAGGCAGGTCTGCTGAAAGGAAAGCCACCTAGTCCAAATCTCACCAGCTTCAGCATAACGCATGCCTGTTTCATCTCTTAGTTAATGCTGTCTTTGACACTTTTGAGAGATACATGGCAGCACACAAATTAGCCTGAAGACCAAAGTCAAATCTGGATCCACCTACAGAAATGGTCAGCTTTCTTCCATCTTCAAAAGAAAGCAGAAGAGCATAAGCCTGTTCTAGCTGAAGGCTGGAGTAATTTTATCATTGGATCAGAATTTATTCCATTATTATGCTTTGCCTTGGTGAGGGTAAGCATGAAGAATATAAGGAAGGTGTTCAAGAAAAATTCTTTCTGATCACTTTTGGTAAGTAAGGGCTGCTGCTTTTGCTAAGCCCTCTTAGGTCCTTTAGCGGCTTTTTCTTGCAGGAAGAATTAAAAAATCACCAGTACAGAAACACTGCTCCAGTTCATCCCAAGTCAGGCTGATTTTCTCTCTGCCTTTCCTTTTCCTGCTTTGCTGGTGATTTCCTTCCACAGAGTCACTATGTTTGGTTTCCAGTAGCCTCATCAGTGACCCTGTTGCACTTAGCTTGGCTGTCTGCATCCCCAGCAGCTATGCTAAAGCTTTCTGATTTGTATTCAGATTGAGTCTGGCATGTCCCCAAAGATGTGTTGTTCCAAAGAATGTACAAAAGGGATAAGTCATTCTTTCCCCTGTGCTCTGCCACTAAGATTTGTTTTTCCATTTGTGTTTGCCTGTTGCCCATGCAGGATCCCTAAAAGTCTGAGGCTTCAGAGCAGAAATTCCCACATTGCTATTTAGACTGAGGCATCACTAGGAGTCCCCAGTGGAGATCAGCAATTCTCTGTGCTGGAGCTGTGTGGGCGTTTGTTGGCTGTACAGAGATCCCCAGAACAGCATCACTTGTACTTGTGCTGAATGAGCACTGTTTGCACCTAAACTAGAAACTGGGAACTGGTGAGCTGGGGGTTAGGTTTCATCTGAGTAGGAGCAATGATCTTTGGCATATTGGCTGGTATTTGTACATGGCATGCACATCATAGCATGCATATGCACCAAAACAGCCTTTTGTGAGCTTGAGGGTCTCTGCAGTGTGCTCAGCTGGGTTATATGGTCCTGCTTACTGTCCCTGCCTGACAGGCAGAGGCTGCAAGAGAACCTATTTCTGTATTGTTTCCATGGCTATTTTTAAAAGTAGGAAACAAAAGAATGTGTTTGGCAGGGTTTCTCTTTGTTGCTTTGTTTGGAGCTGTGGGAAACAAAACAGCCAGGGAGACTGAAGGCTAGATCCTGCAGCCATTTACACCACTTCCAGATCATTATCTTGGCTTCATATATAAGGGACTTGAAGAGGTTTTGGACATGACAGAATCCTCATTGTCAGGGGACACTTAGAGCAGCCGTTTATTCACATAGTACCCTTCTGATCATCAAGGAGTTTAGAAGAAAACTGCCATCAAGCCTTAAGGTATTTGCCTTGTTAAATAAATATACAGTGTGAAAGTGCTGGGTGTTAAAAGATACCTTTGTAAGCAACGGCTTATGCTTGAAAACAAACAGTGAAAATCACAATTGTGTAATCTTTGCTACAGAAAGGACTAAGCAACTAACCATTTCATAGTAAATCCTTTTTCCAAGCTTGCTCATATGCAGCCATGTAGAAGATGCTCAAATACCCTCTCACAGCCTGATTTTAGCCTAAGGCTTGTGACGGGAAGACTTTTTGTGCTTTCAAGGTGAAGAGATGAAACAGCACATTAAAAACTAACCCCCTTCCCCCACAAGTTTGCATTTGTCTGGCTCTCCAGTGAGAGCTTCTGGCAGAATACTTTTTCCTCAAGGAAAAAGAATAAATCACTGAAGTAGGTTAAGGATAGAGAGAACAACACAGTGTGCAGAATGATTTTGAATCCCGAGAATGTGAGAACATTTCAGGCACAGCACTTCTTTGTTTGCCTCAACTGCTTTCACTGAGAAATGCCTGCTGAACACATTTGTGTTTACTGTACCTAATTGATAATCAAGGAACATAACATCTATTCCAGGCTGATGTCTGAAGTGTCACATTAGTTTGTTGTGTTTCTTTGACCTTAATTTTAATTAAATGTAATTGTTTTGGCTGGTGCTTAAATATAGCTGCTATGTTCCAATAAATCACTTTTAGATATTTCATTAGTAGTGAGTACTGAAAATAAAATTGAGCTCAGGATGAAAATGTAGCTTGACTCTTTTAGCTTGTGCTTACTTAGCCAGAAGGAGTTACTGGGTAGAAAAATACTTTAATGGATATTTTATTTTTCTGCAAGTGACATTCAGTCCATGGAAATTTAGTCCAGTAAGTGTAACTACAAATATGTAACCTTTTGACTATGGCTAAGCATTCTTCAAGCTGGGACTCTAGCAAGCATTCAGATAGTAATTTCCTCAAGTGCTGGAGTCTGGGGTCCTTCCAGGAATAAGTTTTGAATAAACTATTTAGTACTTTACTAGTAAAAGGGAGATGTGAAAACACCTTAACTGGTCTGCTAGTTGATGACAGTAAGGATCAACAATGATTCCTTCCAAAAGTTTGGTCTGAAGTCTGCTGAAGTTACTGGGGGTGTGCAGATGAAGCAGAATGGTTGTTTCCCCTTGGTGCTCCATAATTCACTAAGTTGGGGCACTCATTATAAGCTTTACCATTCCAAGTCTTTGTATGTTCAACATGACGTGGTAGAGCATGCTCTGGTTTAATATTGGTGAAAAGCAGTGCTTCATCTCTTAGCACTCACATTAAGATGGATGAATCTACAAGGACAGTCGTTTGAGGGGACCTGATCTCAGTCCTACTGCCTCCTCATGTTTTCACCACACTCATCTATGTTTCTGAACTACTTGTTCCTTCAAAAGTTCAAGTAAGAAGGTTATGGGAAGGAAAAGTCTTCTAATTTACTTGCAGGTTCACTCAGCCTCAACCATATACCTTCCTTTGAGGCTCATGATTAAACCTCCTTACTGGTTTTCCTGTGCTCACTGTTCTCCCATCTCCAGCCCCACTTTCCTGCTTCTGGATACCCCTTCTGTTTTCACTCGTTCTATTTTCACTTCTTGACCCTCCAAACACAATCTGCTCCAGCTTCACTCTGACTTCTCTGTTGCCCATCCCATAGTCATTATGCATGCTTACCACATCGTTTTCTAACTACAATCCACAGCTCACTTTATTCCTTTGGGCTCCTGCTATAAAAAGGCTTGCTGTTGAAAAAGACACTCACAAATAAAATACTCATCTCTTTGTATGTGCTTGCAAAGCATAGGGATCAGGACCAATACAGTTCCAAAACCAGCTAGAAACAGAGAATTCAAAACTTTGTTTAAAATCAAACTCAGCTTTTCAATTTGTCAATGAGATCAGAAGAACAAATCAGGGTTGTAAATTTTTCTTGTTTGAACACGGGGCCCAATAATGCTTTGTCTTCTTGACAGAGTGATTTCAGCCAACTTCAAGAGGATGGCTTGTTGGGCAGGATCTGTCCTTTTTAAGACATGTCCCAAAGGGACAAAGTGGTACTACTTTGTGATAGAGATATTAACCTTCAGTATGGTCAATTTTCTTTAAGATTCTATTAATTTCTGCCATAATGGACTTAAACTTTTTTGTTATTAGGTGTTACTAAAAAAAAAAAAAAATTAAAAAATTCCTAATAGATAATTTTAAGCATTTGTAGATAGCAGTAGATTACTATTTAAGGATTAAGTTCCTACTCAGTGTAAAGTGAGGGAGCAGAATCAGGTTATGTTCCAGTCGTTGTCTAGGGTGATTCTGTTGTTTTATGTGAATGGAGTTTGATTTAATGTCCAGAAGACAGACACTTTCACCTCTGCTGGTAAAAGTATTTTGGAACACTTTAGGCTAATACAGCAAAAGCTAAAGACAGTATGTCAGGAATAAGCTCCATCAGTGTAGTAACCAAGGTGATATTAGTAGCATAAGATAAAGGAACTGTACATGAGGTAGTTCTGTAAAATCCACTACACTCCTTTCTTTATTCAAAATGGAGGTTTAATTGGTTACAGCATAGCTGAATTGAGCCAATAAAAGTTATAATTGGTTATAAGCCTTATATAGCACTAATAGCAGCCATTTTTTACTATATTGGCAGCCAAAATTCCATTTTCTCTCTGTCTCAGGTCACTTGCCATCCAAATGAGTATTTGTTAATGGAACCAGATCATTAGTAGATGCTTTTCTGATTTCCATGTCATTGCTTGAGTGCACAATTAAACATGCATAAAATGTTCAGGCTTGACTTCCTCTGCCACCTCAATGTGAAGATCTATGCATTTTGACAAACTGCTCATTTGCAGCTTGCATAACAGCTGAAAAGAAAGTGCTGACCACTAACTAGGTTAGTGCAATTACCCTTGCAGAAAAATTTGGGTCATCATTACAGAAAGGAAACTGAGGAAATAGAGAATTGACATGTTCTTATTTTTGGGGGGGAGGAAGGGAACATATTTGACATAGATAGATAGATAGATAGATAGATAGATAGATAGATAGATAAATAGAAAGATAGATAGATAGATAGATAGATAGAGAGATAGATAGATAGAGAGATAGATAGATAGATAGATAGATAGATAGATAGATAGATAGATAGATAGATAGATAGATAGATAGATAGATAGATAGATATCTCCCCTCCCCCCCTAGAACACTGTTATAAGCAGAAAATGACTGCTTTCTGGTCAGAGTTCTCATTTATTCCATGCCCATATATTCAAGTGATACAGCTGTGCAAAACCAACATTCTATTTTTTCATGTGTGTAGTTACACAGAGGAGTAGCATCTCTAGATGTACTTACAGGTCCATTAAGTCAGGCACACTGCTCAACACAGACAAATTTACTTCCACCCTGAGCCTGGTGCATGCCATGGTCTTGGCATCAGTTGCCAGTAGGGAATACAGGACAGATGGGTGAATGTATATGGATGAAAACTAGGGCATCTGAATTTGGTAGAAAGAGATGGTCTCCATCTTTAAATAAATCCACTTTAAACAGATTTCTGTTTAGCAGATGAATGAATAAGATACAGAGGAATGACCTGGCTTGCCAGAAGTCACTGAGAGTAGAAATATCTGACTTTTCAACATGTCCAGCACCAGAGTTCCAAGATCTGCTTTTCTTTCTGCACCTTCAAACCAGCAACAGGGTGATACCTCACACTGAGATTATTGTATCAACTCGTTACAAAGTCACAGAAATTCAGCATTTCCCCCAAGATTAAGCCATCACACCTACACCTCCACTGCAGTAAGAAAGCTATATAAGAAATGTAAATTTTAGGAATAAACTCATTCATTCTGAGCACAGAAGATACAAAGATTTTTATTAAGCAGTGAAGGTGGAGGAGTAGATCATGATGTAGCAAAGTCCAGGATCAGTGTCTTGCTCCAAGGAAAGTTTCCCTCGAGCAAGTCATTTGATGCATTTTTCACCTCTCCTACACTGAGCCATCTGTTAGTTAGCCATCTTGGTCAAGATATCAAGTGATACCTCACACTCCTTTCCTTCCAATGCTTTTTCACAATGAAAATAAACCACCCTACTTCTTTTCTACAAACACTGAAATATTCAACATCTTAATAGTTCTGTGCAAGTACTTAGAAGAAATGGCACGTGCTTCTTACTGACACCAAATCTATTAATGACTGTCTAGAGGAAAAAGCAAAACCTCTAGTTTTTATGAGACTCCACAAAATCTCAGTTGCAGTGTGGTCCCTCTTCAGTACATTCTAGCACCTCAGTTTAAAATTGCCCACTCTTCTGCCTGGAGTTGCTTTTATTGAAGCAAATAAGCTGGGAATATATAGTCCAGAATAAATCTATAGAGTTTAGACTAGAAGTGAAAAGGCATGGGAAAGCTGGGAATCACAGAATCATAGAATCAACAAGGTTGGAAAAGACCTCAGAGATCATCAAGTCCAACCTATCACCCAGCACCTCATGACTAACTAAACCATGGCTTCAAGTGTCATGTCTAATCTTTTTTTGAACTCATCCAGGGGTAGTGACTCCACCACCTCCCTGGACAGCACATTCCAATGGCAGATCACTCTTTCTGTGATGAACTTTCTCCTCACCTTGAGCCTAAACTTCCCCTGGCATAGCTTGAGACTGTGTCCTCTTGTTCTGGTGCTGGTTGCCTGGGAAAAGAGACCAACCCCCACCTGGCTACAACCTCCTTTCTGGTAGTTGGAGAAGGCAATAAGGTCTCCCCTGTGCCTCCTCTTCTCCAGCCTAAACAACCCCTGCTCCCTCAGCCTCTCCTCATAGGGCTTGTGCTCGAGACCTCTCACCAGCCTCCTTGCCCTTCTCTGGACATGTTCAAGTATCTCAGTGTCCTTAAATTGAGGAGCCCAGAACTGGACACAGTACTCAAGGTGTGGCCTAACCAGAGCTGAGCACAGGGGCAGAATGACTTCCCTGCTCCTGCTGGCCATGCTATTTCTGATACAGGCCAGGATGCCATTGGCCTTCTCGGCCACCTGAGCACACTGCTGGCTCATGTTCAGCTGCTGTCAATCAGTACCCCCAGGTCCTTTTCTGTCTGTCTGCTCTCCAGCCACTCCGACCCCAGTCTGTAGTGCTGCATGGGGTTGTTTTAGCCAAAGTGCAGCACCTGGCACTTGGACTTGTTAAATGCCATCATGAAAGCAACTTCAAGGGGAAGGGACTTTTACAAGGGCTTGTAGTGATAGGAGAAGTGGGAATGGATTTAAGCTTGAGGAGGGGAGATTTAGACTGGATAGTAGGAAGAAATTCTTTACAGTGAAGGTGGTGAGACACTGGAACAGGTTGCTCAAGGAGGCTGTGGATACCCCCTCCCTGGAGGTGTTCAAGGCCAGGTGGGATGAGGTCTTGGACAACCTGGGCTAGTGGAAGGTGTCCCTGCCAATGCCAAGGTCCCTTCCAACCCAAATCATTCTATGAATCTATGAAACACACAAAGTATTCTTAACTTACTCTCCTGTAGTAGCTTGTAAAGATTATAAATGAAATATCATCCAAAACACAGTTGCATTAGGTTATAAGGGAAATAAATAACAGAAAAATAAATAATGGACAGGGTTTTACATTCCCCTAGTAGAGTAACTTTTTTACTATCACGTGCTGATAGCAACTCCCTACCAAAGGGTTAAAATGTGTCTAAAATAGGGCAGGATTTCTACTTCCTTATAGCTTCACTGTGTGAAATTCAAGACAAGTCTTGCTTCTAGGGCCTTTGAATTTTTCATGCAATTTTCATTTCTATTCAAGGTTTTCTGCTAGGAAAGGGGTGTGAAATGTGGCTCTCTCCTTGAAATTATTTTATCTGTTCACCTTTCTTTATTGATTAATAATATTGATTCTACTCCTAAAAATGTGGAAGCATTACACAAATATTGTCAGACTGGGATATCCTGATTATACTCAGGATGTGTTATTGTGCAACATGCATTTTTTTGTGGATAGTAGGTATTTTTAAAAAAAAGTCACTAATAAGCAAAAGAGTATGAAATACACCACTGGAGGTTTTCCGTAGCAAGTACATTTATTCTTCTGTGAGTATATGTAGGGTGCACATAAATGGGCAAGACAGCTGAGGCTGTTTCTTTCTGTGAATTAACTTGAATCCTCCCCAAACTGTACTATTTCCAGTCTCCATCAGCTTCCCCAGCCCTGAGTTGTGTGAAGATTTATGCAGACAACTATGTAGTATGTTGGAAATTATATTCATAGTGAGGATTAGGTGAGAACCTGTGGGTGAAAGAGCATAATGCCAGTACCATTAAGCAATTTAACTTATGCATCCTTGCTCCTGTTTGTTGTGTGCTTTAGAACAAAGCTCCTTTTTTATTTTAATTTTTTCTTTTTTTTTTCCAGTCTATTACTTTGTATATTTTGCTCTGTTTAATACCACATTCAGAAGAGTAAAATCATACTTCACAGCACTGGTTTGGTTTATTTTTTGTGTGTGTGGTTTGTTTGTGGTTTTTTTTTTTAATGTACCCCAAAGAAAAGATCCCTACTTGATTGAATAATAATCTTGCTTGTAAGTCCTTATTCTCTCTCATTGAAATGGAATATGGTTTCATTCCTCTGAGGTACACAAGCTGCAAGGTGTGTTTTGTAAACTGTATGGAGCCTTTTGGGATTCAAGACATCACTTATGCTTATATAAGGCATTTATACAAATGCCATTATTGTCCTGCTTCAGTCTTTGTTTTTGTTTTTTTTTTTATTTCAAGACAGTAAACCATACTAATGCAGAGATTTCTTTTTTTTCATGCTTTCATTTAAAAATAAAGAGATTTCTGATTCATAGTCACATCAAAAATATGTAGTTTGTATACAAAAGATGGCAAAACATGTAAAAGACTATTTTAGCAAGTGCTGTGGCAATTAAACCACGTTTTAAAATTAGTCATTAGATAGTAATACACTAAAGAAAGGGATCATATGACCTCGTGCTCTGTTACTTCAGAGAGTATTTGCCTTTATGTGGAAACTCCTGGTGCCAGGCGACTTAAAGACAAAACAAAAGACCAGTGAGTTTTGGGTGTCATGTTTTCTTTCTGTCCTTCCTTCTCTCCTTTCTGCCCTCCTTCCACCCCAAATGCCAGTTTGCCTACCCTTCTTCCCTTATTTTCTCTTCTCTCTTTCTCTTTCTCTTTCTCTCTTTCTCTTTCTCTTTCTCTTTCTCTTTCTCTTTCTCTTTCTCTTTCTCTTTCTCTTTCTCTTTCTCTTTCTCTTTCTCTTTCTCTTTCTCTTTCTCTTTCTCTTTCTCTTTCTCTTTCTCTTTCTCTTTCTCTTTCTCTTTCTCTTTCTCTTTCTCTTTCTTCTCTTTCTCTTTCTCTTTGTCTCTTTCTCCTTCTCTCTCTTCTTGTGTGAATAGACATCTTTCGTACATTAAAAAAAGAAAAAACAACAACCGAACAAATTAGAATGAACACACTGATGTCAAGGAAGTTAACCATGTAAGTGAGAAGTTGGAGATCTCACTTGGGTAACAGGGGGAAGGGAATTTAGCAGCATCTGGATGTCTGCCAGGGCTAGACTGGGGTATTACTGCACTTAAATTCAGCCCAGAGCCTTTTCTAGGGTCAGTAGAGGTGCTTCCACCAGCTTTCACAACTTCTGTCCAATTTCCTTCACCACATGCACACAGGAATATTTCTGGATAGACATGAATTTGCATGAGAGTGTTGCTGGAAAGAAGCTGCTGGTTTCCTCTGCCCTCATCCTTTGATCATGTATAATGGTTCATTTCTGATTCATGTTGGTGCCCAGCAATAGTATTTAACTGTATCATTTTTTTTCTGAAATAAACCAAAAAGACAAGGAAAGAACTCACCTGTTAACTGTAGGCAGCCAGGAAGAAAGAAAGAAGAGTCAGAATTATCCTGACAGGCAAATTACACTCCCTAGAAAAATTATAAATGTGTGTAATAATAACAATGGTGGTGTTTTTTGTTGTTTGTTTTTTAACCTGGCCTATTAAAGTGGCAGCTATTTAAAAAGTTCTCAATAACACAGAGTCTCTAAGACTATGTGAGTGGTTTTCAGAGAGTAAATTAAATGTTTTTCACAGTGGCCACCTTGGTTTTCTACTTCAATATTTTGTGCTTCTAAAATACCTCCATATCATTATTAAATATGTGAAAAAAATGTCAACATTTGTGTAAAAAATATATGTAGATGGTATACATTTTCTACAGAAGATCTACAGAACCAAATTTTAATTGATTTTTAAACTAACTGCCCCCAAAGTGTTGCACACCATTAAAAGGGACAAGCAGCTTAGTGCTGGATTTAGGCTAAGGTGGAATATTGGAGTGACACGTTAAAGGAGGAAACAAAACCTTCTGAACTGCATTTTAGCGTACTTTCCCCTTACATTTGATGTGTGCAGTAAGCTCTGACAGAGCTGGAGTTTGCCACTGGGATTAAGCCTTCCAACATCCGAGCTGACTGCTCCAGCAATTGGGCTTCAAGGGCAGCCTCTCTCCCTATCTATCAGTTGCTGTGTTTCTGTCTCTCTCTCACAATAAATATTTAATTATACATATACTCTGGAAGAGCTGTAGCAGAGGGAAAGAGAGTCCTCCTGGAGCTAAGGAACATCTCCCAGTGAAATTTAATCACATCTTGATGTAGTCTTCTGTCAAATGTTGCTTTTGAAGAATCAGTGCTTACTTTGCGTCTTCTGATGTGGCTTGACCAATTACAGATATTACAGATATTAAATCCCATCGTCTTTGTGCTCTATGAGATGGAAATGGGTTTTCAAGAAAATATCATTAAAAAGTGTTGGCAATTATTCCCCAATGAAAAAAAAAAAAATAGAAATTCTCCTAGCATATCAAGCTGGGAATGATAATTGTGGAACTAGACTACGGAGGTTTAAAAAAAGTTAGATGTAGTGCTTTTCCTGAGACTGTTTTCTTGATGTGTGGATGTGTTTCCCTTCCACTGATGTCATTTAATATGCCACAGATTTCCCAATGGTGAGCTGTGCCATGCCATGAGTGCTGCTCAGCACACCCTAGCCCCTGTTCTGCATGCAGCGCTCTGGAGACTGGTGTTTCTCAGGCTCCTGCATGAAGATGTTGGAGACAGTCATTTGATTGTGAATGATTCACCTAAGATGTTACTACAGGACACTTCATTCTCAAAATCCATTTTAAAGAGACTGCTCGATTAAAAGCCCAAAGAAATCAGCACCAATTTCCTCTGTTATCTAAAAAAATGATAAAATAAAAACATCTATGGTGAAATGCTCTTAGAAGCACTCTCCAGATCTGAATTCCACCCCAAGGAGCACAATGTTAAGTGGGAATGTGTCCCCCAGCTTTGGAGATCATGGATCAGGTAGTTTAGAATAAGTAAGAGACTGTCCAGGGTACAATACAATTTTATTACATTAACATAGAGTTGAGCTTGCAAAACTGGAATAGACAAGGCTTTGAAATGTAAGAGTTTATGTGCTTCACTCATTTAACAGGCTATGAATCAGCAAAAAATTCAGGTCCCAGCACTGAGACATCAAAGCAAGTATGCATTTAGAAATGGTCAGCAACAAGTAACATAACAAAAAAACCAAAACAGCAATAGTATTTTCTTGCTGTAAAAAGTAATTCTGTTCCAGGGATCAAGTTCCTCAGGAGTATTGGGGATTTTTTTAAATAAAAAGAACTCAACTGTTTACATCTGCTAACCCACTTCCTTTCCTGATTTATAAAGGACTTCAGTGTAAAATGATTAAAGGAAAGTGCAAGACTCACTCATCATAATAACAATTTCAATTATTTTGAAATATATTTAATTTTTTTTTTCCTTGAGAAGATTATTGGGATATATCACTATGCAGCTGTCATTAGTCTTCCAGCTGGTGTTTCTGACAGATCTCATGTTTGGCAGCTTAAGAATACAAAACAGTTGACTGAAATAAATGCTTTGCCTGGGGTGGCCTTTATTGCCAATGTCAGCAGATATCAAAATGTATTGTTCATGGGGTGTTCTGACTAACAAATAATGGTGAAACTCATGGTTGAAATAAATTATGCTTTGTTCATAGCATGTTTTTTTTTTCTTTTTTACAGTAAAAGAGTAGACATTTTTAAATAGAAAAATATGCTAAAAAATCTAAATAATCCCCAATTTCCTGTCTTCCTTGACACTCTTGCTTTCACTTTTCACCCAAGTGGTTGTTTAGTTATGTTACCCGTGCAGAGGAGCATACAAATGTATTGTTGTTTGTAATATGACAGAAATAAAACATGAGAGCCTCTAAAGTAAAAAGTCTGATGCTATTGAATTATCAACTAAAGAGTTTCCATCTGAATAGATTAAAACCCCAGAGGACACATAATCAAAGTTATAATCTGCATCCCTGGCAGGTGGGTTATTAATAATACGGTTCTTGATTCATCAAGAGATGCCAAACTGGATCAGCTGGTATCTTTAGCAAACCTTCCTTAGAAAGTGGAAACTAAATAAAGCAAATAGATTTCATCTGGGAAGGAGTAAAAAACACTTTATTACTGCTGTTGATTATTCTGAACCAGCACAAGAGAAAAACTAACCACTCCAACCACATATTTATTGCAGACAGAGGAAACCTGATTTCTACTAACATCTCCAACCACATACAGCAGACTCTGAGGCCAGACACAGTAGAGCACAAAGCGAGCATTAACCACTACAAGGAGGAGAGATGTTTTCTGATGCTCCCAAACAGGTGAAGGAGTACCAGATCAAGCAGTCACAGGAAAATTTCAACCTGCCTTGGCAATATGTTCTGGGTCACCTGAAAGATGTAAAGGGCAATGACATATATGCAAAAGCGTGTCTTGGAGCTGCTCTCTGGCCAAGCATGATGGAAGGAAGAAAGAAAATATTTCCTGAAATGTAAGGAGTTCACTCTAACTAAAAATGTCTCTTGCTCAAAAATTAATGCCAAAGTCTTCCACAGAATCACATAGAATGGTTTGCATTGGAAAGAACCTTACAGATTATCTATTTCCAAGCTGGCTGCCATGAACAAGGACATATTCCACTAGACCAGGTTGCTCAAAGACTTGTCCAACCTGACCTTGAATATTTCCAGGACAGAGGCATCCACAGCTGCTCTGGACAATGTCTCAACAATTTCTTCCTTATATCTAATATAAATCTCCCCTTTTTCAGTTTAAAACCATTATCCCTCAACCTGTCACTGCACTCCATGATAAAGAGTCCCTCCTCATCTTTCCTGTAGCCCCTCTTCAGGTACTGTAAGGCTGCTATAAGGATGTGGTTGGCTTTCTGTGCTGCAAGCTCACATTGTCACATATGCCCAACTTTCCATCCACGACTATCCCCAAGTCCTTCTATGAAGAGTTACTCTCAATCCAGTCATGGTCCAGCCTGTATTTGTGCTTGGAATTGCCTTGACCCTTGTGGAGGACTTTGCACTTGGCCTTGTTGAACTTCATGAGGTTTTCACAGGCCCATCTCTCAGGCTTGCCGAGGTCACTCTGGATGACCCCTTCCCTCCAGCACGTTGACTGCACCACTCAGCTCGGTGTCATTGGCAAACTCACTAAGGGTGTACTCAATTCCACTGTCCACGTCATCAAGAAAGACATTAAGCAGAACCAGCCCTGAGGAGCACCACTTTTTGCTTGTCTCCACCTAGATATCAAACAATTGACCACAATTCTTTGAGTGTGACCATCCAGCCAATTTCTTCCCAACCAAAATGGCCCATCCACCAAATTCAGGTCTTTACAATTTAGAGACAAGGATGTAAATGGGATATTCTTTGCTCCAGTATTTCCCTTGCCTTTACCAAGCATGATGTTAATCTGACCATTTGTCTTGCTGGCAGCATTCACTGTACTTGCTACGGAGTTACACTGATTTTCAGTCAAACTTAACCATCAGTGTTAGGAGAGAATTGCACAGGTCATGTGGTAGGAGTCACTGAGAGGACAGGGCTTGTGCTCTGAAATTTGGATCATGGGGCAATGGCTGGCAAGACTTTTAGAAAACCTTGGCTTTCACAGTGTCATTTTTATGACAAGAGATAACTGAAACTCCAGGTGAAAAAGTATTCTTATGGGTGAAGTTTACAAACAGTCATTTTTGTGTGTTCAGAAATTAAATACTTTTCCCAGCAGCACTTTTTCCTCCTGTCATGGGTTTTGAATCTGCTGACAAGTATTCAATACCATGCTGCCACCATGCCAGCCTTAAAATGAAAGTGTTGGCTGGAACAAAGTATCATGGGGTATATAGTTTGGATTGTAACACGAGATGCTTCCTCTTTCTAGTTGCTGCTTTCTGCTTTTGGTTCTGGGATGTTTTTTCTCCACAGGGCTGTTGGTAGGTTCAGAGGTGGGTTGTTTTATGGCTTACTTCTGCTGATGATTCTGCTTTTGCTGTGCTTTTATGTGGAATAGTTCAAGGTAATTGTACATTGCATCATCTCATTACACTCCTTGTCTCAAATCAGGTTGCTTTTTCCCTCATGATCGGGGGGGATGAGGGGGGTGAGGGGCTTGTGAGAGTGGGCTGTTTTAAGCCAGGACACCTCCTATCTTCAATGCAATCATTCACAAGAGTTGTTTTTAACTGGCAGTGGAAACAGTGGTGCTAAGTACCACCCTGGCAGCAGTGACCTGCAGGACCACAGATCACCTTGAATATTTATTCTGTATATCCTGTGGAAAACCCTAGTGTGGCTTTCAGGGGAGGCAGCAGCATGATATTTCCTGAGGCTGGATTTTCTGTTCGCTTTCCTCAGGTACCTTGATCACCAAGTGATTGGAGTACATTTGCAGAAAAGTCTATGGAGTAGTTCACTTTTCTTATCTGCTCAGCTTTTTGCCTCTTTACTACCCAAAGCTGGAATTAATTTTCTCCAGATTTAGCCATCCAAAAGTGAACAATAGTCTGGGCTCCTGCCTGATCCAATGGAGAAAGGAGGGAGAGATGAAAGAGAGAGGCAGGGATACCTTTATATGAGATTTGGGGGGCATTTTAGTAGGTAGCATGAATCACTACCTGACATGGAAGTCACTGATGTGTGAACTGCTCCCCAAGCATGAGAAGCTGCCTAACTGAGCTACCTAACTTTAAGCTGGTAAGACTTACCCATGAGAAATCCCTCACTGCATGCATATGTGTGCTCAAGTGCATGGATGTGGCCTCTCAGCCACAGATTTGAAACTACTGGCACTTTTTCGTAGGTCACAAAGCAACAAATGACTTTTATATTCAGAATGCCTTGGAAATTGCCTGAGCAGTGACCAATAGGTCAGTACGTTGCTTTATGAATACTTCCCCACTTGGTTTGAAATCTGCAGAAATATAAATGGCTTCATTTTGTATTTTTTATTTTCCCTTATTGCACAGTTTTAGAAGGCTTCATGGTCTTTTGATGGGCTTGGGAAATCGTTATTAGTCATCTCCTTCCCCTCATACTAGGCAGCAGGCTGTTTAATGTTACATCTTCCTGTGAGCTCCAGAGGGCTGCAAATTAGCACTCTGTAGAAAGCAATGAGGGAAGTGATAGCCATTGGTATATGTCCCATATAAGTACCAGTTCAGCATATATGTTTTCACGGTAATCTGATTAAAATACTGTAAATCAATAAACAAAACCTGTAAAACCATAAATGCCCAAACACTGTGTGATTAAATTGAGTGAATGAAAATCCCAGATGCTATTTCGGTCCTGTGCCATGCTGAGATTTTGTTATTGTTACTGACACCGCAACATCTGCAAGGATAATTTTTGTGTTCATTATATTTACTGTGTTGCTGAGAGAATTAGAAACCCCTGAAGTACATCTTAAAAGGTTTTATTGCACTATAAAAGACTCTTGTCACTTTAAACTCCATTAGCCAAGCTCCTCCAGTTTGTAATGAAATTCCTCAGAAGAGGCCACGACAACAGAGCGACAGGGTCTTGTCCCAGCTCCTCATATGCAGTGCAACATGTCATGACCCAAGAGAAAACAATTGATGCAGAAAAGCTCATTGAATTCATGGCCTTGGAATGGCTGCATGGATTTGGCAGGGCTTCTCTTTGTCACTTTGTTTAGTGCTGTGCCATACATCTGCTTCCAGTTCTGGACTGACAGGCAAGGTACATGATTGTGCAAGAGAATATCATAATATCTGAGGAATTTTACTCTGATTTTTTTCTTTCCCCAGAACTGGTGCTGTTTTTCAGATCTAAATTGAGTATTTTATAGATTTTTATGCAATAGGTACCTCTGCAGCATCTGGAAGTCCTGCAGTTTTTGTGCAGGTGGTACAGACACCACAAAACCTCTCATGTTTTACAGTTTTTAAAGTTTTTATTCTACCTTCTATTCCTTACTGTTTTGCAAAAGGGAAAGGAAAGAATATATTCAGCCAAGAAAAAGACCAATAAAATGTCTGATCAATTTGGGGGAATTTTCTGGATCAGAGATGTGAAATGATCCATTCATCAGTTTTAGAAGGCACCTTGGCGTGGCTGAACCCATTCATTGCTTCTACTGCTATGAAGCACTAAGCAGCTCTGCAGGGTGATATGGCCTTTCATAAAAAACCCTCTTGAAGATGGTGAGATTCACCCCCTCAAATGCCCCTTACCACTGATTACAGGGAGTGTGAAGACCCTTAGATGTCTCTAGGTAATGACTTTGTACTCTGATGTTACTAAAAGGGGATAAAATGAACTCCATCCTTATTCTATTAATCACTATCTTTTGCACATGAATTTCTTCTGTGGTCTGTAAATGCAGTGCTGTAGGATCATTTTTCACAGATATGGTAAGTGACAGAGATGATCATGTCAGAAGGTTGATGCTTATTTACAAGAACACTTTAAGTTGGCATGTAGATTTATTTTTCCATAGCAAGAACAAAAATTGCAAGTATCTGTTTAGCACTAAGGTAGAAAGGTCTCACGTTTCCCTTTTTCTTTGCCAGAAAAATGAACAAACCCCTCCCTAATAACACCAAATCCAAAGCCTATTTTCCCATCTAATTCAGAAAGAAAATTTAGTCCAGCCTCCACTGAGTTCTGCTAAGGGAAATATTTTCTTGTAAAAATAATGAGTAGTTCAAGGATATAGAATCAGCATCAAGTTTTTATGTTTCTCTGTACTAATAAAAGCTCAGAAGTACACACAGAATTACAGACAATATGTCTTTCTTATATACACTTAGTGCTTGCTTCTTTATTAAAAGAAATAAAGTTGGGTGGGATTTTTTTGTTAGTTTGGGTTTCTCTTTGTTCGTTTGTTTGTTTTTAATTCTTCATTACAAGGAAATGGACACTCTCAAAACAAACCAAGAAACATGATTAAATGGCTTAAGTTTTATGTTTAGTCTAAAAGAATTACACAACTTAATGTACATACACAGACGGCAGAACCACCCAGACAAGCTAATGTTCATACAGACACATCACTGTAAATCTTTATAGACCTGAAGTAAATGTTAAGGTCTATAAGCTGCAGGTCTCCAAAGAGACAATAAACCCATCTTTCAGATACCACTCATTGGTTTGGTTGGCAAAAGCTGTGATTTTCATGATAACCATTTCTGCTTTATTATTAAAGTTTTGCAAGACTTTTCTCATGCACAACTCCAGCAACAAACAGTGCAGATTTAGATTATGTTACCTTAAAAAATACAAGCAATTTGGTAGCAGTGTAAGACTTTCTTCCGCAGATTATTAATGTTCTTATATAGCTAAGTATTGCAGGACTGGGACTAAATTAACATCCTGAATGAGACAGAGCATGGATCATCTGAAGAAATCCTCATTGTCTGTGTCTGGATCCATAGCACTACCATATCACTGAGGTGATAATTTTGTATCCAAGTTTTTGGATCTGCCTGGAGTTTTTATTTGATAAGTTTTCTCATGCCATTTATCTATCAGTTCTTAGATGATTAAATTACTCTCTTTTGCCAGACAGTAATTGAAGCCAAATCATTTCCAGCAAATCTTTCAGATGGTCTGCAAAGATATCTGAGTGCTCCATTGCAGACATCAGCATACTAGCAGAGAACTTTAGACTGATTTCTGCCTAACTATACATAAAGCCCTCACCCTGTTGGTGTTTTGAGCCTGTACATTTCTGCCATAAGCACACGTGGAAAAGGAGGCAAGAGGTATGTTTTGGGATGGCAGAAGGAGATGGTTTTACTTCCAGGAAATATTTGTGGAGTGTGCATTACAGGACCCATTGCAAAAGGCCAAAAGTTTGCCAGAACCAGGATAGAGAGAGAAAATAGAACAGAGAAAGATAAGACAGGATAGTGACTTCTTTGACAAGTGGCTTTGACCTTTTCCATGAATGGAAATTTGATTTTACTTGGAATACCAAAGTTACTAGAATAGATAGTAATGGGAAGTGCACAGGATGGAGATTTGGGTAAGAACATGCTTGACTAGTGTAATTTGAATGTCTGTCTTGTTGAATCACTTGTACACTTCACAGAAGAACCTCAATTTAAAACCACAGTTTCTTATGCTTTTATCCTCGCAACAGTTCATATGTGCAACAGGGAGAGAAGGAATTTTTTTGATGCTAGCTATTTTAACTTTTCACAGCAGTCAGTAAAAAAGGGCTGGAGTCTCCTTTGCACCTCGCCAGTTTTACTGTGGTATAACTCTGTCGACTCTCAGAGAGCCACAGGGGTTGTCAAGCTGAAGTGTTATGACAGTGAACTGAGAGAAACAAAATATGATTGCAAACCCAATGTGAACAGAAAAATTGTTCATCATAAATTGGTGTTAAGTTGTGGTTCTGTTCTTATTTAATTTAGCTGTGTGATTAAAGTTTCTCTTTGCTGTAGACTGATGATAGAAGACCATAAATAGTCCAAACCTGGAGTGTGCTTCTTTCATTTTGGCAGAGAAAGAGCTGGTCAATATTTCACTTTGCCCATGGGACTAGTAAAAGGTCAATAAACCCTTCTGGAAAAGTACTTCAGGACTTTGCATGAGAACAGCATTTAGCATCCATTTTTTTTGCAGCCTCCAGGTTTTTTTTTTCCATTTCTCCACCTGATCTCTTTTTTCCTGCCTTCACTGCCCATGATTTCCCCTCTTTCATGCACAGGGCAATACAGAGACAGCTCTTTATAAAATAAATACATAATTTCCTTAATCAGTGTCCACCATTTCTGAATGTTTTTATGTTGAGTAACTGTAGAAAATGTATTTAAAAAAAAATCCTTATTGTAGGTCAAAGAATATTTGGAAATTCAAGCTTCAGTATTTCTATTTGCTTTATCAATTATTCTTTATATGGGATTCTGTTTTTATATCATACTTCGTTATTTTTTCCAAGTTCAATGTATTTTTTTTTTTAACAGCCTTTCCTCTAGTTCATAAAAAGCCACACTTTACAGCTCTATACAATAGTAATACATAATGCCCTTTCATCTGTTTAGATCCCAGCAAGACTAAATTAATTCTGTTTGTTCTTTAATTATAGGTTTCTCTCTGGTTTCTAAACAGTTTCTAACACACATTTTACCAAACCCCCAAATAGTAATAATATGTACTATTTCTAATTGTTAGCTTGTTTGATTTCAATGCATTAATAAATTCTCAGAGTATATCTGTGTTCTAGGAAAGTGTAAGAAATTGTTACAGACATTAGCCTAATGTGATCTATCACTTAGATTCATTAAAGGAAAGCTTTTGGTTTTCTTGTACAAAATGTTGTAAAAATAAATCCTTCGATATGATAGACAATCTTAATTCTAAAATTCTGCATTTTCTTGATGAAGATTTTCTGTCTGTCTTTGGTGCTGCAAATGGCAGAAGGTCCTGTACCGTAGTGATATGGCAAATTTCTTTGCTTCTGTTTGGGTAGCAGTGCTACACTTGTGTGTATGAAGAACAAAATTGTGTTATGAAGACATGGATGCAAGAAATATTTTCAAGATACATATTTTCTAAACATTGTGTTCCATAATGAAGGCTGAGCCTGTGAATTATTTCAGAACTCCCATGTTCTGAATATAGGGCTCTAAGATGGCAGCAAAACTAACCAAAAATGGAGCCAGTTAGGCAGCCTCGTCAATGCCTTAATTAAATCAAAGGAGTCTCTTGAAAAGGGGAGTTACCTCATCCTTAGCACATTTGAAAAGCACTCCTACATGGATCTCTGTGTGCCCACTCAGATGTACATCAGGATGTTACAGTGGGTCTTGGTAAAGCTAAATGGAAAGGTGGAGAAAAGCAGCTTTCATACCACAACCCACTTCTACCACAAGCTGCAATGAGACAAAGAGAGTTGGAGTACTTTGTAAGGCAGCCCCTAGACATGAGCATTATGCTTTGCAGACTGGAACAACAGCTACATGCTGAGTTACATCCCACTGATAATTCCAGGAATTACATGTTAGCAGGAGTGCTGTAACAGGTGGGAATCAGTCCCACATTGTATGACCGTGAGAGAAAAGAAACTTCAACAGCCAGTAAGTCAAGGATTTGCAGTAGTGGGTTTATCCATATAATCGTTTTGGTTTTATAGTCTTGTTTCAAACATATCACAGCTCTGGGCTTGTCTGTATCCTTGCTAGAATGAATAAGAATTGATATGTGCCTTTTAACTTTGTGTGAACTCCACTCTGCACAAAGTTGCCCTGCATGTGCTGCACTATGAGGCCTTGGGACATTTGCCAGCTTCCAGGTGCAGCTGCATGTACTCACCTCCCACTGTACCCAGCCTCTGTGCCAAGATGAGAGCTGGGCAAAAGCCATATTTCCCCTCAGGGCTTTTTTTCCTTGTGAAAGAACATGGGGTGTGGGGGTGGAAAACAGAGCACATTTCTGCCACATTATGATCTGAATAGCTAGAAGGGAGGACTTGAGTATGCTAGCCCCAGAGGTCTGTATATGGTGTGGGCTCCTGGGGTGGACCAGTACACAAGTAGAGTGGGAAGTACGAACTGGGAATTTACACCCCACTGCCAGGGCCAGTTTCAGGGACCCATGATGCCACCATCCATTTATGATAAAATTCTTCTCTGGCAAAGAATCACTAGTGCCTTTGGTGTAGAGGTGCAGAAACTTTGTAAAAATGTACTTTAATTCTGAAAACCTACTGTTTCCTTGTAAATTCATTTGCATGAGAAGCTGAGCAAGAATTCCCTTACAGACATTTCTTCTAGCAGAAAGAACAGAAGAAGCAGAGCCTTTTCTGTGCTGCACAGTGCAGCGTTACCTGAAGCTCTGAACTCCCACAGCACAGATCTGTAGCATCTGGAGATACTGATTTGGATTCAGAAACATTATGTCTGCATTTGCTTAGTGCTGTCTGAGCCAGCTCTGCTTTTCAACTTAATCTATATTAGTGCTTGTGAGGGCCAAGATATGTGTGTGTGTCTGCACCCCACACCCCACTGTCTGGGATTCAGTCAGGCTGCATTGACATTACTGTGATAAAGTTCTTACAGAATCACAGAATCAGCCAGGTTGGAAAAGACCTCAGAGATCATCAAGTCCAATCTATTACCTAATATCTACCACCTGACAACTAAACCATGGCTCCAAGTGTCACATCCAATTTTTTTTAACACCTCCAGAGATGATGGCTCCACCACCTCCCTAGGCAGCCCATTCCAACGGCCAATTACTCTTTCTGTGAAGAACTTTCTCCTCACCTTGAGCCTAAACTTCCCTTGGCACAGCTTGAGACTGTGTCCTCTCGTTCTGTCACTGGATGCCTGGGAGAAGAGACCAACCCCCACATAGCCACCACCTCTTTTCAGGTAGTTGTAGAGATCAATAAGGTCTTCCCTGAGCCTCCTCTTCTCCAGGCTTAAACAACCCCTGCTCCCTCAGCCTCTCCTCATAGGGCTTGTACTCAAGACCTCTCACCAGCCTCGTTGTCCTTCTCTGGACACGTTCAAGTATCTCGAAGTCCTTCTTAAATTGAGGAGCCCAGAACTGGCCACAGTACTCAAGGTGTGGTCTAACCAGTGCTGAGTACAGGGGCAGAATGACTTCCCTGCTCCTGCTGGTCACACTATTCCTGATGCAGGCCAGGATGCCATTGGCCTTCTTGGCCACCTGGGTACACTGCTGATGTGCGCATGTTTTGGGACTTTATTTGTTCTCCTTTGTGGCCAGAAGGATTTTCCTGTGATTCCTATAATGAGGAAATTTGGCATGTAGGCAAGACATGCTGTGGACAGTGTCTGTCTTCAGGGACTGCTTAGTTATTTACAGGTTTCCAAGGATCTATCACATGTCGGCACTGGAAAGAGTCACTCTGAGGCTGGCATCATGTGTGAGACAAAGGTAAATATTCAGGCATTCATTTATGAGATTTACAAGACCCATCTTGCCATTGGCTATATATAGGCCCACCTCTGTTTAGTGTACCATCATGTCACCTTCTTCCACCTCCATCTCACCATGCAGCCTTCACACAACTTTTCAGGTGGTAGGAAAAAACACTTCAGTTGAGAGTCATCTGACCATAAGAAAACAGGTACATGGCAGATATTAATTGCAGAGCATGTCACATAGCGTGAGGTAGGCACATCTAGGACACAATTAGTACCATCCAAAGTGAGATGTTGAAAATCAGACTTGAAAGTGGCTGGGACAAGTAGTTCAAAAGCAGATATTGCCTCTATGGACATTAACATTTAATGAGGTTAATTCTACTTGACAATACCTGTGTAGAAATGCACACGGACCTACTTGTTTCTGAGCTTGAAATTACTGTATGAGGAAATGACGTCACTATTGCTGATGGAAAGACAGAACAGAAATGTTTACAGATACCTTGGTGTTTTTGCAGTGACTCTGTTGACTGGGAAAGGATCAGCTATCAAATGTGTTTAATACACTGACAGATCTCATACTGCTTTATTAATTTCCTCTGATTCAGACAAAACTAGCCTTTCATCATGTCAGCCATACAGAATGCTTCATTTCCCAAATTTTTTTCTAATAACACAACTGTTATAAGCAATTCCTGTCTGATTAATCATGAGTAATACCTTCTAATAACCCTGCACTATTTCTGGTATAATTGTATTGCACAGCTGTCACAGCTTACCTTTCTTGATGTGCTGCTTCAAACTTTATCTGGGATCCTGTGGGCAATGAATTATATTTATGAGCTATTGGATGTGGACTTACCATCAAAACCACAGAAATACATGACAGTTGGAACTGGAAGGAACCTCAGAGTCAGTTATGAGGTCTGACCAGCTTATTCCAGAGTTTATACAGTTAAATGTTGAAAATCCCCAAGGATGAAGACTGCATATCCTCTCTGGGCAACCTGTGCAACCATCTGACTGTCTTCATGGTGAAAAAAATTCTCCTTATGTTCAGTCTCAACTTATGCTGTTTCTATTTATGTCCATTGTCTCTGATCTTGATGCCTCATACTTCTGTGAATAGTGCAGCTCTGTCAACTCAGTGACCTTGTAAGCACTGGAGGCTTCTATTAGGCCCCTGAATCTATTGCTGCTCTAGTATGAACATGCTCAAAATCCTCAGCTGCACTTGCACAGGACAAGTGCTTCAGCCACCATCATCACAGTGGTTGCCCCTGAACTCCCACCAGTTTATTGAGGTCTTTCCAGGGGTCCCAACTGGGATAACATAGAAGGAGATTTACTTATTTGCAGAACAGCTACTACTCATGCTAAACATCTTGAGTATAAACTGATCATTAGAAGCATACTAATAGCACATTAATTAATGGTAAGATAATTAACCATCACTCAAAAAACCAGCCTCTCTTATTCAGAATCAGATGTATCAGTCAAGTGTTTAAAACAGGCGTCAATAGTGTCTGTCAGCTCACATCCTTCTTTCAGTAATCACCTTTGTTGGATATATTTGGAAACACTACAGTTATCCAGTTTTAATGTACTAAATTCAGTTGATGGAAAATCCATTGTGTCAGTCATTAAATTGCTTCACTGGGTACATTTTGTCATTTGAAGATTGACACCTTATTTCTTATCCCCAAATTGTCTAGATTCAGCTTTCAGACAATAGATTTCTATATACCTTTATCTACCAGCAGGATTCTTCTGCTCTTTGAAATATTCTCCTGTGTACTGTGTGTAGGCTGTGAGCAAGTGATGATGTAATCTGTGTTTTGAGAAATTAAATAAACAAAATATCTTTACTTTTTTCTATTTGGCTCATATGTAGTGTTTGAAACCTTAGTTCCATCTTCTGGATTTAAAAAAAGAAAAAAAAATCATGTTTTTCTGTCTCTTTTCACAAAGTATGAAGTTCAGCAAAGGTCTCCAGAAAAGGTCTCATTAATTCTGTGTGTCACAGTAATAATCTCTCTTTACTTCTTTTCACTGCACTTCTGCTGCTTTTGTGCCAAAGACTGCACCTGCTTTCATAGCTACAGTATCAGGCAGAAAATCATAGCCAGCTATTCTTGCCCTGTAGAACAAAATGTGTGTAAATAGCCAAGGGCTGAGATCATCACATAATTTAGGTAAAATAGCAAGGACAGCAGTTAAGTATGTATTATGGAAATGCAGCAAGACCATATTTTGTCTGAATCTTATGCAGGGTGGTGGGGAAGTGATCTCACAGCCTCCTGAAGGTTTCATGAGCATTGTGGGGCTGTAACTAGCAGTATAGTCAGTTGGGAAAATGCTTCTGAAGCATTTTCATAGCTGTACAACTCCTATTCAGCAGATAGTGCCAATTAATAGAACCTTTATTCCCGGACAACACTTAGTTCCCAGAACTGGTTAACCCTCCTGCTGCTGGCTTGCTTGAATTAGAAATTGTCTAGCTTTCATCATTATTCAACAAAGCCCAGGTTTTGATCTCTGTTTCTATGACTGCTCTTAATTTTCATAGAGTGACTGAGATGAGAAGACACATTCTGTTCTAGAGATCATCCAGTACAACTCCATGCTCAGAGCAGAGCTACCTACAGCAGGGCTCTGTTGTTTTTACTCCCCTCCCCCAGTTATTTATGTACATTGATTAAATCCCACTAAGCCTTCTCTTCTCTGGACTGAACAGTCCCAGCTCTCTTAGCTTCTCCTTGTGTGGTAGAAGATTCAATCCCTTAATTATCTTTGCAGGCCTTGTTTGGTAGACTCACTTCAGTATGTTTATGTCTTTCATGTCGGGAGCAGCCCAGCACTGAATACAGCACACCAAATGTGTTTCATGGGTACCGAGCAGAAGGGAAGGATCACTCCTCTCAACCTGTTCGTGATTTCTATCTAATGCAGCCCAGGATGCTGCTAGCAAGCAGCAAAATCAAATTCCCATGTGAACTGAATATACATCTCAGAGCCAAGACCCCAGTTTTGTTCCTTTCTGCCAGCCTCCCCATCAGAGGTTTAACAGATTTCTTACTTTGTTTCTGTTACCAACATATATCTCAGCTGAGTGATAGATTAGTTTCATCAAATGAGGCAAAGATTTCCTCATCCTACATACTTTGAAGCACTCAGTGGAGATAAATATTCAAACTCTCCCAGGTCAGCCTGAAATCTAATCACTCTCTCTCTCTCTTTTTTTTTTTTCTTTTTTTTTCCCAAAACCTAAGAGTTGTTACTGGTATCATTTTGGCAAATAGATGGTCCTGCAACATTAAAATTTCATATTTCAAAGGGGAAAAGGCATCTGGATGCTGAAAACATGTTTTAGTACCTTGACGATTCTTACTTGCTTCTTCAAAGTCAATGATACTTAAAAAGATACTTAGAGGTATTGGCTTTTGTTCTGGAGATCTTCACAGACACTGACTTCCTCTCATTGTCTCTATGTGTTACTTAGAATTTCCACGTGTGTATCACAGGTTTAGATTTCCATTTTCCCTGGAAGTTTGTAGCAGACAGGTGAAAGTGTAGTTCCAGGGCAGCCTATTTATTACATGACAGCTTCAGTCAAGGCTTCTGAGTTGTTAGTGTGACATGAGTCTGATCACATCAAGCCCGTCAAGCAGAATCAGTGGTTAGAAACAATGAAATTGATTATATGGTTTAGATATCCTTTGAATATGACCTGTGGTACTTGACTTGTCTAGTATTGCTTCTTTGCCAAAGTCTACCCACCACATTTTTTTAAGGAAAGACCCTTCTCAATGCTTTGAAAGGAAACATTGGCATTTTTGCCTTCTGGAAAGACTAGAGAGTGAAATTAAATAAACCCCCCAACTTTGTTTGTTTGTTTGTTTCTTAGTACAAAGCTGGAATTCAGCTCCTTGGCCAGTTCTCAGAGATGCAGAGTACTGTAGTTGTTTTGCCCTGGCTGGGGACAAATGCCCACCAAAGTTGCTCTGTCATTCCCCTTCTTAGATGGATAGGGGAGAGGGAAAATACAACAAAAGGCCCATGAGTCAAGATAGAAGCAATTTAATAGGATGCAAAGCAAAAGCAAAGGCCTCATGTGGAAGCAAAAGCAAACAGCGATGTTATTCTCTACTTCCCATGAGCAGATGGTGTCTGGCCCCTCCCAGGAAGCAGGGTTCTATGCGTAGTGGTTGCTCTGGAGGACAGATACCACTGACAAATATCCTCACACTTCCTTCTTTCACTTAGTATCTATATATGAGCTGACATCATATGGCATGGAATACCCCTGTGGTCGGTTTATTTTAGCTGGCCCAGATGTGTCTCCTCCCAAGATCTTGCGCACTTTTGCATACTCTTGGGGCCAGGAAGTGTTGGAAAAGTACAGCCTGGCTCTTCCTTCAGCAGTAGCCAAAACACTGATGTGTTATCAATACCCAGTTACATCACTGCAAAACACAGAGCTAGAAAGATGCTCTGTGGAGAATTAACTACAGCTCAGCCAAACCCAATACAGGTGCGATTGCTCTTCAATCTCCTGTGTCCTCTGTTGCCTTTGAGGTCATCAGAAATGGCAGCTCAGAGACCTGCGTTTCAGGAAAGTGAAAGTAGTTTTCTGCCTTCTTCCCATGGTCCAGCAAGGCTGTGAAATGCAGTTTTGCGTTAACCCCAGCAGCGACTTCCTGGTAGTTTCTATTTTGGGATTAAAATCTTAACTCTTAATACAATTGGTACTGACTGAGCAAACTTTTGTGGGTTAAAGATATGTTAGCAAAATCTTTCAAATTCAGCCCCTATAAACCTAGATTTTTCTATGTGCATGTAAATAAAAGTGAAAAGATGCTTTTGTAAGAGAGAAAGCAGAAACCAGCAGTTTCCCTCCTATATTCCTGCAAGTGAATACCGTGCAGTAACTTACTTTTTCTGTCAATTTGACAGGATGTATTTTTTTCACCATTTTTATTCCCATGCTAAATTATTTCTGTAGTGTTCATAAATGGCAACTCTCTGTTGACTTTTCCCCCTATGTTGTATACAGTGTTTGCCTTTGTGATGGTTTTAAGACTGTCTTTTTAATTTTCCTTCACAAAGTTCAAGCAGAGAAAATGAAAGAATGTAAATAAATCATGATTGGGTGTAAGAAAGCAAAATAAGGATTATTCTAAACACTTCCTTTGGAGAGATAGGAATGTTTAAGAGTCAGTACTCAAAACAAGGTTGGGGAGTTGGGCAGTCTGAGTCTCAGCTTGCTGGACTTCTCTCTGGTCAAGGCTACTATTTTTCTGCATCCCCCGCTGGCTTTGTGTCTCTCTGGCATCCCCTCTTCTCTGCAGTTGCTAATCGGCCCCTCCTCTGTTGCACGGTGGGCAAGCAGCTGAGGCAGCTGAAGATGGTGGGGTGCAAGGCAGTCAGCACATATTGTTTACCAGATTGAGAACGAGGTAGAGTGATGTAGTCAATCTGCCAGGCTTCACCATACTTGTACTTGGACCATCGGTCACCATACCACAAGGGCTTGATCAGCTTTGCCTGCTTAATAGCAGCACAAATGTCACAGTCATGGATGACTTGTGTGATAGCATCCATGGAAATGTCAATGGATCTGTCACGAGCCCATCGGTAGGTTGCATCTCTGACGAATCATGGTAGGTTGATGTCCTGACGAATCATGGGACACCGAGCTAAGAACAGCTCACCTCGGTGTTTCCAGTCAAGATCAAGATCAGAGTTTGTGTCCACTTGGGAAACTCTTGCAGCTAAATCTGCCTGATGGTTGTGGTGTTGTTCCTCAGTAGCTTTGCTCTTAGGAATGTGAGCATTAATGTGTCTTAAAACCATCACAGCCTTATCAATAATAGCTCCGCCTGCCTCCCTTTCATTCTTAATGATATTAATTTTCTGGAACAGAATGAAGGAGCAAGTTCCACAAAAAGGAAGCAGGAACATTCTAAGTAGTAGTTCTCTGTACTCCTTTGTTGACTAGGGAGCATGGTAGACTTGGAGCTGGTTGACAAGAAAGTGAAGAGTTGGAACTTCAGCAAAGTTTAGACTGGTAAGCCCTCATCATTACAGTGTTTGATTGCAATGTTTAAAATAAAAGAAAGAACAGTACCTTGAACTTGTTAGAGGAAATCCTGACTTTGATTCCTCATAGATGTTAAAACTTTAGCTGTAGAATTTGAAACCTTAGTCTCAGACTTGGTCTCTGTTCAGATGTCAACTCAGAGCAAACAATGCAACTGTCTTTAAGGTTTGCTGGTTTCAATGTAAAGAAAAGATAAAATCCAAATATTTTCTCTATGATAAATTTCAAACAGTAGAGGTACACAAAAGTCAGATCACACCTTCATCCAAAGTCACAGAGACCTATTCTGTAGGCACTTCCAGAAATCTAGCAGTCTCCAAGGTGACCACTCCAAAACAGCTGCTCTCACACTAGGGGGGAGTTTGTGTTAGACGTGCCGAGGTTAATTGGATGTGGCATCCCTTAAAATAAATAATAAGTGTTGTCTTTTGGTAAGTTTTTCTACTTTTTGTGTTTGGATAGGGTAGATTATGAAATTTGTTTAGGCTCTTATGTAGATGTGAATTTGAGATGAAATACAGTTGTACATATTTGAAGCTAATTACACATCATCACAATCTAGCAGCTTTCCTCTACATGCTGCTTGTTTTGGGCTGACATGCCATAGCTTCTTATTTTCAGTCTCTTATTTTTCTCAGCATCTGACCCTCACTTGAAATGATATTTAATTTTGTCCATGTTCCAATACAAATTAAAATGCCACTGTCACCACCTGTCTGAGCCTGACTCAGAATTGAGGCTTGTTTTACATTCAGATAAAATACCTCATTTCTAAATAATAAATAGTAAAATCTTTTACTTCATGAGTGTCAATAGAATTTGATTCAGGATTAAGACCATTTTTGACAGTAGTTACAAATATTTAATGTGGGTAGCAGGAATATATTTTTCCTTGGCTGTGAAAGTTGGAGTTAAAGAGGCAAATCTTTTTGATCATTCTACACTGCGTTCATTTGAATGACATTGGAATAGAGGGACCTTGTGGACAATGTAACAATTTTATGCATTCACTTCGCTAATGAGACGGTCCAGTTACATATCCAGAAGGAATAAATTGAAATTACTTGAAGAACAGAAGAAAATTTAGCTTGTGGCTAGGACTTTGGTAATGGCCCCAAGATGTCAGGATTCAATTCCTGCCGTGTCAAAAATATGTCCTGGTAATTTAGTCTCTACTTGTATCAGATATTTGTAAAGATAATGTGGCATTCATTAATGCATAAGCCTGTGAAGCTTGCCTTATGACAGTGCAGTATACACGAAGGAACTCTCATTGCTCATCTGTGCGTGACTGCAGATCACACAATCTAGATTTACTCGGCACAACTCCCAGTGAAATTAAGAAGAGGAGTGAGGAGACACAATAGTGGTCTGAGACCTCAGAATCAGGGTCTTGAGGGCACCAATAGACCACATCTGAAGTCTTCCTTCACTTTCTATTCATGGCCCCAGGAACTGCATTTTTATCTGATGTTGTGGCCATCAGTCTCTGCCCCAGCAGCACCACAGCATCAGTGAAGCGCATGTCTCCAGCTCTGACTCTGGTCTCATGTCCTGGATGGACCCTGCATTGTCTCCAGCTCTGCCTTCAGTCTCAGCAGGATTGTTGTGGCATCCTTTAAAAACGATAATTTAAAAACTATGCAGTTCCTGATGCTAAAGTTTTGTTTGTTTGTTTGTTTGTTTTAAAGTTCAGCCTAAAAATGTTTGCTGATTACGCTTATCCTGATATGAACTTTCAAGCTCAAATTCTTTAGCAACTACTTTTTACATTCATACTGCGCTTCAGCACAGTGTAGCATCTAATAAACTTTCATGCAAAGTATGAGAGGGAGTATACTAAGTACTACAAAAGAAGTAGATGAGCAAAAATCATGGTAGGAAACGAGCACTCAAAGTCCTTTAAAGTCCTGTTCTTTATGATTTTGTGACCGTAAATCCCCTATTACCCCTTTTCTCAGTATAAGACTATTTGGGAAAAATATTCTAGTTTAGATTTAATCAATTTCCTGTTTTGGTCATGAAAGGGGAAGGGAGATTGATATTTTTCTGTTAGAAATTATTTTTTATGGAAATGTCTTTCCTGAAGGGTTATGTTCTGTGACAATTACTAAATCAAGACACACTAGATGTTTCCTTTCCACTGAAAGCTTGTCTTGTGGTTGGGCTGCCTCGCACTTCTGTTGTTCATGATGGACACTTTGCTCTGCATCTTTTCCCAGGGAGTGCAAATATTGTAGTGACTCCAAGACATTAATTTAATCTTTAATGTAATCTGGTTTGATATTTATTTGTTTTGAAGACAAAGGCCAATGTCTTTGACACTGGAAGTGAACGAGGAGTAGCCTGTCCTGAAGAGGAACCTGGGGTGTTACTGGTGGATTGCCCATAGGGAGGATGGGTAACCACATCCACAAAATAAAGTTGTGTTCATTTGGTCCCCAATGTATGGAATTACAGTCTGACTCCCAAAAATACATAAGACAGGAAGACATAGAGTATGGCAGGGTAGGTGTTAGCAAGTGCATTTTCTACTTACCTACCTGGGGAGATCAGATCTATAGTTTCAACTCTATTTTAAAAAAAGGAAAACCTGATGCCTATTTATTAGTTCATATTTCTCTTAAGGCATATTAAAAGGCCTTCTAGCTCTCGAAAACATTGATCTTCCATTGTGGCAACTTCTACCTTCCTTTCAGCTCATCTCTCATAGGTTTTATAATGTATTGGTCACAGCAAGTGGTAGCATCATCTGAGAAAATCATCCTGTTTGAGAACCACCCTGCCTCCAAACACATCCCTGGTTCACTAGCTTGCTTGCAAAATTGTTGTTACATTTTGCTTTAAAGTTTGAAGGTTAATTTTTTAAATCTGCTTTTTAAGATCTAGTTAATATTCTGTAGGAATATATGGGAATAAATGATTTAAAATAATTCATCATGTTACGCCAAATATTCTGCCACTATAACAAGTCTCTTAAATCTTTGGTTAGATAGATGGATTTAAAATCCCATTGTTTCACTGAGTGGCTATTGTGTGTTCCAAATTACACATTTTGCTGAATACTTAAGCCATTGCCTCTGTCTTGCTGTAGAGAAAACGAAAAGTCTGCCACAGAGAAAGAATATAGCCGCAGGTGAGAACAGAAGAAACTCTTGTAATGCCTAAGCCTTGGAAGAAGAAAGAACTTTTGCTCAAGAAAATAAGAGTCTTCTGCAGGAAAGGATGGGACTGATTTACTGCAAATAGAAAGTATGAAGGATCACCAGGATCAATGTACCCTCCTCAGCTTTCTGTTATTTTTAACGGTTTACCTAATATTATTGAGAGCTGAATTTTCAGGTGTGGATATGATACTATTGCAGGAAATACAGCAAATAATGAAGAACAATGAAGCCTGACACAGAGGGTTTAAATCATTTAAATGCCTTTTTCTAAGAGACAATGTAGAATAGCAAAGAATCCAACGAGGTAACAAATAGAATGTCACCACACTGTGTTACTAGAAGTTTGAAATAAATCTGGGGAGTTATTATGGAGATATTCCCCATGGCCTTCAACCCACTGTACTTCCACATAGGAGAAGGCAAACAGAATTGCCAGGAATACAATATAAATCTGAGAAGATAGTCTTATTGTATATAAAGTAGTTAGACTGCACCTAGAGCACTATAAACAACATTGAACATCACACCTAAGAAAAGATATAAGTGCCCATGAGGGTATAATAATGAGCAGACAGATTTGGTCTCAGAGGCATTTGCCTGAGGAACCAGGCTTTGTTTTCAGTGGCTGAGATAAGATTTTGTGCTGATATAGCAAAGATTCTCCAAACTGTGAAAGGGATTAATGGAAGAGGCTCTGCAATTCTGCCAAGTACATATCAGCTAAGCAGAGATTGCCCAAAGCATTATGGGGATTTGGGCAAACATCCAGTGGGTTACTTTTGTCTGTCTGTAGAGATCCTAGCTGCTTCAGGAACTCCCTGCAGCAGATGGCTGCTAAGAGTCACTGAAGTGTGAAATAGTTAGGAAATTCACTCCAATGGTCAGTATTTGCTGGAGAAGCGTGGGAGAGTGTAGTGCGCTGTGCAGTTCCCTGAGTTTGTGATAGTTCACCCACATCTCCTGAGCAGGAACTTCTCAGTTTCATCTAACCCATTGGATAGCAACTGCATCCAGCCTGGCCATTTTAATGCATCTACCTGAGGGCCTTTGAAGTTGGTCAAGAACAGATCAGTCCATTCTTATGGAAATAAAATTTGGAAAGTTATGAGTTTCATGAAGATGGTCAGTGGTTCTCTCCATTCAGATTTCCACCTGCCGCATGTCATAACAGGCCTGACATCAGGCAGACAGGATGACCCAAGTTCTTTCCTGGAGCATGAGACTCATCTATCATAAGGGTAGATAAAGTTCATAGGCACCATGTAGTCCATCCAAGACTCTTTAATGTGGGAAATATAAAAGTAAGGTCAAGCCTTGAAGGCATCAGAGTGCTCTCAGGAACACGCAATACCAAAAGTGTAAATGACACCTATGTATTTTCACTCGAATCATGCAGGGAGCAGCTGCAATTCATCATGAGTTATTCTATGTAGGAATAATAAAACTATGAAACATCAATACAAGAGTTCATCCCAAGGTTCTTGATGTTTGTATTTCTCCTGTGCAGCAGAAATATATGGAGCTTCAAGGACAGCCACACTGCTGAGAAACCTCGTCATGATTAATGGCATAAGATTTACAGAGGGGCTTAATGTGCTTAACCAGGGTCATACCCTGAGATTCAATCCGTTTCTGAGCATCACCACTCACAGAACATGTAGCCCCATTACACATGTAGTGAATATTCAGATACCTCAAATTATTGCAATTTATATTGTTTTATACAATTCTTTGCATAGGAAGAGATGGCCTGACCTTCTTTAATTCAAATTTGAGCTGTAAATCCAATTTCTGCTGTAGTTTTATGCCAGACATTGTCATTTGCTCTAACTCAACTAGCATATGAACTTATTATCTACACTCCTCTGCATTCCCTGTACTCTCCTTGTATATCTCAAATACACAGAGAACTGTAGAGGGTCTGACAGTGGTCATCTGAAGTCTTTGACCTTCCAGCACCCAGGACATGTTGTCTGGCTGGCAAGAGGAGCCTGTCATGTGAGGGACCTGCATATCATGGTTGCCTGTGATTGCAAAATAATGGACCTGATGATGCTTTCAGTTACAAATATCATCTTTTCCCCCTATAAGATTACTGCTTGTGAAATTGTACCAGGGCCTACAAAATGATGGAGCAGAGAGTTCTTATTTGGCACCAAAGTATGAGAAAAATGAAAATTCAATATTTGGAAGAGGTGTTTTGACTGTGTCATGGTGGTTCTCAAAAAAATAATAATAATGATGGATGTTTAGATGAAGCTGTCGCTATCCAGCAGCAATATAAAACATTGGGTTTCAAAAATATCAAAGCAAACAAGTGAAAATATTGTTTTCTGAACCTTTGATAGCTTTCATCTGCACGATGACACAGGTAAGAATGATGGCCTCTGCTCCACAGATGACACATAACATCTCTTCAGTGAGGAATGACTTAGTGCATGCATTGTCATTTAAGGTTTGGAAGTTCTTGATCGTTGGTATATCTTGGTTAAAGGATTTTGATGTCAAAGCCATGGAAGAAATTACTATGCAGCAGAGAAACATTCAGATTTGCTTTAAATTAGAGATGTAGGAGCTGGCAGCAGTCCAAAGCATAGGTTAAATCATGCTGCAAGGCACTCTGTTTTGAAAGAGGCTGCTGCTGGTGCCTCAGATAGCTCATTTAAGTACTTTCACAGTGCTCTGCTGGAAAAGACATCCCTTTAGGGCTAAGCTTTGACTGACTTGCACAAGGGGAGAGAGAAAAGGTATGGAGTTCCCACGTGGGTCCTGGGTAAGAGGAAACCTGGATTAAAACCTTATATTCTGAAATGGTCCCTCAGAAGAATCTCAGAATCTCCAAAGAAAATGAAAACAATATGGGACAGGAAACATGGGAACTGTAACTACGGCTCTCAGTCCTTTCCTTGCTGGTGGATTGGCTTGGTGGCACAGATAGCATGCCATGCTCCTCTACTGTAAGGGTGTAAATAATTCTGCTTGCCTCATTAAGATCCTGACTGCCAGGTTTATTTGGTACTTTCACCGTAGATCTCTTCCTGCAGCATGCTAAATCTAACTGATGTCAGAAAAAATGCTATTCCAAAAGTTAAAAGAGTTAGATCATCTGGATACATGTCCCCAAGTATTTTCGTACAGGGACAAAAGCTCTGCAATAGCTCTGTGGCTGAATGACTAGAGATGGCAATAATGTGCCTGGTTTTCCTAAAAAAAGTCCAGCCCTGAAAATAATAATTATTTTAAAAATCTGATAAAGAAATACATGTGGAGTGGATGGCCTGGTCAACAAAAACCTTGGACTTCTGTATTTTTATATGATAGAAATTGGCTAAAAATAATTCAAGATCTGTCTTACTGAAATATAAAAAAAGGCAGGACTATAAAACATGCAAACAAATCTTTAATATATGTCAGAAGAATGAGTTACATAAATCTGTGTGCAATAGGATTACTTGACACGTAGTTTTTAACCTAATGCATAAAAGTCTAATAACAATAAAAGATAAATATAGCAATAACTTACACAGTAATTGGCATTTATGTTCTGCTAAGGACTGATGAACAATTATTTCTTCTAAAAAAATATTAGCATGCTTTGAACAAAGTGGCATCACTGATCTTCTGGTTTTCAGGTTTATTAGAACTGTTCTCATTCAACATTATTTGATTTTTCATGGTCAAAAAAAATTGGACTGGAAAAATCTGGTACTTCAGTGTTATCAGACATGACTCCCTTATAGGCTAAACAGACTTATCATTAGTTTATTAATGTGCTATTTTTACCCTTAAAGCATAATAACATACATAAAGGAAAACAGGTAGATAACCATAGGCAGTAACATTCTTTACATTATTACTAAGCATGAAGGAAACATCAGAAAAAACTTATTATGTTGGTTGTCAGGATATGTTGAGAAGTTTGTGACAATAATGAACACAGCAAGATTCAAAAACAGACCAAGTTTCTTCCCTATATCAAGATCCCAGGGTGTCTAGGAGCTTTTTCGGATTCTCAGTCTTACCAGGATGCATTCCTGCTCCTAGACTGAGGGTAGATGGAAAGAACAGAAATCGTCTGTGTTGGAAAGTAAGAACGTCTATTGATTCCATTAGATTAGGTTTAAGGACAGAAATCAGCTACAGGCATGACTGACACTGACCAGTATCAGTCAGCGTGAATACAGGAGATAAAAGTTCTCCCTGCTCCAGTAGTCTCAAATTCAATTTGTGTGGCCTAAGACAATCCACAGCTGGATACTAATGCAGCCCTCAGACTACTATCTACTGCTGATATTTCAGGTAGGCAATGATGAAATAAGGACAAGAAGTCCAAGGGCAATTAAGAGAGACTTCAGCATCTTAGGACTACTGGTTAAGGGATTGTGAGAGCAAGCAGTGTTGTCCTCTATCCCCCCAGTCAAAGGGTGTCTTGAAGGACAAGGAAGTCCAGGAAGGACAATCCTCAAGAGGGGAATCATCAAAGGACAAGAGGAAGCTGTCCTCGTGCATCAGAAGATTGATCCGTCAGGGCAGAAGACTGCTCTGGCTAAGCAGAGAGATCTCTGCTTAGAATTGGGAAGAAAAGAAAAGTCAACCGGCTATGGAAGAAGAGGCTGTCAACTCAGGAAGAGTAAGAAACTCTTGTAAGGATGTGTAGGGAGAAAAGTAGAAAGGCCAAAGTTCTAGTTGAACTCAATCTGGCCAGTGTCATTAAAGATAATAAAAAGAGCTTTTATAAGTATATTAACAGTAAATGAAGAGCTAGGGAGAATCTCCACCCACCACTCTATGAAGAAGGAAATCTGGTGACCAAAGACAAGGAAAAGGCTGAGCTGCTGCACGGTGACTTTGCCTTGGTATTTGTCAGTGACACCAGTTGCTCCATGAAGGTTCAGACCCTGGAACTGGAAGACAGGGATGGAGAGCAGAAAGCAGCCCCCATAATCCAGGAGGAAAGGATGAATGACCTGTTGTGCCCCTTAGACATGCACAAGTCTATGGGACCAGATAAGATTCACCCAAGAGTACTTAAGGAGCTGACAGATGTGCTCACCAAGCCACTCACCATTATTTATCAACAGTCCTGGCTAACTGAGGAGGTCCTATTTGACCACAAAGAACGGAGGTTGAAAAAGACTGCCAGGAGCAGCACACAGATTGGAGATGACAGTAATTATCCCCTTCTTCTGCCTTTTCCCTGAAGGACAGATGTGGCTGTGCGCTAGAGGCACATAACCAGATTGATCTCAGATGACTACTTCCTTCCTACAGTTGATGGTGTGCTATTGTCCTACAGTACCTGGACCAGCCTCATGGTCCAAAAGAAAAGTAAGATGGTTTTGAATAAATGGAAGGCTGCATGCAGCCTGGGATGTATAAGCTGTCTTTAACGATCAGAATAAAAGTTATGCTGTATCTCCAGTGGTTTGCATTTATAAGAACATGAATTGTCCACGTATTTCAAATCTACCTGCTAAACTTCAGATGGAGATCAGTAGATCTGATAAATGCTTGTGGAGTTATTGCTGAAATGACTTCAGTATCTTGAGTAAAGTGTTTTGGGAGCTTATTAAATTGGACTGAAACAGCTGGTTAATATATTCATGAGGGTTGTATTGATTGTGGGATGTTTATCTTAGAATCAGATGTTCATTCCTGCAAAATGCAAGATGTTTTGATTACTTTTAATATTTCATTAATCTTTACTCTCACTGCTTTGGAGATTTGAGTTTGCGGATTGTTCTTTTAACTTAAAAATTGTTCAGAATTTAGCTTCTTGAACTAATACACTTCTAACATTGTATACTATTTTTTTCCCCAAATACAATATGCAAGACACTGGGGAAATGAAATTGATTTCATAATGGATAAAGCTTCTGAAATGAACAAAGTAACAAACACTAAAGAGTACCCCAGTGACACCAGAGTGGGGCTTAGACTGTAGCATTTTTATACAAACTAATTAACATCTCACTGAACTCATCTTGTCTGTCTATAGGATTAAGGTACTTCTAAGAGACAGTAAAGTAAATCATAACAATGAAAGTTAGCTAGATATGTTCCTACATGAGTTATTATTGAATAAAGCTGAGTTTCTTAATATTGCTCAATGACATTCCCCAGACTCTGATCTTATTTTCTATATTTTTTTTTTCTTAAGCTGCTGTTCAGAATATTGCAAAAAGCTTGAATTCTGTGCTTTGGACTGTACAGAATGCTAATTAATTGTGATGAATTGATTTTTACTTTTGTGTGGACTGAAACTGTTTCACTTAGGGTGAAAGTGTGCAGTTTTACTGCTGGCATTAAACAAAGAAAGGAATAAGATGGCAGCTTTTGATGTGCCAACTTTAAAGAAACTATGCCTATATAGAAATTAGACTTCAATGACTTTGCAGCTCTACCCTTGCCTTTCCCATGGGGACACTCAATACCCTGTAGAAAGAGAATCTTGGCTGCTGTGCTACTCTTATTGACAGAACTTTAAGGACACATTTACAGAATTTTAAAATCCTATGGTACTGTCAGAACAATGGAAGGCAGGGCACTGGGAACCACACTGCTAAAACTGCACTTCTTGTGAACAGCTTGCGGACCATTGTCCCTGTTTTTACAGAAGGGAAACTGGGATACCACAAGGTGATTTTGGTCTAGTTCAAGGCAGGTGGTGAAGAAACGGGTTTGAACAGGTTGCCCAGGGAGGTGCAAGAATCCCCATTCCTGATGTTTTTAAGGCCAGGCTGGATATGGTTCTGGGCAACCTGATCTAGTATGAGGTGTCCCTGCCCATGGCAGGGGAGTTGGAACTAGATGAACCTTGAGGTCCCTTCCAACCCTGACTGATTCTATGATTCTATGAATATACAGAATAGCGAACTAGGAGTTTAGTGTGCTGCTTCTTAAGTCACACTGTCTTTAGCAGAGTAAAACTCAACCTATGACACTGCCTTTTCAGTGAAAGCCAAGCTCTCTGTGTTGAAGTGTGCTATAATCCCCACCTAAATATATAAGCAATTAAGATTATTTCAATACCAGTACAGGGTATTTGAGAAACAAAGCATATTTCAAGGAAAAAAAAAAAAAAACGGGTTTGTAGATGTTTTATTAGTAGTGTTTATCATCTTGGGCATCTTCTTCTTTCACTATGTTTCCCTAAATGAAAACGCATTGTTACAATTATGCATGTTATTATTGCAAGTGTCTTGGAAGAAGAGGATATCTAACTCATTCAATGTGTCCAGAGAAGGGCAATGAGGCTGGTGAGAGGCCTCGAACACAAACCCTACAAAGGGAGGCTGAGGGAGCTGGGATTGTTTAGCCTGGAGAGGATGAGGCTCAGGGGAGACCTCGTTGCTGTCTACAACTACCTGAAGGGAGGTTGTAGCCAGGAGGGGGTTGGTATCTTCTCCTAGGCAATCAGCACTCGAACAAGAGGACAGAGTCTCAAGCTGCACCAGGGGAAGTTTAGGCTCGAAGTGAGGAGAAAGTTCTTCACGGAGAGCGCTGTTAGCCATTGGAATGTGCTGCCCAGGGAGGTGGTGGAGTCACCATCCCTGGAGGTGTTCAAGAGGGGATTGGAGGTGGCACTTGGTGCCATGGTTTAGTAGTCATGAGGTCTTGGGTGACAGGTTGGACTCGATGATCCTTGAGGTCTTTTCCAACCTTATTGATTCTGTGCTTTACAAAGCCTCAGACATGTTAAAAAACGGAGCTGCCAAAGAGTAGCTGGAGGAAAGGTAATACACAGTCCTATCTGTTTCATAAACTCAGTTCTGATCAGGACAAGAAGGTGAAGAGGGTCTCTGTATCAGAAGGAAGAGGTGTTTGCAAGGCTTGCTTTCAACATTACCCTTTACCAGAAATATTGCTGAAGGAAGTCATGGCATAGGGTTAGAACGGTCTTATGATAATTCTGAACAACTTAGATGAAAATCAGAGAGTTTTCAGGGGCTTATTGGGTTGGAAATTTCAAATCTGAAAAGGTGAGGGGATTAAAACTTATTTTATTATCAAGATTAGATGCAATCTCTAATATCTATTGGTTTGTTCACAGATGTGTGCTGATATACAATGAGTGCTTGTAACATGCAGGGTGGAATTCAGACACGGCTTTCGGATTTGTGAATTTCATCCCCTGGATGATGGCCTGACTACTACAAAATACATATAGAAAGAGGTGTGTATATATAAATGCAATTATAAAAGGCAATTTTTATTTTTGTTCTTAGAGCAAGAAACGATGACTAAGGAGAAGGTTCTGAAGATTCTTTGTAACTGGGAGCTTCTGTTGCTGGAGTGAAGCTTCCTTTTCAGCAAAGCACATGGCAAACGATTTATCCTCATGGTAATCTTAATCTTGATTGACATCAAGAGCATGTAGTGCTATATTTCAGACTAGATTCTTAGCCAGCCTTGAATTATCATAGCACCATTTAAGCCAATAGGTTTATGACAGTATACAGCTTCTGAAACTCTTCACACATCTACAGGTACAAAAAACTCACGTTACTAATTACTATTTGAAAACATGCAAGACAAAATCTGTCTGAAAAAGTTAGGCTCAGTGACAAAATGAAGTGGAAGAAAGTGATGATGCTGGAAAGAGCTTCCAGGTAATTTCACAATATAAGAAGCCAGGAAAAAAGTCCACAGTGATTCAGTTTCATGTTCATAGGTGACATGTTTCAGAGCAGCATAGTTGTATTTCTTCTTTCTATCATTGTAGTAACCTCAGCCAGAATATTGTGTTCAGTCTGGAACACATAACTGCCAGATAGAACCTGAGGAACTGGGTCTTGCTCTTAGATAAAAAGCAAGAAATTAGAGAGCTGAAAGGATTTTTAACAAAACTTTAAAGGAGACAGATATTTCAGGTATCAAGTAAAGACTTTGTCTAGCTGCAAGCTGTGCAAGTATAAATCTCAAGGACTGACAGCAAATGTTGGACTAAAGAGGGAACCAAAATGAAAAGTAGTCAGGCAGGTCAAGAGCTACAAGAAGGTCTAATGAGTTATATAAACCTGAACAGGGCAAAGCACTAAGGTCTAATTCAAATCAATTATTCAGACATTCAAGCCTCACTGAATTCAGTTTGATATCTGTTATCTAAATATCTTCTTAAGCAAGACTTTCCAAGCTAAGATGCATATGTATTTTGTCATTGTACTTGCCCAGAACTGTAGCAAGTATTGAAATGTTAGAGTCTGTGGAGACTGACAGCATGCTGTCATAGATCGATCTAGGAAAAGGTTTTGGCAATCTGAAAGACCAAACCAGCAGGACAGGTGTGCCATTCAGTCATCAGCAGCTTGTTTGTTGTCACTGATGACAGTACCTTCCGCTGACAAGGTGTTATGCCTTTTGTAGTTTGGTATGATGAAGTGCAGGACTTTTCTGAAGGGCAAGTTGAATATGACTCTCTGTAATAGCTGATCATGGTTGGCACAGATTATCTCTGAGAATGGACTCCTCATGCTAAGTCTGAATCAGTATTTGGTTACTTAGCCATGAGAATGAATGTGGATCCAATGCTCTTGAGAAGGATCGTGTGTTAAAAACATTTTGACATTGGACAGTCTTAACGAAAAAGTTCTGAAGCTCAGGTTGTTGAGAGGAGTTGCACATGTGTCCAGAAGGGATGCAATGTTGAAGATCTGAGTTAATAGAAGGTAGATGTTAATTTAACATCCACACCTAGTTTGCTTAAGGTTTCCTGAAAGGTCAGTGTTGAATCTTTCATTCCAGTGACACAAGCAGGATGTGGTTTGATCTTTTAGATGCTGTTCCTTACAATACTGTTAGGTTGTGAAGCACTGACACATTACAGAAACAGAATATCTACTGGCAGTGGAAGATCACTAAGGAGAATGGTTTGTGACACTGATGTAGTTGACTGAAAATGTTACTTAGAGTAGTTTAGAGTTACACTGGCTGTTAAAAAGGCTATGTTGGTAAAGAAGCAGCAAAACTGAGGCTGTTAATGTCTAGTGAGAAGACCAGACATGATCCTTTATCTACACAAAAGATGATAGGTCTTTCTAGGTTCTGGTTTCTATACCTTATTGATTTCTTGTCATTTGTTTGTCGTTTGATAACAGCTAGTCAGGGGCTATCCTTCTAATAGCAGCTCTGAAGAAATTCAGATGCAAATGAGATGACACTAACATCTAATAACCATCTCCTCCTTCCTTTCTTTTGGCTTGCTTGCAGGTTTCTTCTGACCGGTGTTGGCTCTTACTGCTTCTTTTTAGCAAACATTTTAGAAATACACCATGGAATTATTTCTCTCAATTTTTACCAAAGTTTTTGGTCCTGTCTGCTGCACCTCCCACCTACTGTCAAATGTTTTATGTCTTTGCACTATGGTGCCTCTGCTTGGGTGTCTTGCCCTTGCTTATTCTTCCAAATGCTTTTCTTCTGCTGTCTTTCCCCTTCCCAGTGTCCAATGTAATATTGATTGGAAATGAGGGGAAAGGGAGGGTACATGTATCAAGGCATTTGTCTGTTAGCTTAATTTAAACTATAGACTGGTATCTAGGTTTGTTTCCAGTAATTTCCAGTGTGTTGGTGTATGATGAACCAGGCCAAAAACATGATATGGACACTTAGAGTAACTTCAGGTAGCATTTTTCATGCATTCCCTTCCTGTGCTATATTTTGTCCTCAGACTTTAGTAGGAACTATGAAGGTTTACAGCATCCACGACATAAAGCCTTGATCACATACCTTTTGCATGCATAGGCTTTTCGTGAGGCCTTAAAATAACTTTTGACAAGAAAGTTAAAACCTACTCTGGAATTAACTCTGTGTTAAAGGGGAAAAAATAATTGGTATTTCATTACAGAATCATACAATTCAGGGTTGAGCAGAGGTGAGGCTATAGTGAAATACAGAATGTACTTTCCAGAAGGGATATAGTTTTAAAACAAAAAGAGAGGATGAAAACGTTATGTTGTCCTATGAAGTAATATAGTTTGGTTGCTGCAGAGCATAGGTAATTTGATATGATACAATATACATGTAGTACTAAGCCAATAGGGCAGTCAAATACATATTTATAGATAGATATCTTTCTTACAGTGCTGCTTATGATCTCAGTGTTGTAAGAAAAAAAAATGCAGCCACCCCCACTATAGGTCTTTAAAAATTTAAGGTCAGCTGTATTTTAAAGTTATTTGGCTTTTTATTGATGAAAAAACAGTAATGGTTCTCCCTCTCTTTTTCTCACCAAACCCAAATTACTCTACTTCAGTGCTTCACCTTCTTCATTGCATTAACTGTATGAGCTTAAAGCAAACAAATATTTCCTGGTCTCAGGTCCACATAGATCTCATCTATTTTGTGAAGCCTGGAGGAATGCAGAGCTGAGAGCACTAAGCACACTCTGGGGTTCCTTGAGGCTGTTTTTTCATATTTCCAAATGTTGTCAGAGTTGCCACAGGAGCACTGAGCAAATGTGAATGAAAAGAGCAGCACCTCTTTGCTGCAGAGGCAGAAGCAGATGGCCTTATGATAAGCCTGTGAAGATAAGTACCCCACAGTGGCAAACGTTTAAGAAGTCTCTGCCCATGTAGTGGGCTCTTGGGTGCTCACACAGAGGAGTCATTTATCCTCACCATGGGTGAGCCAGAGCAGAGTCAAGTGGAGCAGAGCTCTCTGCAGATGCAGGCTCCAATGCTCATTCTTCAGACTCTCTACACAAGGCTGAAAATTATATTGTAAGTGAAAAATTCCTGTTCCTGCACAGGTAAAATATAAAGAGTGTGCTGAGAAATCGTTGCTTTGTTGGGTGATTTACTGTATCATTTGCACAGGAAAAGGTAACAAACCATCATGAACCAAAGTTTCAGAAAAACAGATCACAGTAAATTGTTCTTTATAAGGATGGGACTAATATTCCTTGTGTGTTTGATTTATACATCTGTAACTGAAACTTTGTTCAAAGAAACACTGATGAAAAAGGAGGAAAAGATAATTCTTGCAGAGTATCAGCTAAAGCATTCATGTTACACCCCTCTCCAGGGAATGGAGTGGCTTTGCAGAGGGATGATGGAAAAGCTCATGCTCCAGAAAACCTTTCTCAGGGCCTTTCCACTCTCCACTAACTGTACTGGCTACTGCAAAGCAAACCTGTGACCTAAACACTGCCTGTTCGCTGCCCTCCCTCTGCCCCAGCCTTCTTTTCTGGCATACTGCTGAAAAACTGTGGCAGCCCCTGGCTTCCTGGGAGCTCATGGATTTTGTGAGCAATCTCTGACTGGGTGGCTTTCTGAGTGACATACCTCTTGCTCGAGTGCTTGTGAACACTTCCTCAAGACAGTAAATGCTTGGCAGTTTTTGGATAGGTGCCCAAGAAATCTGGTTCACACCCCAGGATTACCTGCTCCAAGCCCAGGAACGATGTGTCCCAGAAAACAGAAAGGCAGGCAAACCCACCAAGTGGCCTGCATGAATGAAAAAGATGCTCCTGGACACTCTCTGACCCAAAAAAGAGGCTTACAGAGGGTAGAAGAAAAGACAGGCATCCTGACAGTTTTCTGAGTAGCCAGAGAGCACATCAGTAAAGACAAAACACCAGATAGAATTAAATCTGGCCAGGGACATCATGAGCAGAAAGAAAAGGTTTTTTTATAGGTATGCCTGATAAAAGAAAGACCAGGGAAAGGTGGGCCTCCTCAGTAATGAAAGAGGGGACCTGGTCACTTGGGATGAGAAGGCTGAGGTACTCAATGACCGTTTTGCTTCAGCTCTTTTATCAGCAAGGGCTCTAACCACATCTTTAAGATCTCTCTTGCAGCAGAAACAATTCTATGATTTTATTCTATGAAAATTCAGCAAATATATTCTTAGTCTGATCACAGTGATGCGGGTACCTCCGATCCATGATAACACATAACTGTTGATAGAAAAACACTCTTATTAATATCTGTCCCTTTTCTCTGGTGCCAAATTTACTCCTCTAGTATCTCTGGCTCCCAGGATTGGTAGCTTGTGCATCATCTCCTGTACTTTTATTGGTTCATAGATTATATTGTAACTGTCTATGGAAAAGATATAAATACCCCTTGTCAAAGAAAGTGATTGTCTATTTTCATAGGAGTCCATTTACACGAAAGTAATTTTGGGTGATGTGCTGGGAAGACCTTGCATACAAACTTACTCTGCACAGGCAATGCTTTTGGACCAGGCTTCCCTAGCTAGTATGAAGATTTATTTTGGATTTGTGCTGAAAGCAGTGTTGACAGCACAGGGATGTTTAAATCATTGCTTAGCAGTGCTTGTACAGTGTGAAGACCTTTTCTTACACCACTCTGCCAGTGAATAGGCTGGAGGTGTACTGGAAGATGTTAGAGGGCATACTTGTGAATGCTGACCCCAGCTGACCAAAAGGATATTCCAAACCACATGATGTCATGCTCAGCAATAGAAATAGGAGGAAAGCTGGATGGGGGCTGCTGCTTGGGACTGAGTGGGCACCAGCTGGTTACTGGTGAGCAATTATTTTCATTTATATCACTCGTATTTTTTTTTGTTTTATTTATTTCTTTGTTATTTTCATTCTCAGTGCAATATAATAGCTATTATTACTATTTTATTTCAATTACCAAACTGTTCTTATTCCAGCCCTTCCAATTCTTCTTCCCAAATCCCATTGCAAGGGAAGTGAGTGAGCAGTTGTGTGGTTCTTAGTTGCTGGTTGGAGTTATATCACACCACTTGAGCTTCTACTCCGTAAGTACTTTGACTTGAGAGGTGAGGATTTATTGCAACTTGTGGTAATGATCCATCTGTTATGTATCACAGCCAATCATTATACTTTTGAAGTGAAAAATGAAGTGCAATTGAAAAGATTTGTTTTTCCTTCCAACTAATTTGTACCTCTTCTATTCAGATTAAAGAATTTCAATAGCCGGCTGGGGAATATGTTCTTGCAGATACAATGTCACATTGAAATAGTGTTCTCTTGATCAAGTTTATTTGCACACTATTGAGTGATGTGGGTGTTCTTCAAATCAGAAATAGAGCAGTGACTGTTTCCTGCAATATCATGGACATGACTGAACTTTAGAGGAAGCCCCATGTAACATGAGCACTTAGGAATGATAAAATATCTTTCATATTTTGATCTATCTGTGGGAAGCACCAGCACATGAAAAATGTGAAAGGTGCAAAAATATGACAAAAGCTATGGATTGCTTTAAAAGGAAGAAGGAGACAAAACAGGGGAGGAAACACGTATGAATTGAAACAGGAGAACTGTGTTGTTCAAGTGCTAGAGCTGTGCTCATGTGACTGTTGTGCAGTTCTTCACAAACTTCCCTGCTTTGAGCATGGGGTGATTGTTAAGATCTAGCTCCTGATGGAAGCACCTCAGAATAGGGAATTCAGTATGTTTTTACAGTGTCTAAGATATCTCTGTTGGGCTGGTGGATAAGACACAGGCCCTATGGGGCACTCTGCTTTGAATGCAATGGGAACCATGAGTGATAACCCAGGGTCTTCAAGAGGGCAGGAGGCACAAAGCAGTGCTCCTGCAAAGCCAGCTACCTCTAGCCTGCACTGTCCATGCTGCTCTGCAAAGGCTAATTGCTCACTGTGGTACTATAGGTGGGCAGAGATGTATTTTAAATAGGTCAGAGGCAACGGTTAAAGGCAAACCTTGTGGCTGTGCCAGTATGTTGCTTTTGTGTTTTCTCCTGGCTGTACCTTTCAGACTGCCAAACAACAAGGAAACGTTAAAGTGATGTTAGTGTGTTGAAAATATAACTCCTGATGTAAAAAGAATTTAATAAACACCAATTATTAATAGGTAAACCAGACTCTGAGAGAATAATCACTATGCATCTATTGATTTCTGTGGATTAACGGTAGCCACTGTGTCTTGGAGAGTATTTACAAACTTTCTTTTTATAAAGGTACACATTTTTGGTTTGTTTTGCCTTGTTATCTTCTTGATATTGATAAGAATCTTCTTAGGAATGGAGGAATTGATTTAATAAACGGCTACACACAAAGTGCTGTCAAATGCACAATGAAACAAACTGCAGGAAATAGAGGACATTCTTCTTTCACCTATAGTAATTTTAGGAGTTGCTTGCAACTCTAACAGGCACTAGATTTTTCAGGGAGAAATGAGATTTTCATTTTTCACAATGCCTCTTCAATTTCTATAGCTTTGATATTTTTTTTCACAGTATTTGTTTTAAATATAAAGCATTTAAGGACAGTTTGAAAAATTATATTTTCTTTTATATGATTTATTTGTGCATTATTTGATAGGTTAGACACAAAAAGACAACGTATACTTTTATTACCTGTATTAAGTATGCTTAGAGTGTGCTAAGCAAGTCAGAAAATGCACAATATATCTTGTAAGAAGACAGCAATAATTCACAAAGCCATTGCAAGTTTCCCAGAACTGTGAGGGCATGGGGAAAACCAGACTCTTTTCAGCAAACTCAATAAACAGGATGTTCAAACTCGTAAGTTTAAAAGAGAGGCAGTTTTAAATTCAGGGAGAAGATATTATGGAAGATCTTGATAGCTTATTAAATGTGCTTAAAGCACCTTTCACCTCACCTCCTTATTTTGATATGTCTGGTTTCCACAAGCCCTAACACACACCTTCCTAGTGCTGTTGATGACATGAAGAAAAGCGGAGATGAATCCAACTACTTTACTAGGAGAGTCTTCTGTGTTGAAGGAGAAAATATTCTGGTTTAAACTGAACTTCTATTGTTGGTGTGGCACAGAATCCAAACTTGAGAACCCTGCTCTTGGACTCTGCTTTCCCAAATCTATGCCCATGACTGAGCATTTGCATTTGATATTCACTTCCATGGGATCTATTGGTCTGTAGCATTTCCTACAACATGTCTCATAATTAAGCATATTTCCTAGGTCTGACTGTCAATGTGCTCATTTTAGTTTCAGAATATTGTGGGATATTTTTCCCTGTGCAGAACTTCACTTAGGTCTTACAGTCTACACATTCATTATCACTACGTCAAAGAAAAGCATCTACACACCAGTTAATTAACTGTTAATACTGAAGTGTGATGACAGTCTTAGTGCTGTATAAGCAATCTTTGCTTTTGTGTTGTGAAAGGAAAAGATGCCTCTTCCCATAAATAACTGGGTTACCAACTACATTGAGATGGATATTGCTGCAGGAGATGAACTGCTGCAGAAGTACTTCTGGCTGTTTCACTTGCAGTTCTGAACCTCTTTCATTATCAGCACACTTTAAGGATTAAAAAAGGCTTCTCTATGATGGAAAGTCACAGGAGAAAAGAAAGGACTAAAATGCAGCCATTACTGAGACAAGATCCTGCAGTTCTTCTCAAAGTCTGAATTCTTAGTATGATTCTAATAATTGTTATGGATAAAGGGACACAGGTGGGAAACAGACAAATTATAATCTCTTTTATTAATTTCAGAATCCCGCCACTCAAGTAACTTGTATACAAATTTATAAATTATTATTTACAGGTCATTTCTCAGTTGCACAATATCGCCAGATAACAGGAATGGGTACAGATGATTGAAGATCAGTATTTGGAAAACAATATAGCCCAAGAGCAGATTGTTGCCCCTAACCAACAAAGAAGGTATTCCCCAGAGACTCAGGCAGGTGCCGAATATATTCATCACCCTGGCTCCAGTTGTGTGCAGTCTTCCTAGTGTCTCCGTTTCTCAAGGAATCCTTCTTGACCACAGAGTGTAATCCACACATGTGGGGGGAGAAAATCCCAGGAAGAACCTTCAGTGCTGTCTAGCAAACCCATTTTATATCAGCTCATGGGCCAAATGTCACAAATGCCACAGATCATGTTCCATGTGCCCAAAAAAAAGGCAAGAAATTGACCAGAACCAGGTTCTCTATTGTGCTGGCCCAGGACCCTACCCTGACCTGTGACTTGGGGAAAGGGACCCAGGTGTCAGCTGACACGGCCTTGAAAGGGGGGAGGTGCCTTCCTCTTTACCCCTCTTCCCACACTTCCTGATCTTCACCCCCTACACTGACTCCACAGGGTGGGGGGGGGGGGGTTTGGATGCATTACCACAATAATCTGACCTCTTTGGGAGCTGGGTAAAATGAACAGAAGCAGCTAGAGAAGCTGACTTTGTGATAGACATTCCTTCTATCACTGTATTTGTACTTAACAGAGCAGGTGAAATAACAGTATAAGCCAAGGATCTATGGAGAAACTGCAGATAGATGGCAGGAGACTAGATACTTTGAAGAGTATATATGTTCCTGTCGTGTTTGTCTTGGGTGTACAAAACTGTCCACAACCTTGAAAGACTGGTTATGGTTGGCATATCCATCATAGCTTAGAGCATCCAAAATATCAAGGTCAAGACAACAAGAAAGCATCACAACCCAGTAAGCCTCACAGTTGATAAATTGCTTAATTATCTCAGTCCTGAGATGAATAAAACCCAAAACTGTTCCCAGGAGATACTTCATAGAAGGCAGGCTGACAAAGGTTTAGTTGAGTAGGCAGCACTAGCAAAGCTCTGCTGAGATTAGGGTGTTAGAAAAAAAGAAACAACAAAACCCTAATGACTACAAAGCCTCTCTGCTCTGTCCTTAGACACACTGCGCATTTGACAGGTGCTTAGGAATAGAACAAGATAGAAGTCTTTATGAACTGCCACCATTGGTAACTCATCAAATGTAAAGAAAAATGGCTTGTACCTTTGACAGTTTTTTCTCATAAGCATCCAGTACCTGGGATGGACTGATTACATTCATGTCTCAAACATAAAAAATGAGATGCTGGAATGAAATTTTCTAATAGGCAGCAGAAATTATGGTGAATTGATGCCATCCAGGGAAGACATTTCTCAATTAATCACACAAGAAAGGAAGAAAAAAAATCCAGGGCCCACTAACTCTCACAATGGAAAGTAGTATTAAGTATGCAGCTGCTGGAGTCACTTCATTAAGCAGGAGAACATTTCCTCCAAATCCTGACTCAGGTTGTGTGCATTGAACCTGGAAATAATGTTTGGAGACAGATTATTCTTTTTAATTTTCTTCTTTGCAGACAGTGACAGAAATGAGGGTGATAGGAAATAATTTCTCCCAACACCCTGTCAAGGGTGTTTTCCTTAGGGACCATAATACCTTCTTATACCTGCAGTTACACTGCTCTAAATTACACCAGAATTAGGACAGCTGAATCTTGGAAACTTTTGAAATGTTGATAGTTTTATGAGGGACATTTTTCATTTACTGCTTTATGTGCTGGGGGAAGAGAGGGGACAGAAATCCAGCCCACACTCCCTTGCTAATACTTTCTACTTTAAATGGTAATGGCCAATGCATTGGACCTGCAGAACCCACGGGCCAAGGATATGCTTAAACTGATTTTCTCAAGAAAAGGGAAAATACAGTCTCTTGAGAGACTCTGGAGAGACCTCTGAAATTTCAGACTGTTTCTAGAAATTTCATTCCTTGTATCGGGAAATACAAATGAGAACTAAACCTCCTTCCTTCCCACTTTTTAGAAAAAATTGTTCATGCGATTTTATACTTACCCAGGCCAGAACATGTTATATAATGTTCTACGAAGAAGATACAATTACAGGACTCTTCAAAGGACAGAAAAAAAAGGTATAGAAAAAATGAGTGAAGATTTTAGGCTAGGTAGTTCATGAGGGGGTTTCATAATGAATTCCACAGCAAGGGAGAATTCTTCCCTGCAGGAGGTGGAGAAAGATCCCTTGAAACTTCTTGCATCTTAAGGAAAAAAAACAACACACAAAAAAGTAAGAGGAGGAATTGGCATTACTAGTGTAATGACATCAGAAAAAATGAAAGAACTAATGCCCCAAATACGTTATCACAGGGATACAGGACTGCTTTAGAATCATGATAGTAAAATCAAGTATCATAAGGCTATAGCATGGTGGAACAAAACATATTCTGGTTTGTGAAGGTTGAGAATGTTATGTAAGTTTTACATACATACCATGGCAGAGCTGAGTTCAATCTTTGTTTTAGACTTGTGTTGACTGGAGCCCTTGTTGTGGTGTGGTGGGTTGAAATTCCCCTCCTACATTAACAACTCCAGACTAGCTCAGTTCGGAAGCAAATGAAGTTGTATTTACAGGCAAAACTACAATCTATAATGAAATGCAATGAATATGTACAAATATACACTGTTCACAACGTTTACAAATATGTATAATTAAGAGAAAGTCACAATAAAGCCCCTGGCCCTAGAGGGGCCTTGCTTCTTCCCCCCCCATCAAAGGAATTCATCGTAACCTTAAATGGGAAGCAGTCACCTAGAAGAATTGGCATAGCCAGCTCACTTCGAGACAAGAGGAAGTCGCCACTCCGCGTAGCCCTGCCCTTTCCCCGAAGCGCGCCACCACATCCTACCCCACCTACCAGGAACCTTTGCCCCACCCTACCATGCGGGCCGACCCTGTGAAGGCCGACCCCAAAGGACCCAGCCCTGCCTCACAGGACCACTCCCCCAGGACTGGCCAACCCTGTTCAGGGAGTCGCACCGGCCCTGCCAGCCCCCAGTCGCCGCAGTTGCACCTTGGGACCACCCTGCCAAGGGAAGCCACCAGTCGGCGGAAAGCCTCGCCACTCCCACAGAGACGGGAGGAGAAAGAAAGTTACCATCTGGAGGGAAGGCCCCCACTGTGGCCCACCAGCGACTCAGCCACAGCCTCAACCCCAGGAGCCTTCCCCCGTCTGGAATGCACCAGCCCTGGGCCAGCCCCGGGCAGACAGTAAGCAGCTAGCGAGCAGCCAGCTTAACCCAGCAACGTGCTTTGCTACAAAGAGAGAGTGTATCTTTTCACGTGTGCAACACTCACTCACATTCAGTTCAAAGCACCCGTGCCTAGTTGCATGACATCCCAGCTTGAATTGCCTCTTGATAGCATTGTAAATCTTTCTGTACATAGTTAAAGCCACCAAGTGTCTCATTGAGTTGCCATCTGATGGACAAGTGGCAGAACTGCACCCTTTGTTCCTTTAATTAGAAATTAATTCTGTAAATATTCTAATTGGGTCAAATTGTACATACTAAACCAGCTATGGGATATGTTTTCACAACCATGCACTAGAATCTATATAAAAATAGTGATTAATTGGTTATTAATAATTTTAATAATTAATAAAACTATTTATCATGATTCATATTTCATAATTCATAAATTAATAACCTCTCTGTCACAGGAAGAGCTCTTTCCTGATGCCTAAAGTGCTGGAATCACAGTAGTCTTGCCTAGAGTAGGACTTCTAAACAGAGTTAAAGCAGGGGTGAAGGTGACAATTAGTTAGGGTCAGGGACTTTTGCCAGGGGAAGATCAATTTATTTCTAATATAATTTGTCACAGTATAGAAACACCTATAGTATGAACTGTCAATGAATATCATACAAAAAAAACCTGATACTCTCTCCCCTTGCTCCATATATAAACAGAGCTGTTACGGGTGGTCTGTGGGTGACAGGGTTTATTGGTGTAATTGCAATATATGTAGTTTGCTATCTAACTGATAGCAGGTCCTCAGTAATTTTTCAGAGGTAAGGGAGAACAGGGTAGGAAGCATTGCTGAACATATGGCTCATTGCTCTATATAAGGTTATGCTGAAAAAATGATACTTGTAAGTATCCCCTTCCCTTTCTCAGTAAATCACCAAATGTACAAATTTATGTTAATTTGGGCCTTAACTATGAATCTCTGCAAAATAGTCCTAATTAAATTGTTTTGCTTGTCCATTGAACTTATTAAAATAAGTTTAAATAAGTGTAAATAAGTGTAAATCCCATGTGATTATGCAACTAGATATGTGGTATCTACAAATAATTATTTTTTCTTGCAAAGCAAGATAAGGCATAGTAGAGATTTTGTGTGCTGTTTTACTGTATTTGTATTGTTATTTCTGTTTCCATATAAAGAGTGTGGAAGACAGTGCTTCTCATTTCTACATTGAAATAGCTGAAGCAATAAAGCTTTCCAGTGTGGACAATGTCCTGTCAGGGATTAAGGCACCCCTGCATAACCTGCCTGTTCCCCTAAAAGAGAAGTGAGGGGAAAAGTAACACACAAAACTCAGGGTTGAGGTAAAGAGATAAGAGTTTAATATGACATAAGGTATCATATCACAATGCATAATTACCTTAGCTTTGTCTACTTACAGGAAAAAGAGTAACATAACAGAAAAACATAACATCATAATCACCTTAGCTTGCAGAAAAAAAATGCATTGAAGTTCAAGAAAGGGAAAATACCATCATAAAACAGAAAACCACCACCAGTGTGCTACCCCACTCACACTTGTCTAGAGGCCATCCCTGTGGAAAGGATCCAATACCCAAAAACCCAGAACCCAGAAGCAGCAACTGGAACAGGAAGCCTCCCATATTACAATCAGGACTTCAATCCCCATAACACTTTATTCCAACCAGTACTTTCATTTTTGAAGCTGGCATGACTGCAGCATGGTATGAATAACAGAAGCATGTTCATCTCAACTCATGGCATGTCCATATCACTGGTAAAAAACCCCCAAACATTAACCTGATGAATGCATCTGAAGCTATATATTCCTATCCTTATATCTGTTAATAATTTTACCCCTTGGGATCAGCCACAAAACCCCAGGTGAAGATGATCTATTTGGAATAAGATTTGGTTTACATGGATGTGTAATTGAGTTTCCATGGTAAACTGTCTTGTGGGCTCAGCACAGCAAGTGAGTTGGGTGCAGTCCCATTTGTCACCTGAAAGTAAATCATGCTTTAAAATGTCTGTCTTTCAAGCCACAGATTGTTTGTTAATGCTGAGGTGCCATGGGAGATGCCATGGAAGATTTGTTCTGGGTTCCTGCCTTGTTCATGTGTCTGTAGCCTTGAGTTAACTATCGATTTACTGGAGTTAAATCAGGGCTGTTAAGAAAAGTGACCTACTAAAACACACAATAGATGGCTTATACACACACTCAGTGCTGAAGAAGTAAAATAAAAAAGACTTATTTTTCATAGATAGCTGTGTATTTTTACAGATCATGCTTCACTTGACAAAGTGGTGTTTATGGAAGCACTGTACTATTTGTGATTTTGGAGACCAGATATGCAGCCATCCAAGTGCCAGTTTTTCCGTGGAAATGTTTGTTTCTGTGTGGGGTGTGGTGGGTTGAAAATTCCCCTCAACATAGAATTGCCAGACCAGCTCAGATGGAAACAAATGAAGCTGTATTTGCAAGCAGAACTACAATCTAAAATGAAATGCAATAAGTATGTACAAAAGATACAATATTTACATATATGTGCAATTTATAAACAGTAGAAGAACCCCTCCGTGGCTAGAGCCAGGGGGCTACTAATAGCTTCCCCCCTTCCCTGCTCCCTTTCCTACCCCCTTGTACACATGGGACAAGAGAAAGAGCAGAGAGTTGTTTGTTAGTACTTAGACATAACAAAGCAATGCAGCCGAGGTCAGCAAAAAACCAGCACAAGCACCAGCCAGAGTGGAAGGAGCGAAAAGAGAGAAAGCTAGTTTACATGACTAGCTTATATTTGTTATCTCTCCAATGGAATTATTTAGAATTTATCATTATTTTCCTTTTTACACACAATAGTGATTTATTTACACTCTACTACTTTCTGTTCAAGATCTGTGGAAAATTTTCGGGCACAGTCTGAAACTACCACAGTGGAGTTACTACAGCCTTGAGCTGTAACCCTGGAAAATGTGTGTCTTCAGCAGAGTTTTATTTTAAGGGTAGAATTTCCATCACGTTCCTTCAGGGCTGATCCAGTGTACCTAACATGTTCCCAGATGAGATTTGTCTGTCTTGGCTTAACAGGCAGCATGCTGCAGTCTGTCTGGCAATCTCATTTTGTGTTCTTTGCTTTCTTGAACATGTCTAGGAAATAACTGGAAACTCATTCTTACTACCAGACTTGGGTATCTTTGTGTAGAGTCTTTGGGAACAGAACATTGAAAATGCAAACAGACAAATAGTTATTTAACTGATACAAATTTAGGCACACAAATAATCACATTTAAAACATGGGAAGCTAGGATAATTCTCAACGTAACCTACATTATAAGTTTGTATTTGGCTTGCATTTTTGTTTATGGTTTCCTCCACTTTCTAGTATATGAAGATTGCCCCAGTGATATTTTACCTTAGGAATGTCAGAAAGGACAAGCTAGGCCTTGTGATGTTTCTCTGGAGCTTCTGAATGACTCTTTGAACTCGTTGTCAGAGTGGTTTATATTTCTCTCCCTTACCTGAGGAATCCAAAAGTTCATAGAAAAAAATATCATTTATTCCCTTGTGTGCTCTTGGATAAAAAAAGGATTTAATAAATTGAACTTAAAAGGACTGGATTGTTGTTTATTATTAAAAAAAAAAAAAACAACAAACAAATCAATTGTCACTGCTTTGGAGCCTTGGTTTCTTTTTCCTCACCCAAAAATCCAGTAATTTTCAAAGAAAATAGAACATTCTGAAATGTAGATCAGCAAATGCGTGTGCACATACACATAAGAATGTTTAAGTATGCAAACTGCTACCAATACCTATTCTTCTTAGAAATATGTGGTGTTAGCTCAGTTTCCATAGCAGTGAAAGGGGAAAGCTATTTTCCCTTTAACTCAGCCATTTTCAGCGACTGCAACTAAGATTTCAGTGTTTTATAGTACTCATTTGAGACTTATATTGGGGGTGAAGTTAGCAGACAAATGAGACTGTAATGGATTAGGCATTGGAGAAGATTGGAAAATACAAATAAAGATGCATATTTTATGTGGTGTTTTTCCCCCTCTATGTGGCTATTTTCAAGTTGAAGCCATCCATTTTGTAACTTTGAGTTATATCTGAAACTTTGCCAACATTTAAATTAATAGTTGAATAATTTTTTTTTTTTTTTTAAAGTTGACCTGCCTTAAGACCATTTCAACTTTCCAAAATAAATCTTCAGATAATCGGAGTGTTCAGATGAGGCAGAACAACATGCAGTACTTTCCTGGAGAAGGGAAAATGTTATGATGCAGCTTTGCAATTTTCTAAATGTTTTATGTCACACAGTAAATGTAGCTATCTCTGACTGATTCCTGCATCAGGTGCAAGTAATATATACCAGGATGTGCATTCATCAGTCAGCTCTTATAAATATGCAAGAGTTGTGGATTTTTACTTTTCTTTAAATATTTTTGGAGGGTATTGGTTAGTTACTTTGGCTCTGCAGTGACACTGCATCCATTTCAGAGGTGCTTTACACTAAACTCAGTAGCTGTGAGGAGACTCTGAAAAAGTAACACACTATCAGAGAAACTGAAAGTGCTACAATAGAGACATAACCAGCCTTAAGACTGCAGGGTTGGAGATGGAGTATGTCAAAAGGGTGGGAGAGAGAGAAACTCTGCCAAAATAGTGACTGGTGAATAGGTGCTCTCTGTGAAAGAAGTATTTCAGCTGCTGGAGTATTTTGGGGAACACTGGGATAGAGAAATAATCAAGATGTTTCAGAGCTTTCTTAGACTTTTACTTTTTAATTTTTTCCCTGTCTTCTTAGTAGAATCTGTAGTTGCACTTCAGTCTCTAGAAGACTTTCTACCTGGAGGAAAATAGTATTCTTTCATGTTGATAAAGAACAGGCAGAAAAAGAATAAAGGGTTTTTTTATCCACCTTCTTGGTGAAGAATGAAGATGGCTAAAAATTATTCTTCAAATTTTCCTGTTTTGATTTCTGCACTTTTTTTTTTTTTTTTTTTTTTTTTTTAAGGCTTTTCGGATGATTGAAAACCAGACATAAAAAGTTTGAAGGTGATTAACATCTGTTTGACTGGAACAGTTGGTAGAAAAACTCTCTTTGTCAAATATTCGCCAAGCCTATATTTTAACTGTGGATAAGAAAATCACCCTGTAGTTAATCTCTGAGACATATAAAAAATAAAATGCAAACTGAAAAATAAATCATGTAAGTAGACACTGACATAAAAAAAAACAACCCAGAAACAACAAACCAACCAAACAAAACCTGTGGCCAATATTTGACTTGATTTTTCAGGAAAAAACACTAAATGAAAGGTTACTTCTAGTCTTGTTTCAGATGCTTTAATACATTACATGCAATATGAAGGAACCCAAGCTTTTCTCTTCTGTTTGCTGTTTACATTTTGAAACTGTTTTTGAAACAGGCAATCATCTGAACTTCTTTAAGTGATGTTTGAGTCAGTGAAGAGGTAAGTAGCATAATATGTTATTATGCAATGGTCTTATAGCTAGGAAGTAATTTCATGTCTTACAATTGAGCAGATAAGGCAAATATATTTTCAAGGGATGGTACGTTATTAAAAATAATAAACCTCTGATCTATTTAGTGCAGTACTTGCTGGATAAGGCATGATTAGGAGTCCACAGTGGTATTTCTTTCATCTGGCTTTACTCTTGCTTGAGCACTGCTCCGATTTACTGATAAGGTCTTCTCGCTATGCAGCAGCCCAGGATTTCATTCTGCTTCAGTCACTTTCCTGCTGAGACACTGTGACGCACCACAGGCCTTTTAAATAATGTTGGTGTTTCCTATGAGGTCAGTGCAGAATCTTATTCAAGACAATGTGTCAGGCAGAGGAACAATGCTGCATATGATATGTATAGATACACTTTTGGCATCCCAGTGGGATTTTGATTTTTTCCTGATTATTAAACTGTACTTTCTGCTGAAAGATTCACCTGAGAAGCGATCAGCAGCTCTAGTATAGATGCTGGCAGTAGGTCATTTGATGGTAACTACATAGGTATGGGGAAGGTATGCTGAGTGGTCTGTATTCCCCTCCTTAACACTGCCTGATACAAAGTTCCTTATGCTGTGATGTAGCTGTAAGCCTGTGCAGATTCCATTCCCTAATTCTCTTCATTTTTAACTGGGATTTTTTTTCTCTCTGACTTTTTGAACACTTTTAGCACTGTCCAGAGCACCTACTGTTTTTTTTTCCTCCTGTTTTTATTTTGTTTCAGACAATTTCACATAATGGAATAGCCGTCTAGCTGGTGCACATTTCAGTGAGCATTATTCCTAAATTATGAAAGCTTCTGCTTTAACTAGTGTTCACAAAGACTTCCATTGCATATTGATATCTCTTTTCATTACCTGAATCCAAACAAAGAAATCATTAACTGGACTATTGCTAGCACTGTGTCTATGAGAATGGTGTCAACAGGGTTGACCACAACATATGATACCTTCACTCCCTTCCTGTAACGGTGGAAGGCATCCATGCTGAGCTGTCTCCTGTCAGCACTAAGATGCAGCCTCCCAGTGTGCTGATGTCCTGTCAGCGTGCCTAGGATGCTAGGACTCAGATCTGACACAGTGTGATGCTGTTCATGGAAATAAGTCTCTTTGTCCCTAGCTGAAGGACTGAAGGACTGTATTTTTTTCTGGAAAAAAAACTTGCCACCTTCAAAAGTGAGTTTGGAGAGGAAGGATTCTGCAACCCTGAAGACCTGGATGCAGGTGTGTAATTGGGAATTCAACTTCCAAAGATTTTTTTCTCTCTAACTTGGGCCTCCTATTCCAGGTCAAGCAGTGAAGCAGACATAAGCAGACATAATTTTTCCACCCTTTGCAGTATCCTGCTTGGGAGGGTAAAAGATTTTCCTGGTCATCTTTATTGCTCCTTTCCACTTTCCTATTGCATGTCAATGAACTAGTGCTAGAGAATGAAGTTGTCATATTGTGAAATAGTGCAAATGACCTTGCTTCTTTGGCATAAGGCTTCATTTATCTTATTTGCCTTTCTTTAAAGGATATGTGGGGAAGAAAAACAACTAGGCAAGCATCCTTTACCTTGTATGTTTCCAGTTTCCAGATATTTCATCTTCCAGGATTACCTAAACCTGCTGAGTTTGAACTAGTAATGCTTAACAGATCAGGTAAGTCTCCAAACCTTTTGCATTCATTATATCCTTTTAAAAAGAGTTCCACCAATCATTTGTAATATGTTGCATGAGAAAATATCTTTACCTTCACTTTTAACTGCCTCTAATAACAGGACGTCTCCTTGGCAACTGAAGAATCCAACCTGTCCTTTGGATGGAAGTGACTTTGTACTTTGGCTTTCCTTATTGCGTTCCCCTGAGACATTTACAGTGCTACCACATTTTGTGTGTTTGTTTTTCAGGCATAGGAACCAGAAGTATCAATGTGTGGGTGCAATCTGACAAGAATGTTTTGATTTTGTTCTCTGTTGCTTTTCTTATAATTGTTAACACTTCTTCTCCCTGCCTGAGCTGCCTTCAGTTTTGAGATGGGGTTTCCATGGTGCTGTGAATCACAGCCCCAGTTCTGACTGATCTTTCTAACTTGGTATAAGTCTCTTGGCTTTGCACATCATCCACCATTTTTGTGGATCAGTTTATATATATGCCTACTGCTCCAAGTTCCTGTTAATACATTTGAATAGCTGTATGGCAATGTCTGTAATCTTATGTCTGTTTTATAGCTTCTTCCACAAAAGCTCTGAGACTAAACAAACGAGTATATATATGGGCATCAAGGAAATAATGCACAGGATTTTCTGCAGAGTCCCTCCCAGCTGAAACCAGGATAGTGTGGCAGTGGATTCAAGGCCAGAGGAAAGGATACAGGAGGATACTAGATCATGAAGACAGCCAAAGCCTGGGTTATCATAGAAAGAGTAGCAGTCTGTGTCTGAGGACATTGCCCAGCACACCTTGTGCACAGCACTGCAGAAACCATCTTTTCTGTGCATAATCTCTCACAAAGAAATTGAAGTCCTGAGTCATAAATTGTTCTGTGCTGGGAAGGTATTCGGGGAAATTATAAGTCTGTACCTACCCTGTTCTTATATTCTTCCCTAGCTGTCTATATTTTATCCTCAATGGAAATAGAAGGTCTTTGATTCTTCTGTTTATGTTCCTTGGCTGCAAGGCAGCAATGTGCATCATCACTAAACCATCTCCTCTTTGCTGTCACCATAATGGGGGACAGGGAAGGAGGAAAGGAAGATATACGTACTTTCTTGGCAGCTTTCTGCTCTACCTGTCTCAGATCTGGGTGATTGTACCCTAAGAGCAGCTTTTTCATGGTCTGTCACTTACGCTTTTGTTCTAACCATAAATAAGAAATGCACTAGTATCCATGAATGTTTTTCTTTTCTAGGTGATTTGCTAATTTTAAAACTTCAGAAGAAGCCAGAGCTTCCTGCTCAAGTCTGCTCATCCTAAATAGTTTGTATGTTGTAAATACCCCATCAGCCAGTTGTCAGGTGCAACTTCCCTGTAAGAGCCTTTTGACTGTTGCTGCATGCCTATATATATGGTAGCTATCTTGTAGTGTCCTTGCACTGTCTGTTGTATCTACATTATTCGAGACTGGATATATTTTATCAGTAAGGAACATAGGAATTTTTACAGACATCTCAGAGATGTCATAACTTACACCCTAAAAAAATATTTTTCTCCATAATGCAATAAAATATCCTTTTTTTTTTTTTATTTAGCTAGAGTATCACTGGAATCAGGTAGAAGCTTTTTTCTTTGGCTCTTCGGTGAGGTTAGAAATAAAATTAGGTAACTGAAACAAATTCCACAAAAATTAGATTGATATACCACAGGCATGAAATACAGAAATAGCTGTTCCATATTTTAAGGCAGTTACTGCAACAACTTGCAGAATGTATGCATCTGAAAAAGGCAATTTGCACTGAGTCCCAATACAACGTATTAGAGCAAAACCACACCCACTGCTAGACTGTAAATGGTCGAATCACATCTTCCTGTGATTCTCAGTGTTTATGGCTTAAGGCTGCTTTGATAATATTCACTAGGGTTTTTATGGTTTGGGTTTTTTTTATTTCTTGAGACTTTTTTTTTGTCTTTGGTGATGGTGGCTTCTTTTTTCCTTTTTTGTTTTTTTCAAAAAGCAGAAAAACGTAAATGATATCACATTTAATTTCAAAATCACTTAAACTTGGACAGATTTCCATAGATTTGGTGTAACCACTGTAGCAACTGTCAATAATTACTGAAAAGGGGACTAGCATTCTCAGGAGTAATATGCATCAGTTCCGAGTTTGTCTGTTGCACACTGCAATAAACCCCTGAATCTCTGAACAGAGATGGTGGTTTGGGAGGAGGAAGCTTTTGATACATGGAAAAATGGCAATTTTGCACAGTCTACAGAGAGTTTGGCTTTTGGAAAAATAAAACCTCATTTAAAAGAAATGCATGTTTTGGTTTAAGTAGTGTGGTATCAGTAGTCTAAGAATGGAGTTCCTGTTATCTGGGATGTGACCATTGCCCCTCCCATCAAAACCAGGATGCGGTGTGACTACATTTACATGCTTTCAAGATCTTTCTTTGGTGCTATTTGGGGATGCACAGAGCTGACATACAGGAATACATCATCTGTTTTCTCTGATTGTCAAGCTAAATATGCCCTTAGGAAGAGTTATGTTGGTTGCTGTGTGGCTGGAGAGGCTGCTGCTTAAGCTGGAGCACTGAATGTCATATGGCTGTAGAGCATGGAAGGGAGTGTGCTGGCTCTGGAGGCAAGGAGAAACCAGTTGTCCTGGGTTCACCTAGGACAGGGTTAATTTTTTACAAGATGGGAGAGAATAGCTAATCGAAACCACCAGTGGGATATTTGATGCCAACATGCTCTAAACCCACATGCACCTGTCTTCAGTCAGCCCTCCCCTTATATAGCTGGCATGACATCAGCATGGCTGCTCTTTGTGCTGTTCTACTAAGCTTTCTTATCTCATGCCATAGGGTTTTGTATTTTGCTACTGATGTTCATTCCCATTCTACTGGGGGTTTGAGGTGGGTGGACTGTATGCAAGCAGCTGCATGGGGCTTAGCTGCCGGCTGGGCTTAAACCATGATGCTACTGCCTGCACCACTTCTCTGGAGGAACTTTCAGCACCGTTGTGCTGTTTTCTGTTTCTGCACCATTAGTTTTCTTTGTGCCTCTATTAGCTTGAAGGATGACGCAGTTAGGGCATTATAGAATGGCTAAGGAATTGGTAACCTGTGTCTGGATGTAAAGCTTACCTACCTGGAGTTTAATGAGACCACTACTGATTTGGTAATATTTAGGTCCTTAAAAGACATGGACTTTGTGTAAAATGACGCAGCTGACCAGAAGATCAAAAATTACATATATGTTGTTTTATTTAAAACAGTAGAATGTGAGGAGTGAGGATTCTACAGGAGTGAGGATTCTACAGGCAAGTTTTGTGCAGAATCACAGCTGATGACAGATGCTAGTAATACTAGTCTTAAGGCTGGACAAATCCTTTTCCTCTTTTTATTTCTTTCCCCCAGTGATTATGATAAACTAAGAGAGAAGTAAAAGAAGGAAATAAAAAACAAATGTGTACATCCTTTAAAAAGGAAAATGTTCATCCTCACAATTTTTCCTGCATAGTCCTCTGTAGTGCTTCTGTTCTCCAGGATAAACACACTGCGCAAGCAGGCAACTAGCAGTCTTAGGCACAGCCTGGTCTGAAGTCTTAGCAAAGGAGCAAAAAGTGAACTTCCAAGGGGAGCGCTTTCTTCCCAAACTGGGGGAGCCTTTCCAGATAAGACTTTTTTGTAACTAACTGTGACTCACACTAAAAAGCCTCTCAAAAATAATAACTCAACAGGAAAAGAACACTGGTAAGGAAAAGGCAAAGTTGTACTACCCATTATAAAGGAGAATTCATTCCAAAGTCCTACTGATAGTGCCTGGCACAACACAAAGCCTTTTCCCTTTTACAGCTCAGCCTGCTGCTCTATGAATTGAAACCGCAGAAAAAGCTACTTATTAAAAACAAAAATAAATAAATAAAAAAATAAAATTATGGATTTAAAAAACAAAACAAAACAAACCTGAACACATATCTCCAAGCAATGACAGCAGCTGCCCAAAATCAGCATGGATATTGTTAGAACTCAAAAAGAAGAGTAAAACTATTTTTGTAACCAGTTGTTTCGTTGCACACTTGTTGGTGTCCCAGTGATTTTCTCAGATCGTAGGAAGGTTTATATGAATACCAAATTTTGTGAAAGTATTTCGGTAGGGATTGCCAGCAACAAGATTAAAAGACCACAGATCCAGTCTTTTTATGTTCCTATTCAAAATTATGTTAAGAATTTAGAATATAATGTTAAAAATACCATTTTTTAAAATCTATTTTTTTAAAAAGACTTATTACTTAAAAATCCCCAAACACTAACAAGAACTTTAAAAAATTTATATCTGATTTTGGCATTAGAAGTGCAAGAGGCTGGGAAGCTTTTAATTTAGGTAAACTTACACAGGAATATTGCAAGATCAAGATGAGTCTGCATTTTAGATGTCTTCCTGACAAGAGTTATTAACAAGTCACTAGGAAATACCTCATTAAATAAATAACATATAAATTATGAGGTAATTTAAAAATACTTTCAACTCATTAATATAGACTGATTAAAAAGCAAATTTATTTCATTATATCCTCTATTTAGCCATGATGACATTGAACCTGACTTTCATTTTCTTTGTCTGGCATCCTAAATGTGGGAATTTTGCACAATGTCTTCTGCAGCTTACATACCAGATCCTGGACTGAAAAATGTTTCTTCTCTCTTCAGATGCCACTGACATGGGCTGTTAGAGAAAGTAAATACTTATAGGGGCACACACACTGATCTGGAAGTGGACTTGTAATCTGTATTGATGGGCTTCAGCACGTCCTTGAAGCTATAGGAAAGTTTCTGGGGATTTGCAGAAGTTCTCTTGTAGAAATGCCAAGGCAAAGAACTGACCATTTGTCATGCTATTGAGAATCTACAGGGTTTATTTACGTTTTGGCTTGTGCTCAGAGCTTTGTCTTGTCAGAGTGGCCTCCCAGTTGTATTACTTGAGTGGTGAAGCATTGCCAGAGTAAGAACAACATAACTCTCACTCTCGTAACACAGGGCTCAACAGCATCAGAAGGCAGCAGTCCCAGATACAGACTTTAGAACAGGTCAAAAAGAGTAACTCTGAGATTGTTCTCCAGCCTGCATGAAATTCACCTTCATTAAATAGATGGCTCTAGTGTGACCCTCATCACCCATGCTGAATACCTCTTGGAAGGGCACTAGGGGCCCATATCTGAATCTCATTTGCACAGTCATTGGAGTATAATTGCACCTTATTTCTGCCTGGGACCTAGCTGAGGGAAGTTAGGATGTGGAAGGACATGCATGCATCATGAGCTATGATTTTGGAAGAACTCTTAGGATCAGTGGTGTACACACAAAGACATATGCACGCATAAAACCTTTAGGTTTCACTGAGACTGAGATTTTTGTTAGTTCTGGCAATGAAAATTAGAAATTATGTTGAATTTGGTTTATGTGGCAAGGTTTGGCAATTGAAGACTACAGAGGTGGCCTCTGTGACAAGGGGCCAGAGGCTGGCTCATGCCAGATACAGATGATTGCAGCTACTCACTGTAGAACACAACTGAGCCCATCAGCAAAAGTGGTGGTCCCTCTGTGATAACATATTTTTGAAAGAGCACAAACCACCATACAGACAGAGGAAGAAGGGCAAAAAAAGAAATAGAAATAGTAGAGGGAACACCAACTTGCGAAGAGGAGGAGGATGATCTCTGTGGTAGAACAAACACATGCTGAGCAGATACTTCACTGAAAGGACCACAGCTCATTTCCAACATTGGTGTGTGGAAATTGAGAAGAAAGCAGCAGAATATTGACCCTGACCTCCTTCATCATCTGTTATGCCACTGAAGTGGCTGAGTATAATCTGTGGCAGCAGCAAGGTAGATGGAAAGGAGTCTGGAGTAAAGCTGAGCCTGGGAAAGGGGGAAGAAAGGTGTTTTCCCCAAGTATCTAAATGTTTCATTTTTTGTTGTTGCTTTTAATAGTACCCAAATCAGTACCAAACATTTATATTATTTGTCATTAAATAAAGTTAAATTCCCAAAAGCTGAGTTTGTATTGTTTGCAACTTTAACTGTTATCTGCCCATTCTTATCTCAACTCACTATTCTTATTGCTGTTCTTCCTATTTTTTTCCTCCATCCTGCTGGGGTGAGGTGAGGAAGGGAGTGTGAGTGGCTGCATGGATACTTGGATATGAGCAGACACCAACCAACTATAAGCATATATCTCTTAGGATTAGTATTTTTATTTATCTGTTCTCCAAGGATATGTGACTTTCTATTTGAGAATAAAAGATTAGTGTCATAAGAATATATTTAATTAGAGTTCTATCATTATTCCATAAACAGCAAATTCACAACTTTTCAGTGGACCTCTCTTGGTATGATGGCACATGGCCATCAATGAATAGATGAAGGCATTTGGTTTTTATATTTGCAAACAATACTGTGTTCAGGTTAAGAATAACGACAATGCCATAAGCTACAATTTATTGCTCTCTGGTATAAATCTAGTGATATGAGTGCCACATAGAAATAAAAGATGTAGACCAGCAGATCGGAGCCATACATTCATTCAATTGCCTACTCAAACTCTGCTTTGCAAGAAAAACTAGGAATACTTTGCAAGATTTAGTTGCAGAGGTGATGAGACAACACTCTTTGTCATACTTGTTAATATTTTCTTTTTTTCCTGTTCTTACCCACCTGATTGTTTTCATCTGCAGCGTCTTGTTTGATACACAGAGTGGAAGCCCATTGTGCAGAGTCTGTAGGTTTTGTTCTGTGTTAATACTATGCCTGGCCAAAAGAAAGTCCTGTTAGATAACTGGGTTTTATGAGTACTATGTTAGTACTGACAATCTGATGAACTTCGTATGATAATTTTTTTCCTAATTTTGTACTATGTATTGTAAAAGCTATTTTAAAATTAAGAATTGTACTGATCTAAAATTAATATACTTTTCTCTGTAACTTTGGAAAGCAGTGCACTTTGAGATGATGAAATTGAAAGGATGTTGATGAAGTTTGAAGATGCAGAAGATGGAAACACTTGGTTAAAGAAAAAATATTTTCTATATTGGCATCCAAGCAAAAAAAGAGAAGGGGAAAATGACTTCAGGAGAGTCATAAAACACTTCGCCAGCATCCTTCTAAGCATCTAGGCTTCCATCCAACAAAACTCATAACCATCTGCTTAGTTTCAGTCAACAGTTGCACCACTGAAAGCTGTGTACAAGTCAGCCCTTGAAGTTCAGCATGTGCTTAAGTGTTTTACTTGCTAGGTTACAGGGTCCCATTCAAATATGGGGTGAAATGACATCACTCAGGTCCTGCAGAATGTAAGACTGAGTCATTGTTTTCTGGGTAGAAATTCATGTGGTTGCAACAGTATTGTCTTGGCAACATTCAGGAATGTATCTAATGTAAACTTCAGTGTAGGAGTAACTCCATAGCTGAAGACAAGTTCTTCTCACTTTGAACCTGATTCCTGAGCTTTTTCTCCATGGATGGCCATGAAGTACATTTAGGTGTGTAATCATCCCAAGTAGTTTGTGAACTGCTGATCTTTGCCAGTCAGATTATACCTGATTTGAAAGAGTAAAAAGCTATTGTTTTGTCTTGGGACATTAGTGTTCTAATCTGCCATTACCTAGCCAGAAACATATTCATTACTGCTATTATCAATCTCCTTTTTCTTCCTCCCCCACCCCACCCCTAAAGCAAAGTGAGATAAAATCTAGCTGCCTCCTGTCTGCTTCAGACTTTTTTGTGTTTCCAAATGATTTAGTGCCCAGTTTGTAGGTGGGTTTTCCTTGGGTACTTAAAGTGCTGCTTATGTTTACACATGAATTGTTTGCATAAGGGTAGTTATCTTCACTAAGAAAAGATGTTCAATTTTCTGTACTTTGTTATGAGCAGATACTCATTAAAGATGGTATGATAGCCAAACCCAAAACTCAGGATCTGGAAACATTTGGATTTTATTTTCCTGTTCAAGGAGGAGGGGATGTGTGAGAGAGATTGATGCCAATAAAAACAATGAATCTTGGGCAAGAGACCTATTTGAAAAATAGTTTCCTTGGAAACCGTTTTATACTTCATACATGCTATCTTTGAGATAACAGCCTTTTCTTATCAAAACACCCATATGGCAGCAAGTACCTGTTTGTAGTTTCCCCTTCTGTTTCAGGAAGAAAGAAAGGTTACAAAAATCGATCAGTTGTGAATACTTTCCCTTTCTTCTGACCTGTTCTTTCCTAGTACAATTGTTTTCTCTCTCCCTGCAAAAATGCATGAAAGCTGATGTATGCCAGTCTGGCTGCTTAACTCACAACATTGATGAGAGTTAGCATTTAAAAGCTGAGGTGTGATTTACTGTCCCTGGAAGAGTGTTTTGTGAGTTGGAAATGCCACAGAACTGCTTTCCAGTGCTTGATAGTCTTCTGTTTTTAAAACGATGCTTGATGTAATAATTATGTTCCAAAGGCTAACAAAAGTTTTATTTTCTGATGGTGACAGCTAATGCTACCTTGAACGGAGGGGGAAGGGAGGATGTGAGCAAAACATGTTGTGACGGGTTTTGGTGATATTTGGGGCATAATTCTGGGCATAGGCTCCCTTCACAACAAACATGTATATTGCACTGGACGTTGTCCAGGGAACAGAGCAATGGCCTTGGTCCTTCATATCCAGTACCTGAAGGGGGCCTACAAGAAGGATGGAGAGAGACTGCTTCCAAAGGCCTGTGGTGATAGAAAAAGGGGCAATGACTTCAAACTAGAGAAAAGCAGGTTTAGATTAGATGTTAGGAACAGGTTCTTCAGCATGAGGGTGGTGGAACACTGGAACAGGTTGCCCTGGGAGATAGTTGGGGCCCCATCCCTGGAGGTATTCAAGGTGAGTCTTGACCGGGCTCTTGGCAACCTGGTCTAATTGAGGATGCCCCTGATGACTGCAGAGGGGGTTGGACTAGATGACCTTCAGAGGTCACTTCCAACCCAGACCATTCTATGAATCTATAGTCTATCTATATGCTGTATCTATATTCCTTTTTAGAGACCTTGCTTTCAGAAAAATAAATCCATTAGAAAAAAGCAAAATAAAGCACTAAGACAGTTCTCATTTTTAATAACATATCCAGAAATTAACTTTTGTTATGGCATCCAAATCTTAGGTTTTAAAATATGCAGCTTGGAAAACAGAGTTCTGTTCTGGTTTAGTGATAGTATCTGGTCACAAAAATTGTAAACCAAGTGCTTCTCCATCTACTACTCAAAACATTTCCTCATAATTTAGTTACTGAAATTCCTCAGGGTATCTACAAAAGGCAGGTTTCTAAATGAGTGAAAATTAAGCTAGTTGATACACTTAAATCAAACAATGATTTACTGCATTTGAAACAGGTGGGCTTTTTTATTACACTCTTTTTAGTGAACCACTGGACGGTAGGTATAAAATAATGCAATCAGTTATGATTATAGAAGTACAGCTGTATTGCAGTCTTTATTTGGAGTAAAAAAAAAAAGTCTACTTATTTTACATGTCAGTGGGAAAGCATCTCTAATCCTGCTGAGAAATAGCAATGACAGTATTTGGCAGAATTTGCATTTACCAGTGATTTCTGTTTACAGCCCCAACATTTGAGATGGTGACTTTTCTATCTTTATTTTTTTTTCCTCAACTTCATTTCAGATATGTGTGTGTGTAATAAAAACACCTTGGTGAAACTGAATCATGTAGATATGAAAGTCATCTTGGTAGCCTACTGTTATTGTCTGAAAATTTAGAGAAACTTGCTAGTACTGGAAAAATTGATTATGCAAATACCAGTGACTCACGCTGACCCATCTTTTATTTGGCTTTACAGCTTTGCAGCTGCTTGCTTTTGCAGGATAATCAATTAGTTCAGTTAGGATTATGAGGTTTTAACAGAAGCAGTTTCACTGGATGTGATGTCTGTTGACTTAAGTATAAACTTCATACAAGTCGTAGGAAAAGTTGTACAAACCTGGATTTTCCAGAACAAACCAAGCATGCAATCTTTATGGAAACAGTACTCTTTCTTCTTGTTTATTTCAAGTTCTGTATTTTCTAGTTATGCAAGTTAGTATTCATTACTTTGCATGATTTGTTTATCTAGGTATAGCTCATTAGAGGCACAATCCTGTGTCTGCTGGAGTAATTTGAGATTTTTCTGTTTAGGTATTTATGAACTGAATCAAGACTTAACTAAATCCCAGTCAATTTTATGAAAGAACTTTGGGGAAATATGCTGGGTTTAATTTGTTTTAATGGTTAAAAGATTATTTATCCATCTATTTATTTATTTTCAGTTTTATGAATTATCCTACCTCAATGTAGACTTCTCACAGAACTGCCTAAATGAAAGTCTTCAGTCCAACCAAGGAGACCCAGTCCCATCTTCTAGGGGTACTTCTCCCTCTGAGGAGGGAGAGATGCCTTCACAGTAGACTTACAGTTTAGGTTCAAAGGACAGTCTGGAGACGCTGTCTTTTAATTGCTCTTAAAGTGATCATACACTTCTAAATGATTGGGATTTGGAACTTATATGCATTATTTAAATGTTACTATAGCCATGTTGTGACTGTTGAGTATGTAATGAATACTTCTTTGTACCAATTTGGAAAGAGCCATTTAAGGTTTTATGACAGACTGCTGTGACCTGTGTAAGCCACAGCCATCTCAGCCTTAATTATTTGATAAGAATGAATGGCAGTAGCAGGATATTATTTATTCTCTTTTGTGCTCAGAAACATTCTAGATTTTACATCCCTTGAGTGGTAATTTAGAAAAACATTTGTGTACAGGTCTATATTCCTTTGACTTCAGTGTAGCACAAGTCCAGCTTCAGGTTTAAGCATTTAAATATGTTCCTGAATACTTCTTTATCTACTTCTTTATGACTTTAGACAGAGTTAAAAGTTCGGAGAATGATGATCGTCACAAATAGCAAAAAATTACAACGCTTAGTGAACATTTGTGGCTCTGGGCAGCCTGATCTAGTGGAAAGTGTCCCTGCCCATGGCAGGGGGTTTGGAACTAGATGATCCTTCAGGTCCCTTCCAACCCTGACAATTCTGTGATTTTAACCTTGTTTTCATTCCTTCTGCAATGAAACGAAATCCTTAAAATGTAGTCATGAACAAAGGAAGGAGTTGAACTCCAGTGCTTAAACCCCAGTGAGTGTTTCTACACTGCCTAATTTTTTTCCTGCTGTCCTGTTAGTTACTGAACTGTTTATGTAAATTGAGAACACTCCATCCAGGGAATGTGAGAAGAGCTGCCTTTACAGCTCAGATATTAAGGCACTCATCTGAGCTGTGGGTAATCATCTTTCAGGTTCCTGCAGTCAGCAGGAGTACTCTGCATTCCCCGCCTCCCCTCATTATGACCATAATTTTTATCTTCATAGCAGACTTCTTTTTTTCCAAGGAATTCCTTTGGCATAGAAGGAATAGCTCAGTTAATTGTAAATTTGTGCTGGAAAACAATGCAAGACAGTTTCTAAAACTGGATATAAGGATAAATACTCAAGAGAAGCAACAGAACTGCTCTGATAATGCAAGCTTTCTCGAAACTTTGATCTTCCCTAAATATAGCACTTTGTGTATTTTAACAAAAAGTATCATTTCACAGAGTAATTGCAGTGTCAAATCCTCATAGCTTTTACCATACAAGTTTTTAAAAAATAATAAAATGTATATATAGTAACAATTTGCAAATGCCTAACAGCTGCATTATTGCCTATAAACTTGGGAATCTAACAAACTCATATTCAGGGTAAATGACATAGATAAACCCATACAGCGTGCTCACCAAAAATTATTTTAACTCATCACCACTAATGAGGAAAGTGTCTAAATACCTTAAAGGCACATTTGAAATTTATGTGATTTGACACTTAAAAACTTGAGACAAAGTAGTAAGAAAATAACAGGTCTAGGGGTTAATAAAACTACACAGCAATCTGCAGTATAATTCTCAGTCAGCCACGATTTATTTCAAAAGGAAATCTTCAAGCAAAATGCCAATTTAATGAAGACAACAATTTCATTTCAGAATATAAACAAAATCAACAACTAGGGGGGAAAAAGGCATGAGGAGAGGAAATTTGCATTGTCTTAGTGGCTTAAAATGTCAACTTTTGCTCTGTCGGCTCCTGATCATAGTTCAAGATTCAGATAGCAAGAAAATGTGCCTTGCAGCCTGCAGTGGCTAAGAAATTTACTGTATGCTGTATTTGTATAGGCTATAACAATTTAATTTGAATTTGTTTCCAAGGAGATATTTCTTTGTCACATTATTGCTCTTTTACTTTTAACTAGTGAATTCATTCTGAAAGATAAAAAATGTTCTGGCCTCTCTTCAAGGAAGAACTTTTAAATACACTTCAACATTAAAATAATTGAATTTCAGGATAAAGATCTAAAGCATATGTAACTTCAGTTGTGTGGTTCTGCCATCTTCTGCTGTTTCTTCTTTTAAACAAACTCCCATCCTTTCAATTTAGTTTTGTTTTTTTTTTTTTTTTCCCTTCAAGTTTTGTTTCTGGGAATCTGGCACAGCAATGATCTCTGTGCAAGACAGTCAACTTATCTCAGGCCTAACCAGAATGTCAAAGCTGGCACATCCAAGTCTATTTCTGCAGGTTCTATACTGTCAAAAGAGAGCTTTGAATTTTTATTCCAGATCTCCTCTTCTCCATCTTCTGCTTTCACATCTCAGGACTATGTCATCATATAGCCTATCACTCAGGAGTGTAACTTGGGCATTAGCCTCAACTTGTCTCTGTTAAGCTCTTCCAAGTGGAATGTGGCAACAACTTTCAGATTCGTTCCCCCATGGCCTTCAGGCACATAAGTGAAACTGTCTTTGATGCTCTAATGCATTAATTACAGTCAGATGCTTCTGGCTGGGATATATCACCTTGTCTCAGCAATGTCAATGTAGAATTCTGCTTCATAAAATTATTGTTTTAGTCTATGTCTCAAACCATTCCCTATCCCCTTTCTTTCAATTTCCCTAATAATTGCTCACTCTGAAGCAAACTTGCAATCTCTATCTTCAAGAATCTTTATGATCTGTCTTTTAATTTTTTTCTGTTATTGTTTTTTGATTTCTGCCTTGGTTTGATGGTATCTGCTGTCACTGAGCCATTGATTGCTGGTTCATTTATCACACAGTCAAATAGTGGTTTGGGAGAATTTCCCATTATGTCCTTTGCATGTGGGAGAAACTACCTGTCAACCTGAACTACCTGTTCCTCTGCATCACACCTCTCCACATGAATCACATTTCCTATGCCTGCTGATGCTGTTTTGTTAATGTTTCTTTTACAGGATCACAGGATGTCAGGAGTTGGAAGGATCCAAATAGATCATTGAGTCCAACCCCCCAGCCAGAGCAGGACCATACAATCTAGCTCAGATCACAGAGGAACGCATCCAGACAGGCCTTGAAAGTAACCAGAGAAGGAGACTCCACAACCTCTCTAGGGAACCTGTTCCAGTGGTCTGTGACCCTTACAGTAAAGAAGTTCCCCCTTGTGTTGAGGTGGAACCTCCTGTGCTGCATCTTACCTCCATTGCTCCTTGTCCTATCACAGAAAGCAAGTGAGAAGAGCCTGTCCCCTCCCTCCTGACACCCACCCCTCAGATATTTACAAACATTTATTAAATCCCCCTCAGATATTTACAAACATTTATTAAATCCCCTCTAAGTCTTCTCTTTTCCAAACTAAAAAGCCCCAGGTTCCTCAGCCTTTCTCATGAGGCACGTGTTCCTGTCCCCTAATCATCCTTGTAGCCCTCTGCTGGACCCTCTCCAGCAGGTCCCTGTCCATTTCCATTATACCTAGTGTATATTCCCAAAGCTTCTGTGTATTTTAATCTATTTATAGCTAGCTCTTTTGCATCAGTTTTTGACATGTACTGTATTATTCTTGAGAAAGAACCTATCTTTGTCCTGAGATTCTGTAAGGTCTAGATTGCAATAACAAAAATAATGCATATATACATAAATTGCTCTTAAAGATAAGTTTAATCCAGAAGACAGGCTGTAAAAATCAGGCTAAAAATGCTCCTTGCATTTGTGGTATGATTTTCTAAATCAGTCCTAGCTACTCTGTATATTTTCAAAGTAAGTTTACTTTCTGAGCAAGACAAGTTGTAAAATAACTTCTTGCTTAAGAACAGCCATTTTAAAATAGACATACTGAGGAGCTCATATACATACCATTTATTTGCTCTTTTACTGTGAATGAAAGACATGCTGTATTTTGTGCTGCTGAAAAGTAGAGCTTCATAAAACAATATTTAAACAATATCTTTCTAGGCATAATCTTTTCTAATGGATTATAGGTACATCTGAGAGGGTCATAAAATCTCTAGTGACAGGGAAGGCGATACATATCAGACTCTAGGTCCATTTTCCCTGCTAATACTATTTTGCTTAAATGAAACTAAGCAAGAGTTGACTATTTGTACAGCAACAGACTCCAGCAACTGTCTTGTTTCCCAGTGGTGTAGTGCCTGTCATTTACTTCCTCTTCTATACCCAGTATTGCATTCTTTCCTTTAGCACATCATAATTCTCAGGACTAGAGCAAAAGGTGACTGTGAACAATGACTAGAGGAAATGTTTACAGTATTTAGAGTTGGAACCAAAAATTATTATTTCTAGTTTTTTTTTTTTTAACTTGAGCTAAACAAAAGGTAAATATATACACGACCAGCTTCACTGATGCATATGTAAATTTGTAATAATAACCTGAACTAAGTTTTATAGCTCAATAAGTACTTATATTTTAGCATAAATCTCATACTATAGAAACCATTTTCTTATTTTCTGTGCACCAACATGCTTAGGCTTATAAAAGGAAATTGCACAAGACATCTGACCCCTACAGTCTAAAGGGCTGTTCCTTGGTATACCATTTTCTAGCAACAACCTTTTATTTAACATATTTTAAGAGGAGTTTTTTCTTTGTTACCTCTATGGCTATGTCCTCATTTAATTTTCATCTACCTCAGAACACTGATCTTTGATTTGTTCTCAAACTATTCACCATTTTTTTCCTCTCATCTCCAGACAACTTGAATATACATCTTATTATTATCATGTGAATTTTCTCTTTTCCACTTCCATTGTAAACTCTCTTCACACAACTAAGTGTGACGTTTCTGACATTTATGTAACAGTGCGGACATATCTCATGACTTCTGCCTGCCTGCATTAAGGAGTGTATTCTAATTTCATGACTTGTGACCTATCAGGTGCTTTAACAACCCTGATCATTATTGCACACTTGATTTAATTGATTTTCTTAATTGCATTCTGTTTTGCCAGCTTTTGCAACTCCATCACCTTCAATGTCTCTTATTATTACTTGAGATGACCATTGGGGTGACCTCCAATACCGTAATGTCAGCCTTTTCAAATCCATTCAGAATGCTGATGGACAGTCTCTGCTATCACAGAAAAACTTGAAGTTGTTGGAAAATGGTGCAAACACCTTTCATAGGCAACTGCAACTTGAAAAGAAATAAATCAAATAATCTTCAAATATTTTGCCAAAATGTTTTTCAAAGTACTTTTAACATTTTTTGTATTTGCATTTATACATTTATATTTTTTATATTTACATTTTTTAGTTTCATTAAATCCAAGTGAGAAAAGGACAAAGATTGCTTATAAGATTTCTAACTCCTTGGTCTCAGAGAAATTAAATATGAAGACAGAATGGGAAAATCTCATTCATTTCAACTCAGAATCAGATTTTTTGATTTTTTTTTAATTTAAATGTTCAACAGTGTCACAAAACACACAAAATATTCCTTCATGAGTGAATGTTCCCAGTCCCTCAATAAATACCACGACGGCAAGGCAAACTGAGCAACGAAAACGGCAGCTGCTATCTCATTCCCTTGTGCTTGTAATACATTTGTAATGCACTGCCCTCTTCTAGACTGTATCCGTTCCGGGACATAAGTTGGTTTTGTGTTTGTCTGATGTCTAGGATATCTGGGACTTAACTGCAATAGTGACTTTTGAATATGAATTAAATATGCTTTTAGAACAATCATATCTGATTCTCTTCTCTCCTTCTACATCCTGTCCAGCTCTTCCACATTAATTTTTCTTTTCTCCTCACAACTTTGCCTTCATGCTTTCCTTTTCACCTAGATTTAACTCTTCCATATATCTAGCAACCATCCAATATATATTTTGTTCTCTCTACCAAGATCCCTTTAAAAAAAGTCTACCAAATTAGAAAGGGTCAGGCTGCTTCTTTAGACAACCTATTTTCAGATGTTACTAATCTGCCACAACAAGCTTTTCTCATTTACCTTGCTGCCCCAGATACTGGTCTTGTGAAGGAAAGTGATTGAGATGGATTCTGTGTTAAGGGATTGCACCTAACCAACAAACATTATGGCAAACAGGTATTAATAAAAATACTAGTAACCCTTTATTAATATGAAAAATTGCCAAAACTCCTTAAATAGGATCATTGTACGGTTGGAATATATCTTTACAATGGGAATGCACAGTGTTTGGGCAAATATAACAATTAGATGCAAACCGGAATAAAATAACATGGCAAGAGGCGATCCCCAGGAGCTAAAATGGTGCTCACCACATTTCAGGGGGAGACTCGACAAGAACCTTTAAGCCCAAGAGGCAATGATGTAATTACTCACAGGTGATTCTTCTGCTCATGTGGGGAGTGCTGCTGCTGTGTTAGCTGTTGAGGCTCTGGGGTGCTCCCGTATGGCGCTGGCATGTCAGGTTGCTGGCAAGAAGGGTACCACGTTGTCCCAGGGCTGATCCGGCTTCAGTAGACAGCAGGTGATTTACGATGCGTTCTTCATGATGGGCCCTTGCTTTGTCCTGGGTAAACTGAGGCACGGCACGATTCCGGTTGCAAGGGGAAGCAGGCTTGATTCCTAAGCTCGTGGCTCTCCGGCTTGCTGTGTGTAGGCATGTGGCTTTATCCCGGGCTTTGGACCAGGCACCTGAGGTAGGGCAGGGTCACTCGAGGCAGCTTCATGCAAGGTGGATCCAGGAAGGCAATTCAAGCACAGCTTGAGCAAGGTTTAAGTGCAAGGCTTGAAGGCAAGGCAAAGGCAACTACAAGTCAGCCTGTATATAAATATATATCTTGCCTGAGATCCATTTGGGCCAACAGGGACAACTGAAGCCAGCATACAGCTGCCCAGTGAAAATGGTTCTGCCAAGTTGTGGCCATAAAAGGCAGAAACAAAGGCCTTGTTTCTGGGGGAGCAGTGGTCAGTATATGAGCTCTTACCCCAGGTAAACAACTTGTTTACCAGACATGCATGGGTCCAGTCCCCTTTGTTCCTTTTCCCATGTTGCCTTGATTTTCTGAAGGAAGGAGGGAGGAGAGGGGAGCTATGTCTAGACACCTTAGGGCCTGTCTGGGTTTGTGCTGGGCCTGTTTTGGTCCTACCATGACATTCTGCTGTTGTACTGAGTCCTGGTGACCTCACATTCCATGAGACAAAAGAGTCTGGCTGAAGGGGAAACACTTCATGGACAAAGGAACACATGGAAAATAACTTCTTTTTAAAATAGGAAACTAGAATTATATTGCACTTCTGTGAACGGTCCTTTACTGTCAAAAGCTGTTTTGCACCATCAGTGAGCTTTATGGCATATCTTTGGTAAAGCACAGCCATTCATTTTGCTTGTGGGAATAGAGGAATGGAGAAAAGGAATGCCCCGATTTTCATCCGTATGTTCTAGATTTCAGAGGTTCCCTTTTCACAGGTTCTGAGTAGAGGTCCACTGGCCTTAAGAGGAATTACCCAAATGTTTGGGAGCCAGATTGCTTCTGTCTCTAGGCAATATTTAAAAGCAGTAGCTGTTTTCAAAAACTTACAATTGTGTCACCTGTCTCTAGAAGCCCAGAGTAGTGCTGGCTGTGTAATCCTGGTCCAGCACTTTCATTTCAGCTCTCTCAACTGCTTTGCCACAGCCTGGCCTTTTCCTTTCACCTCTTTTCAAGCTGAAAGTATATTAACAAAATGTGGTACTTGTTGTTACTGTTTTCTGTATATGCAAAGTTATTGTCCTGACCTCTTAGAGGAGAATACTCCAGAAATGCTTTATGCAGACACATGCATATTCAACACAATACATACTCATGAAGGAAATAGATTAAATAATGCTTGAGAAAGTTGAGACATTATACATATAAATACATTCTGTTTATATCTTCCATGCTGACCTCTGGTGAATGAATATGCAACATCACTTTTTCTCAGAGGTGTACCTGTCATGAGATGGGGACAAATGCTTTCATGTCTGCCAGTTACAGAGGCACTTCACGGGTGATGTCAAATGAAGAAGGGCAAGCGCTGATGCTGTGCCTGTCTTCCTCAATCAATGAAGACAGTTAGTGACATGAAGCAGAAATTCAGTCTGCATAGAAAAGTACTGGGGATCATGTGAGGTTGTTTGGAACTAATGCTGATCACTGGATAATTCAGAAATGATGATGAAGACCTCATGACATGCCTGAAAGAAGTGAATCAGAGATTGAGAGCTGGAACAAACCTACTAGACATCTCATCTATAACCAGCTGCCAGAGGAAGACTGTTTCTTGCATAAACACAGTAAAATCAGAATTTAAAACTTTTAGCCAAGATAAAAAGAGCGATTTCAGTTTTGCTTGCTGTTGAGATTTATTTGTTTGCTTGTTTTTTCTTTTGTTCTGTTATGTTTTAAAGAAGGACACCAGTCAAACAGTGCAGCTTGTCAGACAAACAGCTCATTATAGATTTAGTCCAACCCTCACCAATAAAAATTTATCACATTCTGTATTTTTAAACCATTTTCTGATTCAAGACAATATATCTTTTCTTTTCTAGATTCTTTACTTTTTAAGTTTTTCTTTTGATAGTTTAGATAAAAAAATTGAAAAAAAAAACAAGTAGTGTTACTAATTTCACTCAGGAATTTCCATGAAGACTAGAATGTGTGTTATACTGCTTATTGTACAAATAATTAAGTTTTTACATCTGTGTAATATAAATAGTGATGGCAATGGACTGATGAAGTGAAAACTTGACAGGGATTAAGTAATCCTGCTTTAAATGTTATTGCTGGACAATAATTTTACAAGACTCTTATCTTGGCTCTTTATTCATAAAATGTTGACAAAGCTTTGTATCTGACTCCAGCTATCTAGTCACACATGTCAGTAGCCTGACATCTCTCTACTGTTTCCTCCCACATTTTTTTTCTCTATGGCAAACCATACATGAATTTCCAGAATCTCAGCTGAAATAAAGCGCCTCAGTCGATTTTCCTTAACTCACGATTATATGAATACACTCAAACAATTTCTGAGAACGATAGAAGTATGATTTTCCTTACAGCACTGACAATGTCTTGGCTTTTTCATGCAATTCTTCTGTATTTCTCCTCACCTGCTGAAAATGGGAAATTAGGCACTGCCAACCTCAAAGACTGTCACAGACTGCCTTCTACAAGGAATAAAAACTGGCTGTTCCCATAGAAAAATTAGCACAGGGCTTTTGTGTAGGTAACTAATTCTCAAATGGATCAAACCTAATGCAAATTCATTCAGAAACATGGATCCAGCAGAATTTTGTATATATTTAACTTAAAGCGTTTGAGTAGTGTTAATTAAAGTCTTTGTTGGATAAAGACCAAGCTGAGCTTTTACTTTCATGTGTTTATTTTGTATGCTTACTGTTCCAAGACACAAGGAATGAAATTATTTTTTTCAAAAGGTTTTTCCAAACCTGATGAAATTACAATTACAAAACTCCCCAAATTTAAAAATTTGCCCATGAAGGAGAATTTCAGGGTATTTTGAGAGAGAGGTGAACATGGTGTTAAAAATCAGGCAGAACACAAATACAGACTTAAAAAAAAAAAACTTGTGGAAATGCAGTTGCTTCCTCTGTGTACACTGAAGTAACAGGCTCCAATGAAAAGAAATATCAGCACTTTATTTTTTGTTTTTCAGCCAAGTCATTACTAACACAGATCTTTGTAATTTACTTCTTCATATTGTTTTTGTTTCAACTGTCCAGGAGGTTGTAATAGTTTCTGTTTACATCAGTGGAACTGTGGAAGCAGGAGATTTTGGTCTTTGCTTCATTCATTTCTAAGCACCACTGCTTTGAAAAAAACCCAAGCAAACAAAAAAAAAAAATAGGCTAATAAATTGAAGGCTGTTGATAGAAGAGCAGCAAAAATGATCGAGGGAGGCAGGAGGGGTTGATCTGTGAAGTAAAATTTAAGTAGCTAAATGAGTTTAACATAACATACCACAACATCAACATGAAGCAGGTGTGAGAAATTGCACAGGTCAGGAGACAGGGTTGTAACAGGAGTAATGAGATGAATCACAGAACCACAGATATCAAAATTGCAAGAGGAATTTTTTTCAATGAATCTTTTTACAAATATCCTGACAGTGAGATGTATTGGGCGGTGGAAGAGTGTCCCAAGAGGTGCAGTTGAAGCCTTGTCACTTGAGTAATTTGGTGCTAGAGATGACAAAACACAAGAAAGGGGACTCTCTTGTTTTGCACTTCTCTATCACCAACGCCTGTATTTCTGAAATGCATGATTATGAATTCACTGCAGGGGAGGCTATGCTGGCAGAGGTAAGACAAATATAATTGTCAAAAGCAAAGAAACACAGGAATATAATGGCTAAATGTTTTTTGGTTTTGAAAATGTTTTAGTTTCCTAATTTAGCTGTCAAAACTCTACATTCACACAAGTAAGTGTGATTGAAAGCTGTGACAAGATGATGATTTCAGACACACAGAGGAGGAAATCTAGTCACTGTAAAACAGAAATAAGAAAAAAAAGAGAAAGAGGGGAAGTATGTTTCATGGGGAATAAAAGGTAATTTGTAAACTCAAACAACGAGCTCGAATGACTAAACCCACTGGCACTTGCACCAGCTCATGATTTGGCCCATGAAAAGTTTATGTAATAATTGAGTTTTCCCACATTGCTCTAGCACTTTCACAGGTTGTCTGTTTGATAATTCACAGTGCTCTGTCAATTGCTTTCTTTTCTGGTTGCAGATTAAGTGTGTTATTTACTGTTGTGATTTGCCTGCACTGCATTTTGTAGGGGGTCAAGGACAGTTAATACCTATGTGAGCATTTACTTCATCCCGTGACTATGCAGCCCATCACATATTTGACTGTTTCACCTCCATTCTGTTCCCAGATCTGTTTTGTAGAGGGATTATGTTTTTTACTCACCCCAGGTTGTTTTGTATAAATAAGAGCAGGTATTAAAGGACCCAGTGTCTGGATTCTCAGCAGCCTCTCTGAATTAGGTATTTATTCAGGTGCATAACTAGAAGTCCATAAATATATTTGGGGGCATTTTCTGCTGAATTGTGTGGATGAGTGTCCAACACACCTTTGAGGAGCTGGGTCCAGAGCTGTGTACAGATTTTCTGCAATAAATGTTTAGGTCTGGAAACACTACTGTTCAAGAGAAAAATAATTTGAACCAAGATCATGGTTTTCAAAGGCTGCTAGACATTGGTTTCTTTTCCAGCTGTTGAGGTAAATGTCTGTGAAAGTTGGGTTGATAATCTGTTTAAGGCAATCTCTGTAGGATATCTTGACTGGAGGCTGTTGAACTAGCAACACCCTACAACAGCTCAATTTTTTGTTACTATATTAAACATAATTTTGGTAATGTTAAAGTAAGTATCTGAATATAAGGAGCAAGTTATTTTATGTATCTCATCTAAATCTTAGTGGATGTGTGCTATTTCAAAATCTTTTGAGATCTAAAAGCAGTGTTAACGTAGTATAGCAACTCAGGGTTTCTGGTCTTTGCTTCCTGTTTCTACAGTGTTCAAGGATGATTTTCACCCAGAAAACTAACACTGAAACAAAGTTATTTTAATAAAACTATTAATTAAACACACAAAGTGTAATTAATAAATATTGAGTCTGTTTTGAATAACTATTCAGATGAAAGATTAAACACTACTTAACTGCACCTTTTTTTTTACATAACAGAAACTTTTGCTGATATCTACACTGAAAGAAGCAAAATCAGAGATGAAAGCTGAGATAGAAAAATAACAGGGTTTGAAATGCACAATTGTGTCGGTGTGAGCTGAAATTCCCCCCCCACCAACAATAACCAGGCTAGCTCAGTCTGGAAGCAAATGAAAAGCTGTATTTACAAGCAGAGTCTAAAATCTACAATGAAATGCAATGAATATGTACAAATATACAAAATTCACAACATTCACAAATATATACAATCAACAGAAAAAGCACAATCGATCTCCCTTTGCTTCCCCCCAAGGGGACCCTCCCAAAGGGGCCTCTCTCTCCCAGGAGCTTCCCCCCCAGACCCCCCTGGACAGAGAAGCAGAGTTAGTTAAGCAGAAAGTTGTTAACTTAGCTGCCAAGGTCAGTGTGTTATCTTCAGCCAGAAGAGAAGAAGAAACAGCAGCCAGACAGCCCAGCAACTGCCCCCACTGCCGAACGCAGAATGTGCAGAATGCCTACTTTGTTTTGGGTAATAGTTCTTAAACATTTCTATCTATCCAATGGAAGTGTTTAGAACAATCGTTATTTTGCTTTCTTACACCCAATAGTGACTTATTTACATTCTTTCACTTTCTCTGTTCTGAACTTTGCAAGGAAAAATTAAAAAGACAGTTTCAAACCATCACAGTCCACCCCTTCTAAACAATTCCATTGGCTGCTACTACCATTTATCTAATCTAAAATAATATCTACAACAATAAGTGAATAAAGACCATAGTCCATTCCGGCTATCTCAGATGTAGATGATTCAAAAGAGTCAAATCACAGGAAAAACAGCAAACATTTGTTTCCTCGCAGATGGAGCAAAGAAAGGAACAGGGACTCTCAGGTGACTCAGGGCTCTCAGGGTTCGTGCACCGTAAATCTCATGGACTCTCCTCTTGGGCGCGATGCTGTATCTGCGCAACACTCTGAATTTAACCTCTCTCAGCCAAAGTTAGATTTCTTTGTGGAATACACTGAATTTCACCATTTTCTTGCATCACCCAATAGGTGTGACCAGGACCTTCAGCAGAAACCACCCCTCGGACAGGTTTGGCCTCTCCTGAAGGAGAAAATACCCAAACAGTTTTGCCTAACAGATTCTTTTCTCTGATAACAGGAACTCTATCACCTTCCTCCTTTCGCAACAAATCTGATTGGGCAGGTCCAGCTCGATTCACTGAACCTCTACTATTCACCAACCAGGTTGCTTGTGCTAAATGTTTCTCCCAGTTTTTCAAAGATCCACCCCCCATGGCTTTGAGAGTGGTTTTCAGCAAACCGTTGTAGCGTTCGATCTTCCCTGCAGCTGGTGCATAGTAGGGAATGTGGAATATCCACTCGATGCCGTGCTCTTTGGCCCAGTTTTTTACAAGATTGTTCTTGAAATGAGTTCCATTGTCCGACTCAATCCTCTCTGGAGTTCCGTGTCTCCACAGGATTTGTCTCTCCAGGCCAAGAATGGTGTTACGTGCAGTTGCATGAGGAACTGGATAAGTTTCCAGCCATCCAGTGCTCGCCTCTACCATAGTCAGCACATACTGCTTACCAGATGGAGAACGAGGTAGAGTGATGTAGTCAATCTGCCAGGCTTCACCATACTTGTACTTGGACCATCGGTCACCGTACCACAAGGGCTTGATCCGCTTTGCCTGCTTAATAGCAGCACAAATGTCACAGTCATGGATGACTTGTGTGATAGCATCCATGGAAATGTCAATGGATCTGTCACGAGCCCATCGGTAGGTTGCATCTCTGCCTTGATGTCCTGACGAGTCATGGGCCCACCGGGCTAAGAACAGCTCACCTCGGTGTTTCCAGTCAAGATCAGGATCAGGATCAGAGTTTGTGTCCACCTGGGAAACTCTTGCAGCTAGATCTGCCTGATGGTTGTGTTGTTGTTCCTCAGTAGCTTTGCTCTTAGGAATGTGAGCATCGATGTGTCTCACTTTCACTGGGATTCTCTCAATGCGAGCAGCAATGTCTTGCCACAGATCTGCAGCCCAGATTGGCTTTCCTTTCCTCTGCCAGCCATTCTTCTTCCAGTCTTTCAGCCAACCCCACAAGGCATTGGCTACCATCCACGAGTCGGTGTAGAGATAAAGCTTTGGCCATCTCTCACGTTCAGCTACGTTAAGAGCTAGCTGGACAGCTTTTACCTCTGCGAATTGACTGGATTCTCCTTCTCCATCTCTCGCTTCTGCAACTCTGCGCGTTGGGCTCCACACTGCAGATTTCCATCTCCGCTTGTTCCCAACAAGACGACAGGAACCGTCTGTGAACAAAGCATATCTCTTTTCATCATCAGACAGATCACTGTAAGGAGGAGCTTCCTCTGCACGAGTTACTCTCTCCTCTGGAGGTTTAGCACAGCTTGTGCCTTCTGGCCAGTTTGTGATCACCTCCACCAAACCAGGCCTTTCGAGATTTCCCATTCGAGCTCTCTGTGTTATCAGAGCCATCCACTTAGACCAGGTAGCATCTGTTGCATGATGTGGTGAAGAACCTTTGCCTTTGAACATCCAATTCAGAACTGGCAATCTAGGAGCTAGAAGAAGTTGTGACTCAGTTCCAATCACTTCAGAAGCAGCTTTCACTCCTTCATAAGCAGCTAAAATCTCTTTCTCTGTTGGAGTGTAGTTTGCCTCTGAGCCTCTGTAGCCACGACCCCAGAAACCAAGAGGACGTCCTCGTGTCTCCCCTGGAGCTCTTTGCCATAAGCACCAGGTTGGACCATTGTCACTCGCGGCCGTGTACAGAATGTTCTTAATGTCTGGACCAGTTCGGACAGGTCCCAGACCCATTGCTTGGACTACCTCTCGCTTGATCTGGTCAAAGGCTGCTTGTTGCTCAGGACCCCATTGGAAACTGTTTCTCTTTCGAGTCACATCATAGAGAGGTTTCACAATCTGACTGTATCCAGGAATGTGCAGTCTCCAAAATCCCACTATGCCTAAGAAACGCAGAGTTTCTTTCTTGTTGATGGGATTTGCCATGGTGGAGACTCTGTTTATCACATCCATTGGGATGTGACGGCGACCATCTTGCCACCGCACTCCCAGAAACTGGATTTCTCTGGCAGGTCCTTTCACCTTGTCTCGCTTGATAGCGAAACCAGCTTGCAAGAGAATGTCAATGATTTTGTTACCTTTCTCGAAGACTTCTTCAGCAGTCTCACCCCAGACGATGATGTCATCGATGAACTGAATGTGTTCTGGAGCTCCACCTTTCTCCAAAGCATCATGGATCACTGCATGGCAGATGGTTGAACTGTGAATCCACCCCTGGGGCAAACGATTGAATGTGTACTGAATGCCTCTCCAGGTGAAAGCAAACTGAGGCCTGCATTCCTCTGCTATGGGAATAGAGAAGAAAGCATTAGCAATGTCTATGGTAGCATACCATTTGGCCTGCTTGGATTCCAGCTCATATTGGAGTTCCATCATGTCTGGTACAGCTGCACTCATGGGTGGAGTTACTTCATTCAAGGCACGGAAATCAACTGTCAGACGCCACTCTCCATTCTGCTTTCTCACAGGCCAGATTGGACTGTTGAAAGGTGAATGAGTTTTGCTGATGACCTTCTGACTCTCCAACTGACGAATCAAGTTTTGAATGGGCACCAAAGAGTCACGGTTGGTTCTGTATTGTCTGTGATGCACAGTTTGAGAAGCAACCGGCAGCTTTACATCCTCTATCTCATGTTGTCCCACAACTGCAGATTCATCTGAAAGCTCAGGTCTGATAGACAACTTCAATTTTCCTCCATCAATTTCTACAGTTGCTATTCCAAAAGCCCATTTGTAACCCTTAGGGTCTTTAAAACGCCCTTCTCTCAGAAAGTCAATTCCCAAAATACAAGGTGCATTAGGACCTGTTACAATAGTATGTTTCTTCCACTGCTTCCCAGTTAAACTTATATCAACCTCTATCTTAAACAACTCTTGAGATCCACCAGTGACTCCCTGAATAGTTATAGATTCTCCCCCTTGATAATTTGATGGTATTATGGTGCACTGAGCTCCTGTGTCAACCAAGGCCCTGTACTTCTGAAATTTTGAAGTGCCAGGCCACTGGATGTACACATCCCAATAGATTCTGTTATCTCCATTATCCCTTACCTCCCCCTGGCGGAAGGCAGGGCACCCCTACTGGTGGGGATTACAACCACATGTACAGCTGGCACAACGTCCAGCACCAGAATTAGGATCACTGTTGGAGCTATCAGAGTTGTTCTGGGAAACTGAGGAAGTGACAGCTACCCTCCTGGTATTGCTACCTCGGGATCTGCCCCTCTGCAGCTCCCGTAACCTCTTGAAAAGATCAGAAGTTGGTTGACCATCCCATCTGTTCATGTTCTCACCAAACTGATCACGCAGAGTTATCCAGATACTGCCACGTGATTGCCTCTGCTGTCTGTTTTGGTTTGACCTATTCTGGAATGGCCTTCTTGGAGCACGTCTGTTTCTGACAGCTGAAACTTGTATCCATCTGGAGGAGGAGGAATTAGAATCATCCCCCTTCATCAAGTTGGATATGGAGGTTTTAAGTTCCTCCTTCAGCTCTTTCATGCAATTCTTCATTTCTCCAGACAAAGTTTCAATGGCTGAAACCAAAGAAGTATGTGCAAGACTATCCTCCAACTGCCTCATTTGGTCAGTGAAATGGCCAACAGTAGGAGGTGCTCCACCATAATTTCTTGCCACAATCCTGCTTGCCAGAATAGTGGCATAATTAGGAGGAGCAAGCTTAATGAGCTTTTTGGCAAGGCCTGTTCCAACAGGAATTTCATCAGGATTCAGAGTCTTATGATCTCCATACATTACTTCTCTCACAGCAAACTCTCTCAGACGCTTGATTCCCTCAGCTATTGTGGCCCAAGGCTTAGGGTTCCATGGTAAATCATCTCTGCTGGGGTACCTCAGCGAGACTGCCAGTAGGAGGCGTGCCCACAGAGAAACTTTACCAATGCACTTGCCTAGATGCCTGTCTATGCCTGTATCCTTTGAGAGCATCCCCAACTGAGAGGCCGACTTGTCACCTACCACCAATGCTGGGGCTCCCATATCAAAACACCTGGCAAGCCAAGACAGGACTGGCTCATTATCTCCTCTGATGTAATCCTTCCTCACATGTCTAATTTCCTGTCTGGGTGCATTAGCTGACTGTATGTCATCCTCATCATCATCATCATCATCATCATCCTGAGGTCGCTGTCCCCATAATCCTATTTTAATCCTCCCTTGAATTTCTTTGAGTTCAGAGGCACTACCAGCAGTTGCTAATCTACCAGGGTCTACATCCTGACCTACATCTCCATCATCCATGTGGGGTCTCAAGAGGTCTACCAGAGTTTTAAGGCTAACCCTCTCTTCCTCATCAGAAGGATCTTTCTTAACAGAGGGACCCTGAGTAGAAGGACCCTCATCTCCATCTGCACCATCTCCTGCAGCATCTGCATCTCCTTTACGCTTTCTGGTTACAGTTGCCACCAAATTTACTGGCTTGGTTTTCACATTCACAGCAGAGTTGGAAGAGCAAGTAGCCTTATGTCTTTCTTGACACAGTGCTATCAGTAGCCATATGATTATTCCAAGAAGCAACAAAATTAAGGCAAGCACAAGATATCTAGGGTACCACTGGTTCCAAAGACCCTCTGTAGTTGTAAGAGGAGTAACAAACTCATATGTGTCTGCTAGCAGATCCATAGTTGAGTTACCATAGCTTCTTAGCCCAATAAGACCACAACAGAATTCACCAACATTCAGTAACTTGTTCTTAACCCAAAGAAATGACTTATATGCCACATATCTCACAATCTTGTCTATCATGCAGGAAACAGCCCATCTGTAGACAATTGCACCGATAATAGATGAAATAAAATTACTCAAAATCCAAAACAGCTTCATTTTGCTTCCTAATCTGAGCAGAAATAAATCACAAGCAATCGAGCCCCACGTTGGGCGCCAAAAATAAAAAGTGTGTCGGTGTGAGCTGAAATTCCCCCCCCACCAACAATAACCAGGCTAGCTCAGTCTGGAAGCAAATGAAAAGCTGTATTTACAAGCAGAGTCTAAAATCTACAATGAAATGCAATGAATATGTACAAATATACAAAATTCACAACATTCACAAATATATACAATCAACAGAAAAAGCACAATCGATCTCCCTTTGCTTCCCCCCAAGGGGACCCTCCCAAAGGGGCCTCTCTCTCCCAGGAGCTTCCCCCCCAGACCCCCCTGGACAGAGAAGCAGAGTTAGTTAAGCAGAAAGTTGTTAACTTAGCTGCCAAGGTCAGTGTGTTATCTTCAGCCAGAAGAGAAGAAGAAACAGCAGCTAGACAGCCCAGCAACTGCCCCCACTGCCGAACGCAGAATGTGCCGAATGCCCACTTTGTTTTGGGTAATAGGTCTTAAACATTTCTATCTATCCAATGGAAGTGTTTAGAACAATCGTTATTTTGCTTTCTTACACCCAATAGTGACTTATTTACATTCTTTCACTTTCTCTGTTCTGAATTTTGCAAGGAAAAATTAAAAAGACAGTTTCAAACCATCACAACAATAAAGTAGAAAAATACTTTTTGATAGACGAATGTTGCTAAGAGAACAAGGGGAGGAGGAAAAGAGGGGAACTGTAGTGCGTTCAGTACTGAAATGATCTGAGGTTGAAAGGCTTTTAGTGAAAAATGAAAGAGCTTTGTGAAAACCAATTTAAGATGCTATTGTTTACAAAGGCCCCAAATTATTCTTAACTCCAAATTGCCCCCAAGTAGGTACATATTTCTTCCTCTCCTTTATGAGACTGCCAAAATTCAACATTCTAGCCTGCTTCTAACCTTCCCCATGAGACTCATTCCAATCCGTCTTGGAATTCATAAGAGTAGCCGGACTGCTGAAATGCTTGGCACTTTCATGAAGATGATTGAATAAGAAAACACTAAAATAAAAAAGGAAAAGGTAAGAGGAGCATAGATGTGAATTATTTTTCATTAATTTTTTCCAAAATTGTGGTGAGTTTGATGTATGATGTTCAAGCAGTGCTGGTTTATCGTTAAAGAACAGCTCTGTGCTATACAGAACAGCATGCTTCTGAAGATTCAGAGATTAAATGATGTGATCTGATCCTGGGCCAATTAACCAAAAACTCATTAAAAAAGGGATGAAGAGTACTGTTTTTGTAAAGAAAAATAGGAAAGAAAAGGAAATACATTTATTGCGAAGAATATATGAATGAGCTTGAGATGAATACTTTTTAAATTAAACCTCACTGTACAACTATATTCCCATGCAACAGCAAGTAGGTGGTTATGCAAGTTTAAGAATGATGTAAAATCAGCCCAACATAGGTAGAAGACTGACTTTCCATGGTCAGGTGTTTCACTCTTGTCACCTGAAAAATCAGGTGCAATGAGCTGCCTATGTCATTCACTAAAGGATATATTCTGGGG